>NC_092017.1:6012556-6321097 GCF_042242105.1 Pempheris klunzingeri
CCCCCTTACACATCCAACAGAGACACCAAACATCTGGATCCACCACTTGACTGGGAACCACGTCTGCCGTAAAGGATAACTCCGATATTTTTATACCTGGCCCCTATTTTTAGGCATTTGGGGTTTTAAATGACTGGTAGGTACAAAAACGTTTGGAATGGGTCCAGTAGATCTCCTCCGCTGGCAGCCAAGCTGTAATGGCTGAAATGTAACCCTTCAAGCCAAAGTATGTCCACTAAAAGTGCTTGTTTTTGCCACATACAGGCTCAGACTGGTATTTGAGGTGTCTGACAACATTATGGAAAATGATCCCTACAGAGATAGACCTGTAACATTGTTTTTGTTTAACGAGAAACAACCATTTTATTGTGCTATTCAAACCCACCAGACTGCTTACTGATTATAAAAAACAGTAATTTTTCCTTGCAGAACAAAGGAGTGGCTGGTCTGCTGCTGCCTCAGTTAGTTAGTTTGTTGGTGTTGCTGTGTGTTACACAAATATTGTGTTGGATCCACACTAACCCTTTAAAACACCACACAGAATAACAGAAATAACCTGACTGAGTCAAGTGTAGACCAGCAAGTACTGTGTAAACTGTCACAGATGTGTTTTTGACAGGGTAGTCTTGTGACTTTGAACTGACTGATATAATAGCTATCTCTTGTTTAACAAGAGGGATTTTACAGATCTTTCTCTGTAGGGATCCTTTCTGTAATGTTGTGAGACACTTCGAATAACAACCTGATCCTAACAGTGGCAAAAAAAAAAAAGCCCTTTTAGTGGACGTGCTTTGATCCAGCACAATTGCTCTGAAGAATTGCATAGCAGCCATCACAGCTTGTTTGCCTCCTGTTCTCAGCTGCTGGCAGAGGTGATCTAGCAGGCCTATTCCAAAAGTTTTAGTACCTAACCAGTCATTTCAGAACCAAAAAATGTAAAATTAAGTTCTAGGTTTAGAGATGGTTATCCGTTAACTAGCTGTCATTAAAAGACTCATTCTAAACTCTTCTGTCTCTCACAATGCCTCTTTTGGTCTTAGAAATACTTCAGGAGCACACTGTCTAATAGAATATTAGAAAGACTTTCCAGTACATGGTGCACTAGTAGAACAGTTACTGCTTATACTGGATTTCATGACAACATTAATGTTTTACAAGCTGTACTGAAAGTGTGTTGTCACCTGTTTAAAAACTGAACGCATGTGGTGTCAAAATAAACTAAGAAAAAAAAAACCCAATCTTACATTGATTTTGATTTTCTTTTTGTTTGATTTGCTCAAGCCAGAGCGCCTGATGATATCACGGCAGGCAACAAAGCACAAAGCTGTGGGCTTGGCTGCAGAAAGTAAACATCCTTTGAGAGGGAACACGGTGCCATCTGCCTCGTGACACAATAAGGGAACGATTAGCTCGCAATTATAAATGGATAATGTGGGATGATAAGAGCCATGATTTTAAGTAGCCCATTTGAGTATAAAAAACTAAACACTAAACATATTGAAAAAATACAGTTGTCCTGATAATTGAAGTGAAATATTTGCACAATGATAGCAGACATACTGTAGCCTGCTTTCAGTAAAAACTACTTTTAATGATCACATGTAATCCCAATCCCAATTGAAAAATAATCCCAAAATCGAATCAACAATCCACTAAAATGTCACATCATAAGCTTCTCCAAGGTTTTTTGCAGTGCTGTTAGGATTGCATGATATTGTAGAGATAATTGTTACACCCATACATGAGGGGATGTGATGTGATCGGGACTATAATGAACCGTGGATCCTATAGTAATCTGTCCTCCTTTTCACTTTTTGCAATTTAAATTTGCGTTATTGAGTTCCTCAGTACATACACTGTTCTTTGCTTTTTGAGATGCTTACAGTGATGTTGATCCGTGCATATCTTCTCTATCTGAACTAGGCCACAATTGGAATTGACTTCCTGTCGAAAACCATGTACTTGGAAGATCGAACGGTAAGAACCTCACTTATACATCTGTATAATGTCAGAACACAGATGCTAAATGTTTGTAATGTGTCAGCACAGAAAAAACTCCTTCTTTCAGAGGGAAACTGTAGAACAGTTCATCCCCACAATAATGCATGCACTGAAGCGTTAGCCCGCAGTACTGATGCACAACATGTCATCATTCTAGCTTGTCATGTGTAGGTGAAAACAAGCAAACCCATGTGAATGTCTGTTTGTCTTTGAGAGTCTGTGGTACAGCAATACCACCTAGGATTGAGTCTCATCATGAGGCGTCCACTCATATAAATAATGCCTGAGTGTGAATCCTGTGCTGTGTACACATCTTATTGTACATGTTTATGACAGTACATGTGTTGTGTAAGCTTTTGTGTGCATGTGTCTGCGTGTGTGTGCCTGTGTCTGCGTGTGGAGGGAGCCTACTGTTTCCAGGCTCTCTGACTATCTGAATAATCTCAGCCTCCTCAGCTTTCTCTCTCTGAACCCCAGGTGAGGTTGCAGCTCTGGGACACAGCGGGACAAGAGCGCTTCAGGAGCCTCATTCCCAGCTATATAAGGGACTCCACTGTGGCTGTGGTGGTCTACGACATAACAAGTCAGTCAATTTCATACTTACATTTAGCTGCTGGCTCATTAAGTGTCCACCATATCTGTTATATTCATCAGCAATCATACTTGTTAAGTTATAATTTGTTTTATTTTTCACTGTCAACACATGTTGTCTTGGTTAAAGACTTCACTGTCTCTGATTGTGAGACGTGTCATAAATGCATTTCCCTAAATATTGAAATCCAAGTTTAGATTTCATATCAAATATCTCCTGGATATTTCCCACAAGAAAATTGGACTGCACTGCGAGATGCAACTGTGTTTTATTAACCTCCCACCATCTCAAATCCTCTTTAAGTCCGACTGAAATTAAGTGGTATCTCCATTTTTTTTGTCTGCCACAGCACATTTGCTCTGTGAACCCCATGTCCTCTGTTCTTCCTGGAGAAAAATTAGAAGCTGAAAGTGAGAGATTTCTATTTCTATTTTTATGGTTTCCAGATGAACTAATGTGCTAGAATACTGTTCATTCCCCATCCACATAGAGACATGGAGACCTCACACTGATACAGCCAATCAAATGTTGGACCTTAGCTTGTTGAATGAGCGGCCACTCACGAGGGAAAAGAACTCTGCTAAGACTAATTTGCAGGCTCGATAGCTAATTGGCTGCTCAGCTGCAGCACATTAATCAGCAGCTAAACATGCCTGCAAATGTGACTTCTGTCCATTTAGCTGCTGGTGTGATCCTTACTTATTAATATCACAGCTAACAGCACACTGTCAGCCCTCCCCACCCCCTTACAGAAAGAACAGTACATCCTGAATATATCACCGGGCTATTGTATTCAGCCACAGTACTAGTGCAGTAGCATTTAGAAGGTAGGCCTTGCTCATCCATAAAGCCGAGAACTTGTAAAACCATGTAATTGATCATTTTCCATAAAAGAAAGTGACATTCTTCTCACTCAAATCTGCCAGTGGCTTTTATTTAATTGCTCAAAAGCAAGATCAAGACACTTGCTGTAACATGGCTGCGCTGAGGCAGGAAATTTTATTCCTGATTTTATGGAAAAATATGGTCACCAACCACCAAAACCATGTTCTTTCTTCACCCTGAAAAAGACAGGGGATCTGTCTCATCAAATTCCCTGCCCAAGAAAACCATACGACCTTTAGTATGCAAGTATTGCATATTCAATGGACGTGGCAAGGTCAGGGGGATTTATTAAGACCGTTAACATGCTTCAGAGCTGGGCATGTCCAGTATAACTTGGATTTATTGTGTAATTCCAGTACTGCGTATCATACAATATCATCGATCAGCTAATATGTTAAGATCCGGACATGTAAGATATCTTTAATATGATCTACCTCGTGGGAGTTTTTCTGTATCTTATTCTTGCATTAATAATTATCAGCACCATGTAATGCAAAATGTGCCATTCATTTTTTATCAGCAGGTTTCACATCATTTCTTGCCAGCTGTTGCAAAAACATCAAGCTTGTCACTGTGTAAAAATCCAGATGAAATGTTAATGGTTTTGTTTAGAGCAGGAGCAGCGGGAGAGATGGCAGTGTACTGAGCGTCACTGCAGCTGTACAAAGACTGTCCATAATTTGACTCCTCTTTGTTTCTTCCCTTCCTCGACAGATGTTAATTCGTTCCAGCAGACGTCAAAATGGATCGAGGACGTGAGAACAGAGAGGGGAAGTGATGTCATCATCATGCTTGTTGGCAATAAAACAGACCTGGCAGATAAGAGGTATGTAGTTACTAATAAACCTGTATCACATTTTGTCAGCATTCCCTTTTATGTCTTGACACCATGGTAACCGTGATGTGCAGTGGCAGTCTGTCCGTCAGTCCGTAGGAACATCCACTCGAGGACAATACCTCCAGAACGCAACATGAAAGCGTTGAAACATCAAGCTGACTCCACAGGCTCCACTGCAGAGAAGACATTCTGATTAGATGTCGGAGCGTCTTGCTGAATAAATCTATATTAATGAGACAGAGCTGATTATCTAGAGGCCAGTGTAACTCCTTATTACTTTACCATATCAATCTAATATTGCCATCATCTCAGTGTTATATGAAGACAGGTGTGAAAATTACATTTGCTACATTATATATCAAATATCTAGATGAACACACTCATTAGCATTATCACTTATGTTATGCTGTTATAGTAATTGTGGTGGAACATTAAGCAACTCAGCTGCTCTTATTGCTTTGAAATGAGGAAATTACTGCTTGCTGGGGGAAGTTATTCAGTGATTTGGCCCCTGGTGACCCTCAGGCAATCATGAACGGTGATCACAAGGGACTTCTTTTTTCAAACATACAGGTGCATGTACATATATAACTATATGACTCTGTAGATGCAGTCAGGAAAAGGTGAGAAAATGCTGACGAAACAGGATCTTTAATAATCCTGAGATGGAAAAGGAAATGAAAGGGGAATGCTTGGAGAAGCGGGGTAAAAATGAAATGACATGAAGCAGAAATATACAGTAGTGGAGCAATAGCAGAAAATAAAGGGAGAATTGAACCATTAAATGGTTTCTGTCAAAGTGCATTAATAGTGCATACTGCACTGTGTGTTCAGAATCTTTGCTCAAGATATATTACAAGTGTAAAGTAATCAATAAAATATGAAACTGATATGGATACTGATACTGATGACATTGCTAATCACTTCCAATGTTGATCCCCCC
The DNA here is from genome assembly GCF_042242105.1 of Pempheris klunzingeri. Lineage (NCBI taxonomy): Eukaryota > Metazoa > Chordata > Actinopteri > Acropomatiformes > Pempheridae > Pempheris > Pempheris klunzingeri. Next base: position 6,017,816 of record NC_092017.1, read on the forward strand.
TTTTTCATAAAATCTCTGATATTCATTACTCCCTAACATATGTGGATACTGAATTTTCATCAGGCTAATGCCTCCATGTGTTTTCTCATCAGAGATGAAGATGAATCACTTGAAATACATTATTTCTTTTACAAGAGAAGCCTGATCAAAACTGCAGAGTTAACACACAGTCACTTAAAAAAAAAAACAGCTGCACAATTCAGCTACTTAAGATTGTCTGTCTGTCCCAGAGTACATGAGTAAGCAAATGTTTACATGCAAACTAAGATGGTGAACATGGTAAACATCATACCTGCTAAACATCAGCATGTTAGCATGCTGACGTTAGCATTCATCTCATAGCCCCAGTTTAGCACAGTGCAGCCTTAGAGAGCTGCACGCATAGCTGTAGACATGTAGCCTTGTTTAAGTAATTACTTAAGACATATTGATGTATTTATCTTGTAAGTCGCTTTCTTAACATCAGCTTTATCCATAGTGATTAACTGTTTAGTTCTCATATCAAAACCAAGAAGTCAGCAGTAAGTTTTGTATCTGCATATCTTGGCACACATCCATTAGTTGTCATTTGTTGTCATGAGTTGCATTTTTCTGAGCCACAGTTAGTGGGCTGGCAAACGCTTCATGTGGTCCATTAATCTGTCCTTCCCCTGTGTTATTGCTGTTCTGCCATCTTAAGTAATGATGTCATCCTTTATCTTAGTATGGGCAGCTCTTTAGGTTCCTATCTTTGCTGGAGACACTGCCCAAATGAACACTTTGCTGAAACAGCTGATCATCTGCTCTTTGTTTGACTGATCTTTGCGTAATTTTGAGGAGACTGTGGGCCAACATGGTGGACAGTGATGTGGTGGCAACATGGTGTTGAGTGAATCAGACTACTTTTCTTTCTCATTTCTCTGCCACATGTGCAGCCATACTGAACACCAGGTTTGTAAAGGTGTTCAGGAGAGCATTTTCACAAATAATGTTTCCTCATGTGGTGAGTAACCATGTGCAGATTATGCAGACATATGAACCAATTTTATTGTTGGCGTTATTTGCCCAAACAGTTACAATAACATTTACAGCATTAACATGTTGAGGATGTACTTTCAGCTGCAGAAAGAAGTTCCCTCTGGAACATTTGTGTCATGGTATCAGTTTGTAACTGACTGGAGGGAAAGCAGGAAAACTGCTGGTGGTGGCAGTTTCCAGAATGCATCTCACTGGATCTGTCAATAAAAGTTCATGGCGGCCATACAAACAGGCCGAAGGCAAAATCTGTTGTTGATTGAGATTTAGATTGTGTAGGTACACGAAGACAAAATATGAAATGTCTCATCTGTCTCCATCATGTAGCAAGCAGCATATTTTAGATGATATCACACCAAGACTGACCAATGTACTGTATGCTTGCTGGTCAGTATCCTAAAATTCAGGTTTTGTCTCATGACTGAATATAACTTGCTTGCTGAGCTGTTGTATTAATCAACAGAATTAAGTGCGAAGCCAAGTGAAGTTATTTTGAAAATGTTGCCCCCAGGAAAACAGTGAACTCAAAACTACTGAAGCTTTTGCCTTTAATTTATGGGTAATTTATCTCAACTGTGGTCTAGTTGGCCCTTAATAGGATCTGGATGTTAAAGCTGCAGTAAATGTTCCATGGTAAAGAAGCAAAGGCTATTTACTGCATTAACATCACCTCAGCATGCTCTCCTAATCCAGCTGGCTTTTTCCTATTTTTAAGCTACAGTACCCTAGGATAGATAGATAGATAGATAGATAGATAGATAGATAGATAGATAGATAGATAGATAGATAGACTCTATCCATCTATCTATCACTGGGGTTTAGATGGACATTTAAAAAACATCTTAATGTAGCAAAGTAGTTAGCAGTTAGATGATCTCACTCTATATCAGCACTGACACATCTAACCCTGCCTTTGACGTTACTTGAGAAGAAGCAGCGATTCATGTGTGTCATGCAGACTGTGATATGGTGAAATCAGTTGCTCAGGAGCAACACCTGTGTGAGCTGGACTCTCTCTGTGTTTGTGGGGTTGTTCATTCATGCATGGTGGAGCTCCCCACAATGCTCAGTGCTAAGGGGAGTTAAAGTACACACAGTTTAGGTGCTGCAGAGTCCCTGGAGCCCTGCGTAAGGGAAATCTAGTGTGCATCGTACACCAGGCAGCATCAGTCAAGTGGAGCCTGACGTGCTGCAGGCTGACAGAAAGTAGCTCAGGGACTTTTAAAACTGTACCGGCACGTCTGTGCTTTAATTTGCTACCTTGTTCAGCTTTTCTTTTCTCTTCTCCGACACTGCTACTACCGTACTTTGTCAGTTAATACAGTCAGTGTCATCAATCTGGGGCCTTCACACGGGCTTGAGGGCATTGGTAGGAGAATTTATGTAATCTGCAAATGTATTGTCATGCTTTTAATACATAAGGTAGACCAACAGATAACTGACAAAGACGGTGAAGGATAAAGATGATATGGAAGTCAAGTATTTGATACAACAAATGTATGGTACTGGAGCGAAGGTTGAATATCATGTAAACTCACTCAAATGTAGAGTTTGAAAATCTGCTCTTTTTGGAGCATTTAAAAACGGATTGGCCAACTTTTTTAATTCCTTCAGTCATATTTCTATTTAACAATATTTCATTATTTCACCTGTTAATTTAAGTTGTTGCAGACTTCATTATTACTATTTATTTGTGGCAGTCTTGTTCTCAGATGTGTTGTAGGAGCTTTGGGGCTGGATGCAAGAAACGTGACGGTGTCATCTTTGAGGAGACTGACGAGCATAAATCTATTCCTGCAAAGCAGTTACTGGTTAAAGGCACAACAAAACAAAAACCTTTGGCCGTCACATTTGTAGAAAATTCTGCAAAGGTTTTTTTTTTTTTTTCCACAACTTGGCGTATTATAACCATATCATCATGGCAAATGTGTTGGCAAACAGTTGCCTGTTTAAACATCCTGCTGAACCGGAGCAACATTAGCATTCATCTGAAATTGTGTTTTTGGCCCCCTTTTAGTTCTGTTTTAATCCACACTGTTTTCACCAGCTGACCTGGCTCTGCACTGTGAGTTTATCAGAATGGTTGCCTGCTGACCCTGAAGCTACAGAGATGAGTGATAATTTCCTGTGTGTGCGTCACTGTGGACGACACCTTTTGCACTACATGTAGTCATTTGTCATCTGCTATTAATGTCAATTTTATTTAGTGCAGCTTTAACAGACAACTGAAATATGCTGTAAATAGAAAATAAACATTTGTATGAAGAATCAACATTTGACAAAGTCACCACACGTATGTGTCACGCGAGAGTGTTACTGACATTAAGTAGAGTGTGCACATACTGTTGAAGTGATATGATCACCAATGTCATAAGTGAGAGCTGATGCTATTTTTCACTGCTGTGGAACTCCAAATGTCTGCTAAAGTGCATGAATGTTGCCTAGAATGCCAAATATTGCACATTTATTATGCCATTTTCCTGCCAACTGCCTGATGATGAGTAAGCATCAGTGTGTTTAAGTTGGAACTCAGACGTGTGCATCCAGAAATAGCCACAGCAGCACTGGTGCAACTCTGTCAGGTGGTGTTATTATGTAAATACATCTTCAGTGCAGTGTTTTCTCTTCTCGCTGCAGAAACTTCTTTTCCCATCTCACAAAGACTATATTTCTCTTTCTTCTGTGCTGTGATGCAACGGAGGAGTTATTTAAGGGGAGGAGGACAAGTCAAATATAATGTTACTCTGTTTGAGATTTTACACAACAAGATAACTTGTCAATGTGAGTATGCCGAGACAAGCCTCACTACCACTTTAGTAAAAAGTGTTGGTGGTATTTTAGAGTTAGTGCACAGCGATGATTCCCTTTGTGCTAAGAGGAACAAAGAAAACAGACTGGTTACGTCATGGTTTTCCCAGAAGACCAGTGGCAGGTTGATTTAAGCGAGTCGCCTTCACGAAACGGCTGGCTGTGGAGTCAGCAGGGCTGCACTGATCTCTCCGTTCGGGTTAATGGACACCTGACACAGTCTCCCTTTCACAGAGAGAACCAAACAATCACTGCCAGATTCATTAAAATGTAATGCAAATTGTCTGTTATTAATTTCTCGCTGGACATTGTAATTAATTATTCCCAGTCATTAGCTAATTAAGTCTAGTGTATCCTCACTAGCCTGGAATAACAGGAGCTTCAGCTACAAATAGTGGGCTTTACTGTGAGTCTTTGTGTAGAGTCTACTGGGCTTTGTTGAATGTTAATTTGAGAAAATCAGCCTGTTTTGTGTCCACATTCTGTAATCAGTTTATTATCATCTCTAATGCATTAATCTGCAGTATTCAATGATGATTTCCCTCTTTTCACAGGCAAATCACGATTGAGGAAGGGGAACAGAGGGCGAAAGAGCTGAGTGTCATGTTCATAGAGACCAGCGCCAAGACGGGTTACAACGTCAAGCAGGTGAGTTCAGAGTATGACTGACTGGTGGAATTAGAATGGTGTTCGTTTGAATGTCCAACGGGACGTCGTTGTTATGGTTTTGATACAATTTATGAAAAAAAAAATATATATCTTCTTTAGCTTCATATGTACACCCCAAGTTCCTCCTATAGATGAGATGATGTGATTACCTGTAAATTAGATTAGAGCTAAATGAATAAACCCTTGCTCCATATATCTGCATAGTAATGAGAAAGACAGATTTTTAAAAAATCTATTTAACCATTCCTCCGCCTTATGTCACACAATTCATAATAATAGCACCGGACTGCTGCTGGACAGCAGAAATGTAATTTGCGGTTTGAACCTTGAACCTTTCTGTGTGGGGTTTGCATGTTCTCCCCGTGCTTGCGTAGGTCTTCTCTGGGTACACCGGCTTCCTCCCACAGTCCAAAGACATGCAGGTTAGGTTAACTGGTGACTCTAAATTGCCCGTAGGTGTGAGTTTGAGTGGTTGTCTGTCTCTATGTGTCAGCCCTATGACTGACCAGGGTGTACCCCGCCCCTCCGCCAATGTCAGCTGGGATTGGCTCCAGCCCCCCCCTGCAACCCTTGAGGAAGATAAGCGGTATATATAGACAATGGATGGGTGATTCAGTCAAAGATATAAACCATATTTTGTCCCTTGTCATGTGAACAACTGAATGCATCACCCAATCCACAGTTGGGTGTGGATTAGCAGTATAGCATGAAACTGGCAGCAGAAACGTGTCAAAGTGCTCCAGCTTGTGCATCCTTGTGTGCATGTACAAGATACAAAACCAGGAGCCACTCATGTGGGTCCATCAGACCACTAGGACTGAATTATGCATCATGTATTCATTCCTCTCAGTGACATCTAATACAAAGGGAACTGCTGCCCAATACAACAGTGATTTGTCCCTGAACAGATGTTTGGAAAACGACGACTGTCAGTAAAGTTAATAAGCAGTGAGGTAAAGGCAAGCTGTATTGTGTCTGTCAGTGAATGGTGTTGCTGGCAGGCGCCACTCTCAGCCCATACCAGTGCAGACAGAGGAGGCTATTCTTCATTTACTTCAGGCCTGTGGACTCTTAACAGTGAAATGGAACATAGTGGTGTGAATCCTTCCAAACAAAGGTCACAGTTCTGCCTCCAAAGGCTGCAGTGTTCACACTGTTTGGCTGTGTCATCACCACCCTCTGAGATGTAGAGTCAGCAAATGTAAGCTTTTAGGCATCCACCTCATGAGAACTAGTAAGAACTGTTAGAAGACTACCTATTGACAGTGTTTTTTTAACATTGAAAGATGTTTGCAGAAATATGAAATATACATGTTTTGCAGTAAATGTGCTAAAAAAAAGTAAAACACTAGTCTAGTCTGGATTGTATCTGGATATTAATGAGTTACCTTAAATAAATCGATGAACAAGATGTGTCAAAAGGCCAGTTGTTAGACAACTGGTGTGTCGTGTTGTTTATCCCTGACTCAGTCAGTGACCTCATTCTGTTTCTTCCTTCCCAGCTGTTTCGGCGTGTGGCGGCTGCTCTTCCGGGAATGGAGAGTATGCAAGAAACAAGCAAAGAAGGGAGTATCCTTTGATCCATTTGCATGTCATGAGAATCCCCTTTTCATCATTTTAGTTATGATATGTGAACAGACTAAGTTCAGAGGGAACGTTTTCTCATTTTAATCTCAAATTGATTGCATCATTCGCCATTCGCTTTTTAAATTAAAGGAGTTCCAGAGGTGAGCCCTGGAATTTAGATAGGTGTCAGCTACCTGTCCAGTTAAATGTGTTTTCAGCACGACACTCCTGCTAACTGTGTTTCAGCACTGGTGCCTGACAGGAGCAGGAGGGGGCGGCTGGTCAGACAGACAGTAGGCAGCGGCAGTTTGTCTGCGGTGGGTCGGCAGGTTTGCTCATTTAAACCAGCAACAGGAGCCTGTGCTGCCGCTGCACACAACTCTGCAAAGTGACAACTCATATCTGCTGCTGTCAACTGAGCATGTCACAGCTCCACCTGTGCAATAACCTCTGACAGAGGGGCTGCAGCCTTTACTTTTTCACTCCTATGGGTTAGCTACGCTCTAACATTTGACTCTTTATGAAGCACGGTAGCAATGAACACTGCAAAATATTTGACACATCACACAGTTGTTGAGAGCATCTTAGATTTTCCAGTTTTATAAATTATGAACACACACAATGCAGAATTTATTTGTTTTGATTACATTTAAGAAGCGATTCGACTCAATATGCTCTCTGTGGAATAATTCACAACACACAGATGCGTGTTTATATCTGATGTCAGAGGGGAGAAATAGAGCAGCTGAGACAGATTGAAGCTGTAATTTTCATCAGTAGCTAAAGAGAGCCCTCAGGCTGTCTGGGCTCCTCTCACGCCCCTGCATTGATTTTTACATCTGTAAATATATCCAACATGGGTAACAATAAGGCAGCCTTCTCTTCGCACTCAGTCTCTTTTAGATGATTTTTGTAGTCTTCAGTTTAAAGAGGCATTTCACACATAATACATCCGCACTCCACTCTGATTGGCTTGATTGTCAATGAAGACATTGTAGCTCCTTTAGACAATGTTTTCTACAGTTGTGTATTTCTTGTAATCCAAGCATTTGAAATAATTTAGCTCATTTGAGACTATTTTGATGCAGTATGCTTTTGTAAGACTTTATATCTTCTTCGTTATTATTGCGTTTATTGATTTTTATTTCTTTTGAAGATAAATGAGTATACAAAAGCAAAAGCACAAGAGATGAAACACATAATGAAAAGAACCCGATAACACAGAGCAGCCAAGATGGTGGCACTGTCTCACCACTATTTAAGTCCATAATAGTACCAGTTCAAGGCTGAGTTGCTGGGTGACCAGTAAATAAATGGAAAAAAACATTCATGACTGAACTAAAACTACACTCCTCCAAAGAAAATATCATAAGTGGTAGCAAAACAAATGATAAGCCTTTCACATTTTATTCACTAACAGATTCATCCAAGTAATGACGGCCTCCTAACACAGGCTGGGAAGGTGCAGGTGAGTCTAGTCTTTGTGTCCCACCCCCAACGATGCTTTCACTGTTATTCCAAACTTCATCTGAAGCTAATATGAGTTTGACTTATGCACTAAAAAGACTTATAGCCTCATATTAGCTTTAGCTTAAATGCCTTTTTGAACAGAAAGATCTTGTCCCCTGTCCCCTTGTATTGAAATTCCATTCTGAGGGCCAGTAATGAACAGGAGGAATGATTACAGGAAGCACAACCTGTTCCAGTGAACCTGTGGGCTTGACTGTTCCAAAGTTTGATCTGGCAGCTGAAATAAACCCCATTAGAGAGCAATCATAGGTTAGCAAGACCTGTCACCTTGGCAGACAGAGTGGAGGAGACTCCAACATGGTAGACCCAGCCACCCATGTATTCCTCCTTTACTGTCACCCTCTATCAATCCCTAATACTTACTGCCTATACTTCTCGCAAACCACAAGTAACTCTATAGACGTTTTTCTTCCATGTATTCAGTAAATCAGCAGCATTTAATGCTGTCACTGTTGCTCCTCTGACAGCACCAGCCGTTCATATCCTCCTCGACAAAGTAGGGTGCCATCTCTATGGTAACCGTGGCTGATTTATTGAAATTGCCTTTGATTTTTACCATGTGCGTATAGCTCTCTCATTGCTCCTTCAGTGTGAAGCTGTGTGTCACAGGACATCCAGATCAACAGTGCAACATTTATCTGCTCCAGCGTAAACATACATCAGATGCTGACCTTGCTGCGGTGAAGGAATGCCCGTCTGGTGCATCTCTGATCTCAGCCCACCCATCATTTGCTGGACATTGTCCAGCCTTTGCTAACTGCATGGCCTCAGTAATAAACTCAGTAACCTAATGGGCCTCTGAACTGTTGAGATCACCCTGTTGCTTTTTATTGCAGTGAGCCATATTTCCTGGTTATAATGCATGACTCTCATTCAGCCAATTACCTTTATCTCTCTTCCTGTTTTTTTTTCTCTGTGTCTTTAATGAGACATAATGGATGTGGAGGTGAGCTGTGTGAGGTGGAGGTGTGGTGATGGATGGCAGGTGATGACAGTTCCTCAGCAGCTCTGTGCCTCTGCTGACATTGTCACTTAATGGAGCAGCTCCTCTGTTGGTATTGCATTGTGAATAGTATGGATTTCACTGGAAAGGGCAGAAACAGGCTTCATTTCTATGATGCACATGCTCACGTGACATAGCTTTAAAGAGCACCCGCAGTTTTAATAAGCATTCGATACTTATATTTTTCTTTATAATAAGCACATTCATGGCATGTTCTATGGCTCCTCTTGTGTTTCTTTGAGAGAACAAGTCCTACATTTGTGAACTTCAGTAGCAATTTAAACAGTATTCTCAGTCTACACTCTGCTGCCTTTAATTGCCAGTTTTAAATTGGGGACGGAGGGGTCACGCTGATTTATGGTGGATGTCAGGGCCTATGGGGCGCAGTCGTCTGTTCTCTTTCTGAGAACTACTTCCTACACAGTCAGTGGGTATTATCACCACTGCAGGTCTGCAGAGAGAGAGAGAGAGAGAGAGAAAAGAGGGTGCTTGACCCAGATCAAATGCTCAGGTCATCCATGTTAATGAGAGCGAGCCAGAAAACAAAATAAGTCACACCAGACACTCGTTGATCAGAAAAGGGCAGCCAAAGAAAGGTGTCCCTCCATGGTTTTGGTAATAAATTGTGCTTAGAAGGAGTTTTATTATTTTGTGTGAGGTGCTAACAGCACATCACGCCAGTTCCATTCACAACATTTTCCAGGTAAAATCTTTGTTTGGATTGAGACGTCTTTTAAGTGAGATTGTTGCCATGATTGTTGTCTTCTGTTGAAGCAGTTAAACTTGACAAATGAGCATTATTTCTCTCAGGAGGTAGTGGAGAGCGAAACAGGGCTAAAAGGAGAGTGAATATTGAATTTATTAGTTGGACAGAATCATGACTCCTCATGAAAACTTAAGGTTCTCTGTGTTTGCTGAATGTATAGATGGGCAAATACTTCCTAACACGTTCCCCATTTCAGCTCTATGATAAGGTGATACTATGATGTTGTGTTTACAGCTTGCTGCGCTGCCCCCTAGTGGTAAAGAAAACAAATAATGCAGCATGATTTCTTTTGCTGATGTTTCCTCTGGCTCATTTGGAAAAGACGATGTTCAGAAGATGTTTTCTACAGCTTGAAACCACCAGTTTATTGTTTAAAATAAAACAAATGTTGTATTTTCTTTTAAAACACCTCTACTATCGGTGACTCATCACTCAGTACTGTTGAGGAGATGCTGTAGATGTACCTACACACGTACAGGTATGAGAGCACTAACATATTCTGGGCTGAGGCTGCTCATTTGGTTTGGTAATGCTGAGATAAGACCTCCATATCCCAGATGGAAGCCACCCGAACGGGAACGCTCAAGTATATGTTGGAATTTAAAGACTGTCCTTCAGATGTTCCCACGTCACCATGACATGCTGCCTTAACATATGGAAAAACACACATCAACCGCTGCATTTAAGAGCCAGTGTGGGACGGGCGTCTGAAAGCCACAGTGGGACCGTTTCCAGGCTCACTCACACACAATATGTAGGCCACAGTTTTCGTACATCCCCTCCTTATACATGCATAATGCTCGCCAGAGAAATGAATAATAACTAAGAATGTGTTACTGCTGTGCTGCCACACTCCCCAGCACTATTGTATGGAAGCATTCACAAGCACCCAGGCATGATACACTTCTTAAAACCGAGGAGGTCTAAAAATGCTCTGGAGGACTGACTGGGAAGAACACCTTATCTGACTTGTGGAAAAAAGCAGACTCACAGCAACAACTCATTAACACACCATTGTCCATCAGCTTTAATTGTAGCACAGCAGTGCCAACGGCTTTAGCCAGCTTCCATTCTGTTTATTACTCAGCTTACAATAGAAGAGAGGATTTCCTCGTCAAATATGGCTGCAATAAATTGATTAGCAGAAATATTTAAGCTAGATTTCTTTGCTAAATTATGTAGTTACATGTTGTTGAGTCATAAGTATTTTGGCTGCTAGAATTGTTGATGCCTTGTCTAGAAATTAAATGGATTTGTGGGAAATAGCACCATCTAGTGGTAGTAGAGTGGCACTACAGCCATCCATTAAAAATGCATAGTTTTGCCTCCCTGAACACAACAGGAGTAACAAATCACGAAAGAACCCATCACTTTCATCTGAATTTCTTCTTCAAGTGATCCATTCAGGTGCATGTAGCTGAAGAAGATCAATACCAAATGTTTCCTTAACGTTCTCCTCCAGTGATCGACATCAAGTTGGACAAGCCGCAGGAGCCCCAGACTACTGAAGGAGGCTGCTCCTGTTAATACTCAGCACCGTCCAGGAAAAACATCATTTACACCACATGCTTGTTATGTTGCTTCCTATTGGTTAACCTGCAGTTGACTTTGCACGTTGAGAATCTGGCCTCCTCACCTGACTACTGGTCATCGGTTGGAAACAGCAATATGTGAATTTGGTTCTAAAAGTAGTGCTTCTACTTTGTTCATGAAAACTGCCAAAAAGTCGTACAAGTTGCAAAAAAGGAAAACAAAAAAAGATGTGAAAAAAGATCCCCAAGTTGCATATGTGGATACAATTTTTTAAGTAGAGAAGGAAGTTTCCCCAATTTCTTTTTGTATATTTTTGTATATTCAAGGAGTTTCTCTGGAAAGCTTGTTTGGTTTTTTTTAAACTAAGCTCTGTATTTGAGAGCTTGACAGGAACAGGTGTGTTTAGACGTATTATTATGGATCCCACTCTTGTTACAGGTAAAAATGGAGGTTCTCACAAATTATTACCCCAATGTTCTAAACCCCTGCCTAACCCCTCACACAGCCAGTTTTCACTTTCTACCGTCACTTAACTCTCTCAAGACTAATCACCTAAACATAGCCATTTCTAATCTTAATCTCAAACCCGGCCTTGCAGTGTGGTTGGCCAATCACAGCGCTCCGGCCCATAACACCTGTGGGATCCATAAATTTGCATTCTAGACATCACAGGACAAACGGAACAGTAACATCTGGAGTATCTAATGCATGCCTAGTTTTCCAGCATAGGTACTGTCTACCAGTGAACACAAGTTTGAATATGTAAATGGTAACATTACACCAGTGGCTTGATGACTAGTCTTTTTTTTTTTTTTCCTGGAAACTGTTGAACTGGATTTGTATACTTGACTTCGGAATATCTCTCTGTCGTGCGTGTGTGTAAATGTGTGCTTTCTGTATAGGCAACGTTAGAATGCAGTTGTATAGAGGGCCACTGCCAGCTCGTGTCATTCTTCATTCTTGCCACATTAGGGCACCGTTTCAGTCACCACCGTTTGTTCGCAGTACGTCATAGACTCCCCCACTCACAGCAGTATGACGTCTGCCGTTGTGATATCTTGTAGTTGTGATCATGGTCGTCTGCACACACGCTGTAAGTGAGCAGTGGAGAATAGAAGCTCTTGCCTTGCGTCACAGAGGAACACAAAGTTCCCTGTGGGGTGATCTGTAGACATAAACGCAGGTTCTGTGATCAAAACGGACCTTAAACATTGTAAATCAGCGCATTGTTTCATTCCTGACAGAAGACTAACTTTGCACACGTAGACCTTTCAGGTTCATATGAAGTTATGAGAAGCTTTGTTGTCAATGTACAGCCACTTGGTTCAATTCATTCGACCTGTCTGATTGTCATAGAAACTGTCACGTAGCGCGTCCCCACTGAGATGAGCTTTTCTTTGCTGCTTGTGTTTAAACTGACTACTGACGTTGGCATTATGCAATGTTGTTTAAATGTGTTCTTTGTTTTTTTTTTCTTTTTTTTTAGCGCCAGGTATCATAACGTACTGGTGGTGAAGTCAGCCAGTGTCAAGAACACTACTTTGATTTGACTCGTCTCTGAAGTGAAATCTTACTGCACTTTTTAAGAACATGTTTTAGAGTTAGAGTGACGGTGTAAGTCTTAGAAACATGGTAAAAGAAAAAAAAAAAACTTTAGCTCCAGAGCATTCGGAGTGCTGTGTGTTAGAGTAGGCTGGAACGTTGATAAGTTGTTTGCACATCAAGTCCAAAAAGGGGAGCACTCTTGTGAAAACTAGTGAATCTTTCTAACCCACATAATGAGCCAAATAACAATAATACTAAGAGACAGCGTTGGATCAAATATCACAGGAGATCTTGACTGGAACACACTCCTCTGTGGGTTTGGGAACGACAGACGGGTCGCATTTCGAATTAAAATCCCTCAAAATGAAAAGAACAGGTAATAATGTATCAACCCTCTGTGTTACTGCCTATTTATTGTCTGGAAACAGGAATGTACTGCTCTCATTACCGACCACACAGCCTTGATAGGAGAGCACTTTTTGAGAAATGGTATTTATGTTTAAATGAGGTCAAATGATTAATCATTTACTGTAGCCGCTCCTTTGTATTTATTCCCCTTAAATATTTCAGTCCTCTTTTGTTTCCAGAAGACCCGTTTTAACATTCCCTGGAAATGGACCAAGTGATGCAACAAACGTCTTTGCATGTCGGGGGGGAGGAGGGCATTTAAAGATGGAGGCCATGGCCTGGGAGGCCGGGGGCAGGGGGTGGGGGGGGTGTATGTTCTGTCACAGCTCTGCAGCAGACCTGATCAGTCCAGAGCTGACTCTCCATTCACACTGTACAGAGATCTAGCATGTCTCTCCAAATGATTAATAAAGATGTCTTATTACCAAAGCCATGCACACTTCTTCAATACTCCTACCTGTCCACCTGTTGTCTCTTTTACTTTGCTGTTGCTTTGATTGACTCGTTTTAGGAAGCACTGCCTCAAGTCCACTCTGAGTGGATCCTGAAAAGATAGAATCACACTAAAAAGGTAAAATCACAGTAACTTAAAGGACAGTGATCAGACACTTGTATGAAACAATTATTAAGACAGTATCCAGGCTTTGTTTTGTTACTTAACTCCCCCCTGAGACAAACTCGACACATTTCGAACATGACGGGTGGAGCTGATGATAGGAATGTGGTGGGGCATCAGACACAGAAGGATGGGAGCTGCTGGTGTAGTTCGCAGTGATGAGGCAATAATTGTGTGACAAGTATTTGCACATGTTCCGCTACGCATGGCATCTAGTTTGACAGTCAAAAACAAATATCCCCGGATTCTGTCGATGACTAGAAGTGACATCTGTCCCTGCTTTATCACTGACCCTGGAGGGCAGAGCACTCAGTCTGTATAATGATGTCATACTAAATGTGTGATGGACATGGTGTTTGCATTCATTTCAATGGCAGGATGATTTATATCTAATAGTTACTGACAATAATTTATACCAGTTTTAGACACTACTATAAACCAGATCACACACCCTGTTGTACTAGTGGCCTTCATCCATGTACACACACATACACACACACGGATGAAAAACAGTCAAGTCAAACTTCTTTCCTGCCAAAAAGATATTAGTGTGCCACATGTAAACCCCAGTAAAAAGGGAGAAAGCCAAGTCAAAAGATTAAACTTTTAATGAACTGATGGTTTTTATTACACCTGATATCATCCTGCGTGTGTTTGATTGGCCAGGGCTGATTAACCTGCACGGCTGTCACTCACCTTTATCCTGTAAGCACCACTTATGACTGCTAATAGCAACAGTTACATCGTCTCACTTTAAGGTCCTAACAGACAAATTGTGCTCCAGTGGTGAGCACAATTAAACACCTTTACAATCAATCAGATTTCTACAAAATTACTGTCAAAGAGGGAGTGAAGTTGTCCTACTTGATTCCCAGAAGCACTGAAGGTGTTTGGGTTTCCTCCGGTGACTCAGTGCGTTGCATGGAGCACACCTCCTGGAAAAGGAATGTGCTGTTGCCTGGTGTGATGGGCTGCAGTGTGGAAACTGTTTTTGCGCCATGTTTCTGTTGCAAAGCCTCCCACAACAGTTCCTCCCATAAAATATGTTCATGTGTTGTGCTACCTGATCAGATAACTGCCTCCTTAGTCAGCCTGAGCAGACCAACCTGCAGCAGAGGAATCTGACAGAATCTGAAAGTACATTTACTCAAGTACTGTACTTAAGTACTATTTAAAGGTAACTGTACTGTACTACACTGTACTCCTACAGGGAGAAGCTCTGCACTACATTTAATGAAAGCTGACGGGACGAGTTAGTTTGCAGGTTGATATTTCACATACTAAACATGTGAGAGCCACAGATGGCCTTTTCCTGTATGTTTTTACTTTAATACATTTTCCTTATAATACTAAGCTTTTGAATGCAGGACTTTTACTTGTAGTGGGGTATGTCCACAGTGTGTTAGTGCTACTTTTACTTTAGTAAATGATCAGAGGACTTCTTCTACTGCTGCCAGCCTGCACTGGGAGTGTTTCCTGTTCTGTTCCACCTTTATCCCATAGATCAGGGCCGCACTGGGAGCCACTAAATACATTGTGAAACACAAATTGGTGCTTTGCCATTTTCACAATCCTGTTGTGTTTGTTTGCTCCCCGCAGGGCTGCTGCCTTCCTGCTGTGGTCCAGCTCTGCTGATGCCAGTTCATTTTCAGCTTGGAAGCAGCACCGCGCTCGGCTTCACTGTGATAACACGTAACTGTGGGAACACATAAATTGCACTGAAAGGCACACTGACTCCCCATCAATCAAAATATGAGTGTATTCCACAGGCAGGCAGCTGAGGGAGCTTCTCACAGTTTGCTGGCTGCCAAACCAGCTCAACAACTAACGGATTTCTGGCTCCATCCAACACAATAATACTTTACAGTGACCTCACACTTATCTAATCTCAGAGCTCTGTATATTTTAAAATGACGTGTGCACATGAGCCAACACAAAAGCATAATTTCCCATGAAAGTGATGATCCACTATTCTAATATCTTCAAACATTGAATACTTGCCAGATGCTCGCTGAATGGAGTTTATAATCTGCTTTCATGGTTCAGTGAGTCTTTTGTGACATGTTTGTGTCGTGTATTGAGCCCACAGAAAGTAATATTCACATGATGCCGCTCAGAAATCTCCAACTGGCCTCGCTCAAACACTTAATGTGTCATAAATGATGCACACAGTCAAGTAGGAGCTCGTCACGTCTCTGCTCTGAGGTCATGATTCTCACAGACTTTAGTAATTGGTGAATAAAAACACAGATACAGAGACTTTCTTTCAAAAATAGTTTTATTAAATACTTTGTCATCTAGCTATCATAAATAAAAAAAGAAACAATAAGTTATCTCCAGTGTTCAGCAGTGGCTTTGCAAAAGGGAGCGTCCTCAGGAGACCATCTGTCATGAGGGGGTCTTTGGGTGTGAGTCCCACTGAGACAGCTGAGCCAAATCCCACAGCACCAGCTGGGAGAGTTAAGCCTAGAATAAATAATGGGGAGACAGGGCACCTTTGGCTGAGGACAAAACAATGTCTTGACAGGAACACAAATGGATTCTCGGTCCTAACGGCCTCAATTTTCCCTCCACTGGCCAGGTCGAGTCTTCTAGTAGCGTCTACCGTCCGAAACTTAGAACCCCCCCGAGAGGAGCTGTCACACCCGTCTCCTTTTAAACGGTCTCCTCAGCGGAAAGCCTGCGCCAGGACTTCATTTCCCTTCATGAAAAACACAAACAGAAGAACATTAGTTCACCTTCACTTCCATTCCTCCTCGTTATTACAGCCGTTTAGCACAAAGCCAGAGCTTACACATTACTGCCGGGCACGATCCTCTCCTGGTGCTGCTTGGTCAAGCTGAACTTTTTGAAGAAGGCCGGCAGTTTGAGCTTTGTTCTGGCCGACCTGGAGGAGACACTGAGAGGGAAGAGTTCCCGTCTTAGACAGTATTTTAAAAATGTGGCGCTGCAGAGCTGAGGTGCTAATGAGAAGCTCTGTGGACCTGTACTGATTGACGTCCATGTGTGAATGGGGAGGCATGGCTGGAATTTTTTTGGATGCAGGCTCCAATTCTACAGATTCAACAGTGGGTTTACTGAGATGCTGTTCTCAGTTTCTTATGTTCTTATCTTTCACATTTGCACACGTTACAGCAGCAGTTTCATACAGCAAACGTCTTAATAATCAAGCCATTTAAACAAGACAAAGAAAAAATGAAAACCATGGGAAGCAAAGAGGTCAGAGGTGACAGGTTTGTAGATGTCTTCTGCTTATGGAAATTGTCCTAAAAGATGCTCATAAACTCACCATTGTCCTTGTTGTTTAGCCTCCATCCTCTCCTCCTCAGCCTCTTGCTTCAGCCCACCTTCCTCTTCCTCCTCCTCCTTGGCCTCCTCCTCCTCCTCCGGTATCTGCTCCCACAGCCGGCTGTTGACCCACAGAGCTTCCTGCAGGCTGAGGCCGCGTCCCACGCAGGTCACCCGGCGACACAAAGGGCAGCCCACGGTGAGCAGCCCGCTCCTGGCCTGCGACATGGTCTCCAGGCACGGGTCGCAGAAGGTGTGCCTGCAGTGGAGCACCCGGGGGATCCTGTCCATCCGAGAGTAGGGCAGGAAGCAGACGCTGCACTCGCCGTCCTCACACAGAACCATGGTCAGGCTCAAGAGGTGGATCACAGAACGAGCTCACTGCAAAGATCTAAATGACTCCTGGATGATCCCGATGAAGACCACCCCAGTGGGTAGTAGAGTGCTGCCGCAGGTCCCACGTTCACAGTTTGCTTCTCTCTGTTAAATAAAAATGTGTTAGATGTGCACTTCCTTAGCAGTGATGTTTGAAAAGCAGAAGATTTTTTTATAGCAACGTTTAAGTGAAAAAACATTTTCTATCCAACTAAATAACACTGAAACTGACAGCCGTAACACAAACCTGTGGCCACTCATAAACATCATACTTGAAGGAAACAGGAGTAAAACAATGATTCTATCTAATACACGTCTGTAAAGCCTACTTACAGTCCAGCTGAAGCCTTACTCCCAGAGCAGCCTCAGACCTGATCAGGACTGTTGTCACTGCAGTGAATGGAGAGCACAGAGAGCTCGTCTGCCGCCTGTTAGAGGAGTGTCTGGTGTATTTGTGGGGGCGGGACAGACACGTCTCCCCCCCACCCCACCCTCTCTCTCTCTCTCTCCCTCCTCACGGCCTCAAACCCTCACAACGCAACAGCTGGGGAGGCAGAGCGACGGAGTCCCTCTTTGTTCAGTCTGACGGAGGGCAGGTGGAAGAACGGGTGTGGGAGGAGGGAGGAGGGAGGGAGGAGGGAGAGAGACAGTGATAACCAACCTAGCTGCTCTACTGGTCAAAATGTGAACCCGGTTGTTGTAAATGCAAATATATTAAAATATGAGGAAAGGACGAATACAACGTCCCGAAAAAGAATGGGCTCGTCCGGGATTTGAACCCGGGACCTCTCGCACCCAAAGCGAGAATCATACCCCTAGACCAACGAGCCACACTGCAATGGTGAGAGTGTCAGGTTTTTATACCGGACAATGATGAGAGGATCCTCTGCTCGGTAACACTGCGGATAGCACTCCTCAAAGCTTTAAAGGGTGTAGGTACGAGCTAGCAAACCCTCGTTAGATAAGCCCTGAAAGATTTATGCATTTAAAACAAGCAAAATTCAGTCTCTTACTTTAGTACCGCAGCAACATGCTAGTAGTAATTAATTAGAATACAATAGTTCCGCTAATGCTATGTGGAGTCTCTGCCGGGTTGCAGCTTAGCGTTGGCACAGAGCTAATGCTAGCTAATCATACTGTCCGTGTATGGAAGCAGGGGTCACCGCTCTCCAAAATGATGGGCTCGTCCGGGATTTGAACCCGGGACCTCTCGCACCCGAAGCGAGAATCATACCCCTAGACCAACGAGCCACGTGTTCAATCAGGCCACTTCAACGGACATTAATAAATTCAGCCAGCCTGAAGAGTCGACGATATTTACGTAGAGATGATTATCTGGATTACATATCGTTTCCCTAACTATCGCATCTCATGTGTCAGTTTGGTCCCACAATAATACCAGTCGAAATAAACTCGGACACCAGCTTTCCTGCAGTATACGAAATGTAAAATGGCTGTTCTACACCAGTCGCTTGGATCAATCTGCTAGTTTGGCTTCATTACTGTGCAGTTTGGGGTGAACTCTAACATGCCTGGATTAAATGTAGAGAGCTCCATGAGGACCCTGTGCTGGAGACGTACAGCGTGATGAGGTCACAGGTGGGGGTGGAGTTGCCGCCTAACATCAGGAAGTCTATTGGATCTGATGCAGTTTTAAGTGAACTAACTGTTGGTCCAGTCAGCGATGTAAACAAAAGTAGCGTTAGTTAGGCGCACTTAAACTAGCTAAAGTTAACCCTAACCCTAACCATGTTGGAGTCTTTAATCATCTGCTTTCTTCGCCTGCTATGATCCAAACTATGTTTATTTAATTTCAACTCACGCAACTTAACTGGTGCCGTTGCTGCTCGGTCTGGTTATGGTTAGCTGGTTACGTTAGTGCTGTGCAGAGGTTGCTAGGTTAGTTAACTTAGCGGGTAGCTAGTTTGAGGCAAGTTAAAAGTTATTCACAAGACTTGAAAATCACTGACAGCATCCCCAACATCCAGATGGAGGCTTCTTTGGAGTCTTTGCTGAATCCTGAGCTCAGGTAATGTAAACTGTGGCTGAAGGCGGTAACTAGTTAGCTAACTAACTCTGGCCACGTTCATTTCTTAATATCCCACACGACCAGTACTGGTGAGCTCCTGCAGACACGACAGCCTCTTGGTTGTGAGGCTTCACCACGCGTTGACATTTTATGTGTCTGTTCCAGCGCTGTCCTGTCATCATGTGAGCCAGAGCTTCAGGAGCTGATGAGACAGATTGACATCATGATCAGTGATCAGAGGAGGGAGTGGGAGGCTGAGATCCAGGCCATGGAGCTCCGGCTGAAAAGTGGTGAAGAGGAGCTGTTCACTTCCAGGGGTGTCATTGAACGGAGGGACCTGGAGGTGGGGTAGCAGATCACATCATCTGTAGTTGTAGCACGACACAGACAGACAGACAGACAGAGAGAGGTGGAAATGCATTCGCAATCATTCACCATCAAGCTTATCTTGGAATATACTGCTCTGAATTATTACAGCGCGATTATGCCTGTTTGGCCTCACATCCTGTGCGTGGCACATATCTCAGTGAATAGTGTGATCATGTTGATGCTTTACCCACATTTACACAACGCTCTCCCCTGATCACAGATCGGATTGCTCCGCCAGCAGCTGCATGAAGTCCAGCTTGGTCCACAAGAATTAGTTCCCAAGTACGAGCAGCAACTGCAGAAATTGCGGGAAGAGGTGAGACACATGTCAGTAACAGAACTAAGAACAATCAGTCAAACAGCATGAGTTTGATTGAATGAACAGCTCACTGAACATAAGATGACATTTGATATGATCACTGTTCCACTCTGCTTTGTGGTCTTTGTATGTATCTAACAGCAAAGTTTTCACGGCCTCAGATAAAATCTTGAATTTGGACATCCTTTCTCACATTTTGTTCCTGCAGTTAGATAAATTAAAGAGAAGTTATCACAAGCTTCAACGCAAACAGCTGAAGGAGACCAGTGCAGGAGCGAATACCAAAGAGACAGACTGTTCAGAGGTGATCCAACTGAGTGAAAAGATTGAGGTACAACAGTTGTGTTACTCTAGTCACTTACAGCTTTCCCTTTTACTGCCATCTACTGGTATATGTATAGTTGTCCTTGTCTCTCCCTGCAGGAGTATCAGCAGCGCTCCACAGAGTGGGAGCAGCAGCGCACCCACCACCAAAAACAACTGACAGCACTGGAGGCGCAAAATAAGAGCCTGACTGACAAGCTCACGCACATGAAAGTAAAAGCAGATCAGTAATAATATCATGACAGTCATGACAGGTATCATGACACAAGTCATTTTTCACGCATATTTTCTACCACTTGATTTCCAGTCCCAGGGGTCTTTGTTGCTAAAGGAGAGGGAGCACAGGGAGTGCTGCTTAGAGCTGCAGCATGTGCGCGCTCAGCTGGAGAAGTCTCAGGGCAGCCTGCACTCACAGGAGCTTGAACTGGAACGTCTCCGACCCCTCGAGATGTGGCTGGGGCAGCACCAGAGAGAGCAGCAGGTCAGAGGAGTAGCTGAAACCTACAAAGACGGGACAAAGCACACATAAAGATTGTTTCCACCAACTTTATAGATGGGAAAGACCCAAAAAACACGCTGCACGCTGTTAATAGCTTGTACTCACGTTATTTGCAACGTTTCTGTCCTCAGACCTTCATATGGTCAAAATCCTGAATAGAATGTTAATGTGTCAGGATTTCTGAGAGGTTATGATCTGACCCACCTGTAAAAGCCTTCATAGTGTGCATGTGTATGGGTAAAAGGCAGAATGTTAGAACATAATAGTGAAAGATCCAGGTACAGTTATGACGGTTTCTAAACCCACTTAGTCCACCAGCCGCTCCACACACCATCACTTCATCACTACTAACAAAAGAAGAAGGTTAAAACATCATTTTTGTATCTGCTGAGGATTCTTTGCTGTTCCACAGGTGCTCTCAGAGGAAAGAGAGGAACTCCATGCCACGCTGGACACCCAGGATGCATTTGTACGAAGAGCCAGTCTTGAACGTCAAAGGCTTCGCAGTGAAGCTGCGAGACTCAACCAAATGCTGCAAGCTAAAGATCAAGTCATCCGGTGGGTGGAGTTTTACCTGTGACGGTATGATGTAGTACAGCAGCAATACACAAGAGGGCAATCTATACTCACGCTGTAGGTAGGATGTACTGTTGAGCACAACCGTCTGGTTCTCTCAGCTCTTTGGAGGACTGCCTGGCAGTTCAGGGCCTCGCTGGTGTGGACACCCTCAGACAAGATCTGGAGAAGACGGCAACCAAGCTTCACTGCGCCCAAGCCTGTGAGGGTCATCTCAAGGCTGAGCTGGCATGTCTCAAGGACAGGTGATTGCTGGCCTCTTTACACGGCCACATCATTATTATTATTATTATTATTTTGGACACACGAGACGAACACTTGTGCCTCTGTACGTCCTGAATTTGCTCAGACTGGAGAGAGTGAGCCGTCAGAGAGCTGACCAGTCAAAGATGGAGGAACTTAAAGCAGAACATGAGTCCTCTGTTGCTGAAATGAAAAAGGTCAGGAAACCTCTCTGGCTTGTTAGGAATTAGGATTTTTTTTTAAACTAAGTGTCCCCACTAAACACCTGCATTGTCCCGTCTCTGGGTACATTCCACAGCTCAGAGAGGAGCTTCAGAGGGCCAGACAGACTCACCGCGGTGAGGTGGAGGGAATGAGGAAGGAGGTGTCAAAGCTGACCACCGAGCTGCACCAGCGTGACGTCGCCATCACCACGCTGAACAACTCTTCATCCAGCGTCAAGCAGCAGCTCCGCGGCGAGGTGGAGCGGGCAGAGCAGAAGGCAGCCGAGCTTAAAGTAAGCAAATAAACAGGTCATCATTTACTAGTTGAGACTAACACCCAAGATGAGATCCCTGCTCTCTATGTTTTCTTAATGTTAACTCCTCTTCTTGAGAAGGTCGAGGAAAACTGCATCATCCTGCATCTTCTGTGTAGATCAGTAAAATGAGTCACATTTTCTTCCTCTCCCACTCTCTCAGATGACTCAGGCCCAGCTGGAGACTCTACTGATGGAGAACCAGCGTCTGAAGGGTCTGCTGAAGAGGCCGGAGTCTCAGTCACCCAAGGTTGGTCTGCTTTGTTAATTGTTAATGTTTTGTAGTCAATACATAGATTTACAGTCTGCAATGGGGGAATCAGTGATTCTCATCCAGTACAGCAAAATATAGTTTTAGAAACGGTGAGCAACAAGAAATAAACTCAAAGTTATAAAGGGCAGAGCTCACTTTAAGATACTTTACCTGCACCTATCCTGCATCAACACCACTTGTCATCTAACCCTGTTTACTAGTAACATATATATACTAAATACATGTATAATACCTGACTGTGTAACAGTGATCCAAATGTGGAAATGTTGTGGAGAGCGATGTAGAACAAAATGAGAGCGGTAAGGCTGTAACAATGCAGGATCACACATATAATATAAGTTATGTATGAATCCATGGTCCCAGTGCATGCTGGGAGGGCATTCAGACTGCTTTCAAGGAACCAAATTAGCTGGATGAGAATAAACAGGATTGTTTTAGCCTGATAACGGCATGTTAGCCTGAATTAAATAAGCCATGTTTGAAGAAGGGGGCCTTTGCTCTCGGAAACGGTCTCATCCTCTCCAGCTAGCGTCATTACTTGCTGTGTTGTTGTTGACTCTATAACATGGTATTTATCCATACAATGTTGGTGAGGGGTTCTAGAGGGATGAAGACCTAAAAATACAATTTGCTAACACCGTGGGATTTCAATTCAAGCTTCAGTCTGATGCATAATTACAAATGCTATGCTAGGTAACATTGGCTTCCTTGTTAACTGAGCTACAAACCTACAGTCCTCTCTTCAGTCACTGTAGCTTTGTAAAACAATGTTAATTGTGTTTTGGATGCTATGGATGTATTTGTCATTCGTTTGTTGTCATAATGTGCGATGTATTTGTGTGGCTGTTAAGTTCAAATATGTACAGAACTGTGCAAAGGTTTTGGGCAGGTGAGAAGAAATGCTGTAAAGTAAGAATTCGTTCAAAAATATAAAATTGAATTGTTTATTTTTGATCAATTTACAAAATGCAAAGAGTGAACGGAAGAAAAATCTAAATTAAAACAATATTTGGTGTCACCACCCTTTGCCTTCAAACCACCATCAGTTCTTCTAGGTACACAAGGTTGTTCCAAACATGTTGGAGAACTAACCACAGATCTTCTGTGGATGTCGGCTGCTTCAGATCCTTCTGTCTCCTCATGTGATCCCAGACAGACTGATGATGTTGAGATCAGGGCTCTGTGGGGGCCACACCATCACTTCCAGGACTCCTTGTTCCCCTTTACACTGAAGATAGTTCCTAATGACACTGGCTGGATGTTTGGGGTCGTTGTCCTGCTGCAGAATACATTTTGGGCCAATCAGACGCCTCCCTGATGGTATTCAAGGTTGCCCGTTTCTTTGTGCTTCTTCTAAAGAGCTTTACAGCACATCTTGAAACCACAGTCTGTCCTGAGATCTTTGTCTGGGAGAGACCTCACTGATGCAGGATAACTACCTGTGACTTGTTGCTGTGCTCAGTCTGAACATGATGACCTGACATGAAACTGTTCCTCATCCACACCAAATATTGATTTGACTTAGATTTTTTTTCTGTTCACTCACTTTCCCTTTTGTAAATCGGTAAAAAACACTTAAATTTTACATTTTTGAAAGCATTCTTACTTTACAGCGTTTCTTCACACCTGCCTAAGATGTTTGCACAGTACTGTACATTCTACAATATTCTTCCAGAATGGATGACTCCACCTTTTAATGTGGCTTCAGTGCTAGTTTCTCTGTTTTTCTCTCCCTGTATCACTTCACCACCCTCAGAGGGGAGATTCCTCGCTGGCATCCCTGAGGGAGAGTTACGTGTCATCTCTGAGCAGCCTGGAACAAGAGAATCAGCAGCTAAGGCAGGCACTCGCTGAGATGCACGCCCGACTTGGGGTCTCCACCCAGACCTGTCAAGATAGATATGAACAAGCTGTGCTCAGCCACGCTATGGCTGACCAACCACAGCCTGCTCAGGACAGGTACCCACAATACACACACACATGCACAAAAGAGCTAGAAGCTGAACCCTCATGCAACTTCTTGTTCACTCTGCAGCAACGCCGATACCAGACATCGCCAGCACAGGGAGGAGATGCAGGCGATAAAAGCTAAGCTGCAGGAGATCACCACTTGCTCTGAAGGGGAGGTCCATCGGCTCTTGGGACAGCTGAACACCCTGTCCCATTCCTCTGGAGAGCAGCCCTGCAGCCAGGCCCAAGACAGCAGGCCTCATTCATCAGCCTCCTCCTCCTCGTCCAGCAGCACAAGACTCACCAGGAAGAACTCAATGCCAGCCCTAAGTTCAAGTGAATCAGCTGCAGGGGGACAGAGCCCCAGCTCCAAGGACTCTCTGACCTTAGGGTCCAAAGAAAAGATCACACCATCTCCTTCTCCAGTGGTGAGGCTCGTCACAAATAATAATCTGAGTTCACAATTGTGGAAAAGGTAATGTTCTACTTTCTTCTTTTAAGCAAATAATCCTACACTGTGTGTGTGTGTGTGTGTGTGTGTGTGTGTGTGTGTGTGTGTGTGTGTGTGTGTGTGTGTGTGTGTGTGTGTGTGTGTGTGTGTGTGTGTGTGTGTGTGTGTGTGTGTGTGTGTGTGTGTGTGTGTCCAGGAGGCTTTGTCAGTGTCACCTTCAGACGAGATGGTCTCACGTTTCCTGGAGGAAGAATTCTTACGGTCCAAGGAGCTGCTCCGCAGGTTCGACAGCGTCATCCAGGACATGAGAGAGAGCAACATCAAGACAGCGGACAAGTACCAAGCACCAAGTGGCTCAGAGCAGGAGCCCCCCCAGGAGCCCCCCCAGACGTCAGCACAGACTGGTTAGTGGTTGAAGAAGGTGGAATAAATATGAAAACAGTGCCTTGAACAGCAGTGCTGAGGACTATGTTCTCTGTCGTACATTATTGGATTGATACGCAGTTTTTTTGGTGTGTGCCCCACTTGACTGAGCTTAAGAGACATTTATTCTTACTCTCAAACAGTTTGGTATGGCAGCGCAGGATGCTGAGTTTACTCACATGTTTCATTAGAACTGTGAAAAGGAGCGATTGTAAGTCCTGTTGTAGGCATGATGAAGCCCACTAAACGCTGAACGAGTCACTCATATGACATAGTATTAATCTGGTGTCGCTGAGATAGTTGCCTGCGATCTTTTTCTTGTCCTGTTTATCATATATTTATTTTATCAGAGAGTGTTTTCACTAGAGGTACATTTTTATCCCGTCACATCAAGCTTATCTTAAAGAACAGACACTGACGAAGGCCGATCTATTGAATCGCTCTGCAGCACCTCACGCCTTGTGTTAAAAGCTTGTGAATACACAGCAAAGACTACAGCTGGCAGACACGCTGTACGCACACTGTGCCTCCATGAGAGGTGACTAAGGCTCAGTAGTCTGTATTTGTGATCCAGAAAACAGAAAACCAAGCGAAATTTCATTTTACAACATTGTGAATCTTTTTAAAACAACAAAATGCCTTACAGTTACAGTGTCACAGCTCAAAGTAACATCTTCAGATATTTTCTACCATCTGACCAACAAAGATACTCAGTAAACTTTGACACTGTAGGCAAGAAAAGCTGCAAATCATCACAGTTTCTATGCTGGAACCATCTAATGTTTGGTGTTTGCTTTAATACGGTTTAATTTTCTGTCAGTCGTCTAATGGGTTAATTAACCAATCGTCTCAGCTCTGGTCAGCTTGTGGAAAAACAGGTGCAAAGGTGAAATGAAGGAAACCCTTCTTAATGTCTGATTTAGACATTCAGCATACTACATCCTATTCAACATACTCAGCGCAAGTCGCCCCAAACTCACCGCCTTAACTGGCAGTCATGACTCAACAACGGCCCATCATTCTTATTGTCAGGGCTCTAACGTGCTCACAAGAGTTCATCCAAATACTTTCAGGAAGTGATCGCCATACCTGAAGGGCAGTGCTGTGTTTTGTGGCTCGGCAATCTGCTTAATTTGGTGCTTTCTATTTTAGCTAACATTAAGGCTTTGTGAGAAACCCATGTTGCCTCTGCAAGTGTACGTATCATTATCAGACTGTGTTGGAAATATAACTCGACAGTGCTCTCAGCAGACTGACATGGAAGAAGTAGTTGAGCGTTCGTGGTGCAGTTTGCCCTGCAGTCTGACATATTTGTTATGTGACCTCACATAACGGACTTTTGGTCGCTGAATTCCATTACTTGTTGGAAGTGGAGCTCCTTTGCACTTTTCCTCGTAGGATGCCGCAGGTTCCAATTTTTCAAGTTCCCTGGAATGCAGCATTGCCAGGAGCTTTTCATTTACATCCCGAGAAAAGAATGTTGCTGTGAGCCAGAGAGGTGTCCGTCCTCCCTGCACGTCTGTCATAACTGGGAAAAATACCACATATGTACATGTCTGTCCAGACAGCGGGGAGGGACAGGGGGCAGCTCATACTGTAGTTCTCCTCATTTCCCCCTGTTACTAGTCCCCAAACCCCCCCACCACCACCACCACCACCAACACCAGCATCACCATCACCGCCCACCCTGCAGAGGCCCTCCGGCTAGTCAAGTGCAGGAATGTGTGCACCATGCCAATGCTGTCATGAACCTTCCCCTGCGGCCTGCTTTGTCCTCATCATTAGAAAGCTGATGGAATGTTAATATCAACCATGTGGGGCGCTCAACCTCAGGAACACTGGAAGGCCGGGGGGGAATAGTTATATTTTACTGCTTTCACAAGAATGGAAATAAAGTGGAAACATAAGAAATAAGTATGCGTTTTTCATTTTTGCTGTCATACTATTACAACAACAACAACAGAGGTTGTGCTCAGCTGTCTCCAAGTCCAGCGTCTTCTCACTTCGGTATTTGGTAGCCTGTGTTACGAGCGCTGTAATCCCCAACAAACAGCACGGAGGAATTTGGCAAGGCAGGCATTCCTCTGGCCCTCTCTGGAGGGAGGTGAAAAGGTTTTTATATGTGGAGATTCTTTGAAGGGGCCTAGTAAAAGGGAGGAGGAGAGAGGCTGGGAGAGCTGGGGCTGCCTTATTTACGTAATGACCCACAGGGAATAATTTGCTTTAGGCCACAAGATGATTGAGTAAATGTTAAATTGATTAATTTAATGAAGAGAACTGCCCCATTAGGCTCTTAACCCCATCAGGGCAAATGCTACGAGTGTGACTACGATTTCTTCTGATGATTACGTTATGCTTTTAAAGGGGCATTCCAGCAATTTAGTATTGCACTGTGATTACCTTGGCTGTCCTCCAAGAGACATAATAATGGCCAAAACTGAAGCCTCACAGACGAGCATAGTCTGACTTTTAGTCTCAAGCATTGGTCAATCCTCCGAAACATTCCACCAATGCACCTCGTCAGTGTCTCTCTTTAAGTCCTCTGTGCCACGTCCCCACTAATGCAGGCCTTCTGCTAACCAAGATAGCTGTCCTCCAGAGCCGCACAGCACATGTTCTCACAGGCTGGATAATACTTGACAAATAAACTGTGACAGATTTGTAAACCTGGACGAACGTCCTGATATTAGAATTGTTGAAAGTAACCGCATTGACAAAAAGTCATGCACAAGCTCAGTGTAAAACCTGGTATATTTGGAATCTTACACAAAATCTTGAAGAGCCTTGACAAATCTTGAGCTACCTTAGCAGGAGTTTGCTCAGTTAGAGTCAGGTATATTTAGTCAAGTATGTTAGTCTACTGAGCCAACTCCTCCCTCAGAGGGATGCAAAAGATGTGGCTGAAAGCGTCTGTAAACCTGAGTAAGTGGACCTTGCATTAAGCCTTTTTTTTAATAAAATTAAAATTTCTCATTCATAAAAATGAAACATCCCCTTAGAGCACATTGTAAGACTTATAATAATAAACATTTGTTTTGTATAGTAAAAAATGTATCTGCTCACTGAAATATCAAGAAAAATATTGTATTATACTATGCAAACATTTGTCATTTCAAAAGTCCTCACTGTAAACTCCTCCCTCAGTCTTTGTAGCCTGGAGGCTCCACGTTCTCGCATCATAGTTCTTTAAAGTCTAGTTGTGATGTCACAAATTCCTGCTCGTGCACACGTATTGAACTCAAACGTAAGCTAAGCAGAGAAACGTTCCCCCTTCAATGAGAAAACAGTTTTCTAGTGTCAAACTCCGCTCTTACATCACTCTGCACTGTGAAGGTCAAATATCCATGTGACAGGCAGAAAGCGTTTGAGAGGAAGGGTCTTTAAATGATCATGTATTTTATGTCTGTGAACCAGAAGAAGCCGCAGGAATCCTTTCAGTTTGTCTTTGAGCGAAATGTGTCAGAAAAATACCAGTGCAAACGAGTAAACGGGGCCTCTATTAACACCCCAGTCAGCTAAATGAACTTCAATACTAAAGCATTCACATCACAGCTCCTCTTGCTCTGCCACAAACAAGCAGCAGAGGGCACTTTAAATGATTGTTGTCGCACTGTGATCAGTCTGCCAAGTCAGATTCTCCTCAATCCACCAGTAACTCAGAGGTGTGTGTGTGTGTGTGTGTGTGTGTGTGTGTGTGTGTGTGTGTGTGTGTGTGTGTGTGTGTGTGTGTGTGTGTGTGTGTGTGTGTGTGTGTGTGTGTGTGTGTGGCTAAAGGGACACTCGCCCTGCTCCTGCCATAAAGCAGGACTGCCCCCACAGTCTCTTCATGTCACACAGCCGTCATCAGAGGTCAGACCTGGTGGACTCTCTGGGAACGTTCGCTCCTCTATCAGCCCATCTGAGGTATTTGTTTGAGGAATGTCTCTTATCGGTGGGATCATAACGTGTCACGGGAATGAAGAATAAATATGGATTGTTAGTGCAGACTGACTTATCTCTGCAGATTGGCTGAAAGGCGATGCAGACCTAAACCGGTACTGCCAGGACATAAATGAGCGGGGGGGGGGGTCTAACCATTTACCAGCATCCAGGATCTTGGCTTGGTGCGTAAAAAGGGAGAGAAATCCGTTGAGTGTGACTCTTTCACAGGTTGTCGCACCTTAGCAGAACTTCCTCTCCAGGATAAGAGCGCTTTTCCCAGAATTGTTGCGGCCTGCCTACATTCCTCGGAGCGCGCTCCGTGCGGGGCCTCGGAGGAACAGGCCTGTCGCGTGTGTCCGTGTCCCACTGCAGCCGCGTCCCGTATGTGATGGAAGCGTCTCATTGTTGTGGAGTGCGGACTCGCCCCGGGAGGGGGGGTTTGAGGGGGGAGGGAGGGGGGTGCAGGTTGCGGCCCGGCCCGTCTCGTGCAGCGGGGGTCCGGACTGCCGCTGCAGGACACTTGGAAGGCTGCAGAGACACCGGGGCCAGAGAGGCCGGGAGGGAAGGACTCATTCCTCTGACACAATGAGTGCGTCCATGCGCGCTAACGTCCCACTTACAGTGTGTGTTTGTTTGCATGCTGCGGGATGTAAACAGTGGTGGAAAAAAAGCAGTGAGCTCCTCTCCTCAGGTCAGAGTAGAACTATCACAAGACCGGAGTACTCCTGTTCACTTGACGAAAACAATCTCAGCACATTTGAATGTTTCTGATGCCCGCAGCTGCACCTCCAGACCCTGCTCAGTTTACTCAGTTGCTATGGTGATGATGTAGTTATCATCACATGATCTGAATATGGAATCATAGATTGTAGCCTCTGTCTCTGTCCTGTGATGGTCTGTGGTGTCCTTGGTCTCCACAGATTCTGTGGGATTTTCTTTTGGTGATTGTTCTTTGGGGGGAGGTTGATTTTTGTGATCCACTGTTTGTACCTGCAGACTGCTCCACCGTCATGCCTCAGCCCCTGTACCTCCTTAGTGACCTGATGCTCTGCTTTGCGTCGGAGGGTCCTCCTCGCTGACAGTTTGGTCTTCTAAGTGATGGTAATAGTTTACATGTTCATACGTGTGAATACAGATTACGACAAGTAGAAGTATTGCATTCACAATTTAGCCCTCAGAGAATTATCACTCCAATCTGCAGCTCCCTTTGACTCAGTGTCTAGCTGTCTACTCCACAGCTTCATTGTTTTAGTTCAATCTCACTACTGTTTTGGCTAAAACCCCTGGGGAGGCTGCAGATGACTGATGATGTTGCTCTGTTGCTGCCGGATGTGTAAAGCAAGTTCACCGCATCAACTTGTGGATAAACTGGAGAAATGTCAGTGTTGTTCTCTGCCCCAAGAGATTTAAAAAAAAAAGTATTTGAAGTATCAAAAATCAAAGTGCTCATGGAGGCAGTGCTGCAGAAGAACAATATTTGCCTCTGAATTGTTGCATCTGATAAAAATATTCAAATTACCTCCAAAATGTACTTAAGTAAACTGTCCATAGTTCCTTTCCACCACATGTAAACACTGTATCCATGTACGGTCTGTCCTCTGTGTGTGGCAAACACATTATGACAAAGGATGTAAGGATGGTCTGCTCGCAGAAGCAAAGTGACAGTTTATCAGTGGTGATGCGAAGCACAGAGCCGTGTCTGTTCTTGTCTGTGATTCTCGGTGATTAGGAGCAGAAGCCAAACACGAAGTCTCAACAGCTTTGGTGTGAGTTAGTTTTTGTGAGGAGAGAGTTTATTCAAAGCTCAGCTGCTCTGCACGAGAGAGCACACGATAAATCTCTCATTGTGCTTTGTAGTGACAATGTCCAAAAATGCATGGGGGGTCAGTTATAGCTCATCTTTAAACACTTCCATACAAGAAGTCCTGTTTGTTAAAGTGCCACTAGTCTTTGCAAAAGAGCATGTTATCAAACCAAATATATGTTTTTATCCCACTTTATTCTTTGTTTTTGTTCTTCCGAACAAATATTAGTATTTTTGTCATTTCCTCAGGTTGACAGGTGATTAAGTATCCTGTATTTACCTATTAAATATTAGGTAGCTGAAACAATTTAGCCAATGAGATACAGTAGAATGCAATGTGGTGTAAGCAATATTCATACTACTCAGAAAAACATGTGATCAAATGTCCAAAAATCTCAAATATGAATCAGTTCGGTTAAGAACACATTTACAATAACATGTTATAGAGAAGCTAAAAACACATTTAGGTAATTAAATTACAAAACCGAGGTAATTATGGAGGCGGACGCTGGAGCTGCTGCTGGGTTATGGTGCCTGTAGGCCTGTGTGGGTTATGGCAGCAGATGGCTAATCTGGACCCGCTGGCCTCCAAAAGATGCAGGTGGGGCCGCCGCTGAATGGGAAGAGCTGAATTTTAAACTGAGGCTGGCTGCTGCGTAGGTGAGCTGGAGGCAGAGACTGTAGGTGGAGGCCGGGGCTAAACTGTAAGGACGAGGCAGGAGGTGTGCTGGTGAGGGCTGTCGCGAGATGCTGCTACTGAGAAAAGGGATCAAAGGAAGCAAGTAAGAAAGCTGAATGATATCTTACTTCTGATTATAGGCAGTAGCAGGTGGAAGCTAGCTAGATGACCTCTGACCCTGCGTGATGAGTGCTTGGTGCCGAAGGATGTAGGCAGAGGCTGATGTAGTTGGCCGTGTTCTGAGGCAGGTTCTGAGAAAAGTGAGGTTGAACACAGAAAACCTATAAATTCATATTTTTCATGTTTCATTCACACTTTTACTGTGTTTTATAGATGCACATCCTGTAATGCAGATAGTAGCTGCCAAAGGTTGGAGGCAGTGGCTGTCAGGGGCTGTCGGTGGAGGTCGGGGCTTTACTGGATGGAGATGAAAACATCGCTGCGTTGTTTAATGAGAGTAAAAACACGGTTTTAAGCACACACTGCCTATGCTGGGCTTACAGCTGGCTGTGGAGGCAGCAGCTGGTGAAGGCTTGAGATTAGGGTTGGAAAATTCATGTGGAGGTCAGCAGGCTAACGGAACCTTCACACACAGGGCGTTTGGCTGTATTTTTTGGGTTAAAGCAGAGTGGTGATAGCTGCAGGCTTCATGTGTGGATGGCTGAATGCGGCTGGCTGTCAGAGGCTGTTGGCAGACACAGGGGCTGGAGCCTGCTGCTGGAAGATGCAGCTGGGGTGGGGCTTCAGCAGGCTGGGGCCCTGCCAGAAGCTCAGGAGGCAGCTGGTTGTCAGATGGTGTAGATGTAAGGAGGAGCAGGTGGATGCTGTGGCCACATCTGGACGCGCAGAGTGTGGTTGTTGCTGGCTGGAAACGTCTGTAGGTGAAGGATATGGTGGTAGATATTCTCCTGCTGGTGAGTGAAGCTGCAGGTGGATGCTGCAGTTGCTGCTGGTTGTCAGAGGCTGCCGAGGTGAGGTTGGCTGCCGGCAGCTGGAAGATGTGAGAGGCTACAGCTGGAGCTTCAGCCTCAGACCGGGTTCATTCATGAGAGTTTTTGCTGCTGGAAAAACTGATTCTGAGTCTGTAAGTGGTTTTCTGAGGGCACACTGTTTTAGCACGAAAGGCTGGTGGTGTTGGATGTTACTGTCTGCAGGTGGAGGTTGATGCTGCAGTCAGACTCTGAGCTTCACGGCTGATTCAAGATGGAGTTTTAGGCTACTTTCCAGAATTTATTTGGACTTTGGAATTATATTTGAACAGCGATTCGATATTTGTTTGTACCTTATTATCTCATATAATTCACCAGTATTAGTTATACTAGCACTGCTAACTTCTTTTAGGTTCCATGCTTTGATTTTTCCTCAATGGCTACAAACTGTCTGGTTCTTCCAAGATGTTGATATCTATAAGTGGTGGATGACTTCTTTTTCCACAGACTCTTTGGCCTCCAGGATTCCTGCAGACTTTTCCTCTCTGGTCACCTTTGGAGGCCCTAGTTCCTATGAAAGGCGCTGCTTAATCTTTCGCCCGAGATCTCCATGAGTAGAGGAAGACAAGAAAATAAAAGATGAGAAAAGATAAATGTGATGAAACAGTCAACTAACCAAAGAGGCATGTTAACCAGTGAGCCACCAAGCTTTTCAAGTTACAATTTTTAATTTAGAAACATACTTCAGCATGTCATCCACCACAGAGTTCTCCCTGCCAGAGAAACCACGGATCCTCAGAGGGGCCGCGCTCTGCTGGACAGAATCCTCCCGGATATCAGGGCTCAGGGCACTGGGAGAAGGCTCAGGCCTGGGGATCAGTCTGAGAGCCTGGGGAAGGTCAGGAGTGGTGGGTGTGGAAGGCCGGGACCTGGGGGGGAGTCCAGGGACCTGCAGAGAGTCAACAGCACACAGTGATGGGGAGAGGTCAGCTTGTGCTCAATTTTTAACAACATACACTTGAAATATAGCAGACTATACAAAAATGTATATCATATATAAATCATAGTGAAAAACTGGATACATGAAGGATCTAGTGAAGGTCCAGGTCTTACCCAGGGTGATAAAAGCGGCTGTGTACCTGGTCTGTGCAGACTTCAGTGGCCGTCTGCAGCCTGGTGGTGTTCTTCCCTTTCCTACAGAAGTCATGGGCCTCAGTGTGAACAGGCACACTGTAACACTGCCATTAAACACACATATGACACGTGTTAGACTGAAGCTCCTCTGAGATAAAAGTTGTGTTGAATGAGGTCAGTTTAATTCACCATTTCCTGCACAAAAAAAAACTGCAAAACTGACTTTTCCTTTATCGGACCTGTAATTCAACGTTCAGTTCTTTTCAGTCAGCCTGCCATCTTAACCCTCAGCAGTCCGAGGTGAAGTGTGTACTAAGGGAAAGCTCTGCTTACTTTGCAGATCCTGGACAGAGAAAACCCAGGGAGTCAGATGGTAGATTTAGCTTGCCTGTTTGACACATTTAAGACAGCAAAGAACCAAACAACTAGCCCTCACACTGGTGGTAGATATCAACTCAAACCATGTTTTAAACACTCCAAAGAGTAGGAGGGTCTCCACCTCTCCAGTGGATGATATACGCTCCGAGCCAGTTCCCATGCCTTGAGTTGTTATTCATAATTGTCTCAGAGTTCTGTCTGGCCTTGTCCACAGCAGAGAAGTGTATCGATAAAGATCAGTATGTTTGTGGAACAGGCTGCTTTTTTGTTCGAGCTGTGAATTGTGCAACATTGCATTTTATTTCACTGAGCTGTGCCAGGCGCTCGATTAGAGAGAAGTCTTAAGTCTTTTGAAAATATTTGTAGGTACTCGTATACTTCCAGACTTTGGCCTAAATGATGAAAATAAATGTATTTTTTGATATTTAAGTCTGGTAAGATTTCCGGGCGTGTTTGGTGCTGTGGCCTTACAGGCTTTACTTATGTAAACAAACCCTGAACAGCATCAGTAAATTCTAACAGCTTAGCTTTGTGAGATTTCTATGACCCACTTATCCATCTGAGAGTCGCAGCAGTCCAAGCAGTGCTGGGGCGGCCCTTTGGTTTACAATATGATCATGGATCATACCGTTTAATGAGATTGGGTGAACTCCCTGTGCAATAAGTTGAATTCCCTCCCCATTCTCATGTAGCCCTGCAGCCATAGCTTTGTCAGTCCCCGGTCACATCAGTTCTTGGAAAATGGAGCATGGTTTTGTTGACATTCAGTCCACTCAGAAAAGGAATTCTTTGATGCAGTTTCAGCATGTACGCTTTGATGTCAGGCTCTGTTACGTAAAAACTATTTAGAACATTCCTTGTTCATTCATGGTTAATGAGGGCATCCATTTGGATCGTCTCGAGTAATTAGTTTTCAGATTTCCTCTGCAACCACAAACATCTCAGGCTAGCCTCATTTTCTCTCTCTCTGTCTTATGCAATGACATGCATAAGTTCGACTAGGCGTGACCACTGTGCAGTGATTTGTGCTTCAGGATTGAGCCGTTCCTGGTTTTTGCACATCTGTCACATCCCAGATGAAAAGTTGAGTTGTGGGTGCCTCTCAGTCTAACAGAGGTGTGATATGCTTGACATGGTTATGCCTGAATAAGAAACCCTGGGGGAAAAACAATGTATATCAACTGATTATAATCTATGACTCAGAAGCATCATGGGATACGCTGATGAATCCGCGAGGGGAGGAAGAGCCTGTTTACATTCTTACAGCCGTAGTGACATAAACAGCTGAACGTGTTTTGATATTTTGTCTTTAAGAGAAACGCCCGAGGAGATGATGCCCTTCCTCGTTTCCAGTTTCTGAAAGCTGCTCATCTTTCCATGACACAGCAGAAACGCCACGAGTAAAACTCACCTGCAGCAAAATCTGAAATGAAGGTTAACTTTTGTGTCCCTTTGCCACCCCCACACCCAAAATGTATGTCTGATTCCGTCTACTACCATTATGCAAATATTTGGGCGCACTGAGGTAAAGAGTTGGTTGTGCTAATTCTCTAATCTGGTGCCATTAAACCAATGCAGACAAAGGTGATGCAACGAAAATGTAAGAAAGTGTCAGTCAAACCTCAAATGGTGAAAAACCACGTAGAGAATGTGAAGGAAACACGTCAGTTATGTTTGTTTCATGTTTAACAGTCTCTCATCATCACTCCACAAACCCACACAATCGTCTCTCCAGAGTGTCACACGGTTCATGTGTGTCATGATTTATTTGCTGATCCTGTTTCCATTGCACTTTTTCAAACATCACCTTAGCCAAGCAACTTTTTAGCATTGTTTTTTTTTTTTTTATTTGCAGTGTTGCTGCTTTTTTGATGCAAAATTTTAAAATGCACATGAGAATAAGGATGGAAATGCACTTTTAATCTTGTTTGCTTGCGACATTAGTTTGATCTCTCCAGTCGACTAAAAAACTATTAAAACAAAATCTCAGATCATCCGCGGTCACAGGGTCGGGAACCAGCGGTTAAGATCAGTGGTTTTTCCCACAGTTACTTTAGATTTGCCTCTAAAATTAGCTGACATGTCAAGATTTTCTGCCAATTCCAAAAAGGTTTTCATCATTTCTGCAAATCCTGCGCTATTAGTTCCCAGAGTTGCTATTTACTGTGACGGAATCCTGTGTTTGATTGTTTCAAGCAGTCACTGATGACTGAGGATGTTCTACTTTACCCAAAGTGTGCCAAAAAAAACAACCAAAACAGACATAATGAGAAATTCCTCCTTCAGTTTTTATCCCTCTAATCCTGCCCAGTTGTCTCACGTACCATGAAGAATATACACGTTTCCATAAGAAGCGAACACGGTGACTAGAACCAGATCCTGCGGTGGAGCTGTGTAAGAAAAACACAGTATGTACACTCTTGTTTCTTGAGAGGGAGCCTTTTCACGCTTCATTAGCTTCATGCAGCTGTTGTCACTTGACAAGGAGGGGAGGGCAGATAACAACAGTGCTATCAAGATTATTCTCACTCACAAATGGATTTCTTTATCTGTCCATTCAAAGAACACCCACCTCCTCCCACTTCCCACTAAAGTATGCAGTACCCAACCCTATACCAATAATCCTCTTATATAATGTTTCCTACTTCACCTTCCCTCGTTTGAAAGTGCACATATAATGACATCCAACAAACTAGCTTGGAATTCCGTATTTTAACGCCGCTGCCCTGTCTGGGATCTCCACAGCCAATTTAAATGCCTTCTCAGTCAGACTAAAACATTACAGACTCTTAGCGGCTTTCCCTTCCTTTCATGCTTGAGTCAACGTTGGTGCTCCTGCGTGTTTAAGTCTTTAATTACACAAGCCATAAAATTGTCAGAGTTGCTGGAGATCACAGAGAAAATTGTCATCACCTGTGGTGATCACTCTGGGAGGGGGGGGGAGGCTGTGTCATAAATCAGCAAACTCCCACGGCCGCTCTCGCGCCGCTGACTCAGCAAATCTGTAAGAATCCAATATAGTGGATTCGCAAGAACACATTTGCAGTAAAGATGAATGTGACAAAGCTTTTAATGTTGTGCGACCGGAGGCCTGGGAATGTGTGGCATCCATTCATTACACAAACAGGATTTGAGTTGTGATGTGTGATTGTTGGAGGTGTCTGTAAGCCATTTATTATATGATTTATCTAGCGGGGGTGTGTACACTGCTGTCAGCATGATACGCACAGAGTTTTGATGGATTAGCCATTTATTTATACAAGCTTTTTTGACCAGCAGTTCCCACTCGAAAACAAGGAAATCAGAATCTTTAAAATGTAACAGTGTAACACACTTTGCTCTTAGGCCTACTCAGGCTGACTATCTATGCAAAAGCTAAATTAAATGTATTGTTCACTGGTCACTGGTTCATATCCACTGTTGATGGATGGGACTCCTGGACTTGACATAAATGGTTCCTCTTTATCTCCTCTCCTCTGGCTCCACAGCCTCGGCCTGTGGATGTCATCAGTGGCCACCTGACAATGCACTATCAGCGGCCTGCAGGTCTCCTCCCACGCTTTTAACGCACTCACCCCGAGCTGCACATGTTGCATTACTGAGGGTGAATTTGTATGCAAATGGCGGTGCTTCCTGTCCTCTATCTGCTGGGGCCAGGGTGGGATTTCCTCATTCCTGACGTCTGACCCCTCCACTCCTCTGGCTCCTTTTCCCCTTTAACTGCCGTCTGCCATCTGGAGACAGAGGTTATCACAGTAAGCCTGTGGCCTCTTTATGTTTGTTCAGTTAGACACGAATTTACCGAAGCTCTCTGCTGACGTAGTGTTCTTAAATAAATATGAACAGGTTCCCTTTCTAGTTTGAAAATCTACATGTAGATGCCCTCAATAACAGGTGCAACTACTAGTGGGTTTAGCTACAAAATAAAAGCATCTCTAAAAGGATTTCACCATTATCCACGCTGACTTTTTGACTTGATAGTTACTTGATAGAGTTCAGTGCCTGTTTTTATCATCAGTGAAGAATCTGTTGGCGGTCGAGCTGAGACATGTTTCCATGTCGATTTTGGTCACACGTGTAGACACATATTTCTGTTCTCAAATCGGATCCGTCACAATGTGAATAAACCGACTGTAATCCTAATTGTAACATTAACTACCAGTCACATGACTATACTTGGATGTGGAAGGGGTTGCTTGTACTGATGAGCCGTCAGAGACTTATTAAGCTCAGCTCTGTGGAGCTTCATGTCGCTTTAGCACATTATCTTGGTTTTACAGCAACTCTTCAGTTGTGGTTCACTCTCACTACTCTTACTGTGTTGTTTTCAGGCAGCTGCTCTCAGTTAAACAAACAGCACCAAGCAGCTGACAGGTGAAGTCAAATTTGATTTTCCTTTCATAGGTAACTTCAGATTCTCTTTTACTTTGAATGTCTTTATTCATTTATTTATTCTTTTAATGGTAGATCAGCCCCCCCCACACACCCCACACACCCCACACCCCAACATATTTAACGTTGTTAAATGTCGACAAAAGAACAGTAACAAAATGCACGGGTGTGTTACCAGTGAAAATAAATACTTTGCCGGCGTCCTGCAGTCTGTTGCAGTCAGTCATGAATGAAGTTTAGAGTATGTACTCTGTGTTCATTTCTGTCCGGAAACACTTTCTCCAGACACCACAGTGAAAATGGCAGAAATCGGTCCCAGAAATCCAAAGACACATCCGTAATTTTAGAAAGGAATGTCACATTCCTTTGCAGTTGACTGAGCCCAGTCTTCCAGAGTGCCTCCTATCAGGAAGTGCTGCACAATGGGAGCAAATTGCCAGAAACACAAAGTCAGACATTTGGGACAGAGGTGGGGACAGAGGTGGGGGCAGACAGAGGAAACTGTGTCAGGCACTGCTTTCAGACAATAACCTCCGCTACCACTCACATTCAATAATAAATATATCCAAGGAGGGACCCGTTTACAATGGCCTCATTAGTTGATATGTTGTGTTACTCCACTTGTTTAAGACAATGGGTTATCCACAAATATTGATTGGTGAGTCCATCAGTGCACATATAAACACTATATGTGGATTTATATTTGTGTCATGTTGATGGTACATTTTGAACACAGGAAAATATCATTGTTATATTTTAATTTATTATAATGAAAAACTGATTCAATTTGAGAAAACAAAAGTCTGTTCTGTGCTGAATAAATGAATAACTGAGTGAAATCATTGTATGCTTATATATATATATACACACAAATATATACACAAATAAATATATCAAGCACAGAATAGATTTCAACAATTCTTTCTTCAACAATAACTTTTCCTTTCATTGTTCAAAATCACTCATTGCTGCACAGAGTTTCATTCCATATATGCAGCAACTAAATCATAAATTATTAGTGTTTAAAGGTTAAATCACATCATAGTATTTATAGACTCTAACAAATCCTCTTCAAACTTTTCAAACCCAATTATATATGTGAATATACTTATTATACTTATTTTTTTGATAAAATAATACCAGTTGAACCATTAAGTGTTAGTATTTTTTTAGATTAGGATTTAAGCATAATCCCATTGAAACATCAACTCATTTCATCCTTACAGTTATTGAATGATGTTCCTAAATACGACCTCCCTGTGTGACCACGTTCAATATGCTCATTAACTGCTCTGTCTTTGACCTAATTGTCAAACTTCTCCCCTCCTCTCCCTGCTTGAAAATGGAGATCCCAGCGTTTAACATTTTTAGGGCGGTAAGTTATATAGCTCCTGTCGCAGAGGTCCCCCACCTGCTCTCTGACTGACACATGGCCGTTTCTAGGCTTCAAGCATCAGAGGCATCCATCTCCGCTCAGTGGCTGATGAGCAGATTGGGGGCTCTGCACTCAGCATGGCCCTAGGAGACATCTTTATCTGGCCTGGAAGCGACGGCTTTACCCAGCCATCTGCTTCCTCGGGGACTGCACCAGGCCTGCATGCATGGGGAGGGGGCAGGCCAGCTTATGTGCGCAAACACTTACATTAGTGTGTAACCTGAGATTCGGTGTTCAGACTTGTTGTGACTGTCATTTTGGATCCGCAAATGATGGCGAAGATTAAAATGGAGCGTTTTTGAGATGAGCAACAACGGCTGGCCTGTTTAAACAGGCTGAACATTTGTTCACAACTGTAAGTGAACTGCAGCTGATGTGACATTGGACGGGTCCTCCACCTGCTCTCAACATAATGGCTTTAAGAATCTGAACAAGAGAAATGGGAGGATTACGCTTGAATAGGTCCTCTCAGTGAGGAAAACAGGTGGTTGATTTATACAGAATGTACAGAATGTAACTACATATTTGAGGTCTCTCTCTTTGTATTTTTGAATTGTTGACTGGACGCTTGGCCTGCTTCTGTTTTGCACACCCTGCATTCTTGTTGCAGAAGTCCATATGGTGGGGGGCTGACAGGTGCATCTGCCTCTAAGCTGGAGGGCAGCAGATAGTCTGTGCTGTGCTTTGTTTCCACTAAACATCTGCCCCTTAGCCCGAAGCCACAACACATAACTCCACTTACTACCATCCATTGCTCTTAAAACTTTCACAAAACGCACATTTCTAAATGTACTCACCTCTTTTATTTTGAAGGTTATTCCTCATCAGACAATATATACACAAATGGACCTAAAGTAATGGCTTGCAAGCTTCTTGCGTGCAGTAAAATTCTTCAATGATTTTAACTTTGTTTATGCCACTTCTTGTTGCCTAAACCTACTTTCAGATAAGTTACTTCACCAATAAACATTAGGCAGCATTCAAACAGACAACTCAGGCATTCAGAAGAATGCTCATGTTATCTGTTGACACAAAATCTGTGTTGTGAGCTAAACACAACTTGCTTGTTTTCCTGAGATGGCTAAATTGAGCTGAACACCTTCCAAAGGTTTCTGCAACAGTGACAGGGAGGAATGTTTGGGCATCAGCTGTTCTGAGTATTTACACAACTCAAATTTCATAATGGTTAAGTTTCATTCAAGCAGTGATGAGTTGGATTTAGAGAATCTTATTCTGGATTGCACCTCTGACTTTTCCCACTAAACTAATGTGAGTGTTTGTGTGTGCGCACGTTTAATTTTGCTCCACACACCAAAACCATCATGACAAAAAGCCAGAATACTCTTAGTAAATGTGAAGATGTGCACTATTTTCTCATTTGGGCTGGTCCACACCTCCTCCACAGTGCGAGTCTTTGTTCATTGTGTGGATGTGACGCACTGATTGGCTCGGAAGCTGCCATTGTGTTTGATGGAGCAGAGGACACGATACTTAACCTGCCTTTGAAGGTGACTGTAGAGACACTCTGGCTACAGGAAAACCTTCAAAGAGCTCACGCACACAGAGAGTCATTTGATAGGCGGCATCAATCATCTTCATTGAGTTTTGTTCACCTGGTTATCGTGAATGTTTGGGCAATACTGTGGTCCTCTTATCATCTTTTACATAATCTGTCTGTCTATATACACAGTCAGCATGAGATGAAGTGAAAACCACTATCACTCATTGAATTTGTTTCTAAACTGGCTCGTTGGCGGAAGAACAAGAGCCATTTGGAGATATGACATGCAGCATCTTAATCAATACCCGACTGGTTCCAGCACATTTGTTTAGGCAAATGAGGCAGCAGGATGTTGGTGTAGCTGCAGAGATGAGTATCAACACAACAGCTGCTGTGCGACCCCTGGCTAAAGCAAACGGCCAGCTGCCTCTGGTCAACACCGTACATGTCAGCGCTGGACTCACTAGACAGATCGGGACACTTTTCTTTAGTCCACCTTATTTAACATTTACAGGGATTTAATCAGGGTGATGTGAGCAGATTACAAAAACTCAGACTACATTGGAAAAAATGCAATTAGATTATAATTACATTGTCATGGATTACTTGATTACATTTTAGATAATGTTTTTAAAATGTGGTGATTAAGATAAGATAAGATATTACTTTATTAGTCCCACGACGGGGAAATTTACAATGTCACAGCAGACACAAGGAGATCTGAAATATACGTACAGCTACTGTAGAGGAAGTATAAAAAAATAGAACAATATAGTATACAAGTGGGAGATTTTACAAAGTACTGTATGCTATATTGTTTCTATTTTTTTGAGAATAACATTAATGATTAAAAATGTACATCTGAACATGACTTTACTTTTAATTAGATTAATTTTAAAGGAACAGCGTCCCACATATTCTAGAATACGCACAGCACAGAGTTTGTGCCAGTCCTTTTTTTGTAACGATCATTTGATTTGACAAGCTGTCAAAGCTGGACGTGTAAAAAGCACTGTATTAGCATTGAAACTGGTCTGAGATGTTTATGGAGACACCCAGTCTTGAACATTATCAGCTGGATGCTGAATGACAAACTGTAATTTTCTTTTTTTTACCACTTGATATCACATGAACAAATCCTTACAGTGTGTTACAAAACACTTTTCACAGTAACATGCCCAACACAGTTTCTAAATGTGCTAACAACTTATCATAATGTAAATATAAATGTATTTATGTTATCAGTTTTTATCAACTGTTATACACCCGTTATGGACTGCAGCGGGTAATAGAGTTGTTAATCACCAGTTTCAAAGTCCTTAGATCTGCTTAGAGCTACTTTACAGTGTATTATAACACAATTATGAATTGATTAATAAAATAAATAAATTGTGACTGATCTAAAAAGAGGGCTTGATACCCGGAGTCAGTTAACGTACAGGTCTTTTGTAGGAGCTTTCTCTTTAACCCTGCTGATTATCACTCAGTGCTGTTAGTCTGGTAATATTGAGCCTCAGAATCAAAATCCTGAATGCTTTCGTCTGCTCTATAAACATATATGGAAAATCATACATGACATTGTAGTTCATAGAAGCAGACATAGTTGTGGCCAAATTCT
This sequence comes from Pempheris klunzingeri, assembly GCF_042242105.1. Taxonomy (NCBI): domain Eukaryota; kingdom Metazoa; phylum Chordata; class Actinopteri; order Acropomatiformes; family Pempheridae; genus Pempheris; species Pempheris klunzingeri. The sequence goes on from NC_092017.1 coordinate 6,060,702, forward strand.
ATACCATCAGCCAAGCAGAGCTGAATTCAGAGGATCAAATTCAGTTACATTTCTCTGGATTGAGCCGAAGTGGAGCAGAGTAAGAACCGCCGAAGCAATGAGCCCTTGGGGCAGTCATGAAAATATTTGTCCTTTCCTTATCTGTAAACAGCAGTGCCCACAGGCGTAGTCCTGTTTAGAGTTCCTCACTGCTTCAGTGTGACTTGTTTACTTTTATGGGTAAGTGAGGAATTTCTTGTGTCACCAGGTGTGAGGGAACATTTCTTGGTAGACCTGCAACAAGTCAGACCTCCAGTTGTGTCAGACTCCCCAAATATGGCTTTTGTTATGCCATTTGTTATGCATGTCTCTCACGTTTGCTGCTTTCAGGAATGACATTTACCCACACCAAACCGTTACTCACTGCATTAGGAGGTCATGTTTATCAGGTTTAAATGTTATGCCCAATAGAAAACAGTTCTGTGTTGACTTTCTAAAAACTCCAGCAAAAGAAAACCACAAATGCACACACGTGAGCATTAGGTTGGTCTGCTTTTGCATATTCAACTCACTTTATCTCCATATGGCAGTCACAGCTATTGTCAACAAAGGAAAGTTGGGCTTATAATATAGGACAGCCCCCATTAAAATGAAAATGTCAGCGGCTGCTGGTTGCCCTCCTGTCGTCCCCAGTAAAACAGCAGACTGGAGGCTCTGTCAGATCCCATGGACATGGTAATGTGAGGAATGCGGCCATTTCCTCCTTTGCAGGAAAACAAAAGGAGCTGCTGAAGCGCCTAGCTTGTCCCACCTCACATAACAAGGCTGCCGCTCCCAGATCTCAGTCTGTATTGTGTTAACTCAGTCAGCCTCGGCCTCGCCATTAACAGGTTCGAATGGCTGATCTTAAATGTCACTCCTGCTGGCAAATGTGTTTCAAACTCTGAGGTAAAAAGGTTGAAAGTCTCACAGGATTACTGTTTGATAACGCTGAAATGTGCTAATGTGGTGACAGACATGGGGTAGAATGTGCATTTAATTTAGTGCAAGCTAAATGTCTGACTGCCTTCCCTTGGGAAAGCGTGCACTGTACCAACCCAGAGTTCAAAAACACACCAGTGATCATAGCTGCCTCCCCTGAGAATCTGTCACCTCTCAGCAGAGACAGAAGCCCCTGATGAAAAAGAACAACATCTGGAATATATTCCAAACATTTGCCACTCTCTCTCAGCAAAACGTAGGAAATGCTAATGCTAATCATTTTGTCTGTGTACTGATTTAGCTGGGAGACTTACTTTAATCAGGACCTGTTGTGGATGAAGGAATGTAGGTCAGACATTTGAGGAAATATGCTTATATGCTGCCTTATTGAGCATTCGCTGAAAAGATTGATACCAAATTCATGTCTGTTGGTTAAATATGAAGCTATAGCTAGTGGTCCATTAGCTTAGCTTAGCATGAATACTGGAAGCAGGGGGAAACAGCTAGCACTGGTCCGTCCAAAGGTTAATAAGAATCTGTTCATCATCTAGAGTGACTTAGTCTTACTGAGGATACCATTATTTCTGAAGTCCATTGTGAATAAAAGTCGATAGATGAATAATACGTTTAAGAAAGACACTCCTTTGAACTCCAGAACTTGTCTGAGAATCATCACATTTTTACGTTTCGCGCAATATGAAAGAAACCCTGTGATAGGTTTCTGTACATTCATGGATACTTTGGAAACTTGAGCTACTAATTGATGATTCGGCATACTTTTATTAGTGCCAAATTGCCAAAATGTGAACAAATGTAGGCAGGTTGGTGGAGGTTGTTGGGGAGGGATGGTTTGTCTAAGGAGGACATGACTCTCGCTCCATAGTAATGTACAGATATGTGAGTGATATCAATCGTCATATTCAATTCTTTACAAGAAAGCAAAGATCTGTATTCCCAAAAATGTCAAACTATTTGTTTAAGAGGGTGCAGTCAAATTAAGAAGTGACTACTGTGTGACGTTTCAGTCTGATTCACTCTCTTCTTCTTAAGGGTGCAGCATTGTGGTATTGGGGAGATCTATTAGCAGAAATATATATTTCTTCAGAAATGATATTCATAACTCTGCTTTCTGTAGTGTCACCTGAAACTAAGAGTCGCGTTTTCATTAATTTAGAATGAGCCCTCTATATCCTCACACAGAGTGGGTCCTCTTCCATGGAGTCCACTTGGACTACCATGTTTCTACAGCAGCCCTGAACAGGCAAACAAGGCCTCGCATTTCTACATTGCAGTGGCAGCTTCAGCTTGGAAGACGAAGAAGAAAAAAGAAGAGGAATGCCATTTGGCATTGTGACAAATGGAGGGTCATTCTTATCGTTTAGCACAGGAGAAAGCTGGGGAGTGTGAATCCTCATTGGCCGCTGTGGACTCTCCTATGCGCTTGGAAAGCGAGGGGTGAGGCGAGAGGTATTCAGGTGGATGAAATCTGCAAGCTTCTGTTAGATGCTACTAAAACCTACACCCTGCCCCTTTAATACATGTAAATCACCTCTGGTGTAAAATGACGTGTTGATAGAAGAGAAGGAAATGCGGTAAATATTTAGGCAATAGCTCTGCGTGTGACGTACAGACTTGAGAAATATATGCTAGTTCACACTAAATGAGATTACATTTCCAGGCAAAGGAATCACACGTCAGGTGTTTGACTATCAATCTGGTGTGGTTGACAGCGAGTGGCGTCATAAACACAGATGTCGACTTGTACCGACAAGTTAGCACCAATTAATTTCATGTGTCTCTGCAGGCTTTGTCATCTACGTGCAGTTGCAATGTCAAAATGATTTTTCCATTAACATTTAATCCATATAGAGTATCGCTGTGTAGCTTCTCTCTCTTTGACTGAAGGTAGTTTTGTGTCTTTCGTGACTGATTCGTTTAAAAGAACAAACTTTTTCACAGAACAAATGGAACCGAATCACTTCCTGAAACATTGCGTCCAATTCTCAGTTCAGTTTGCGACGCAGGGTGTAACCTGTAATATGAATATGAACAAATGGGGGGGCTGAAGACGGTCTCAGATGCATTTACTGGGAGGGAACAGTGCATGTTCAGTGATACGTTCACTTAACATACTATACAGTGAACTTTGTGATAGTCAACAATAGAAACTGGTGAATGAAGCCCAGCAAGTTCAAGAGTAATACCAAACTGTAGATCACTTAAAAAGACAATAAGGGCATTAAAACTGTGCTCATATTCAGCAAGGAAATGTAAAATATCGAGAATTCTAAACAGAGTTTGGCATGTTTGTCAAAGCGACAGCACTTCTGGCTTCAGAAGCCGGAGATGATCAGGGGTACATTGAGTGGGACTATGCAGGAGGAGCTCCGATCAAACACTGAATGATTCAGGGAACTAATCTTTTGAATGAGCCAAGGGCCAAATAATGACATAACCTCCAGTAAAACCATAACTTTGCTCTTTTACACTTTAGTTTGTGTGGGGATTAAACAAACAAGATACAGGGAGTAATTAGTGAGCCTTAGCTGTCGGTGGATTTCCTTCATCTTTGGACAGAGCTGGTTCTAGTCTGTGTGATAAGCTAAGCTAACTGTCTCGTCGCTGTAGCTTCATTTAACATATTATTGGCATTATAAAATCCCATTGAAAGTGTGCACAGCGCACCAGCACAATGTGAGGCGTTATAAACCTCCTGATTGTCTGGTCGACTCGATGAAACATGAATTGCTGATCCTTATCAGGTATTCAGCATTCTTTAGCAACTGTTGGACTTCAACTGCCATGCAAATCAGCAGGTGGACGTTTGCCCGTGAGTGTTTGAGATAAAGTAACCTGCACTTTTTCTGCACAGCGTAAACAAGAGGAGACTTGTTTACACCCCACAACCTCCACCAGCACATTAGGATGATCCTTTTCATGCAAAAAAGGCTGCACTCAGTGACAATACTATCCAATACTAGCACCCAACCCCCACTGCCAGCTGATCCCAGGGGTGTCCATCTACATGCATACGTGTGTGTGAATGAAGCCTATAGTTGGTGCTAGTGGTGGAGGGGAGAACAGCAGATGGCAGGGCTGCCCCCGTCATGTCTGCTTTTTGGGGGAGAACAATGCATCTCTCAGAGCTCTTATTAAAGGAGGGGAAGGGGATTTCAGTCAACGGACAGCTGGCAGGCAGCGTGCCTCACACCCGCCCCTCTCCCTCCGTGTCCACACACAGACACACACTCTGCAATTAACTGGCACGGGCCACGGCTTAAATATTTACCAGGCACATGCAAACAAAAGGCTGTTCGAGAAAATAATGATTAATCCATGTCTCAATTATATGACAGCACTTTTGTTTTTCATTTCTGCCTCACTCTGGTAGTTATAACAATCTCTTACCAGGTTTCTGGAGTTTGGATGGAGTCTGGAGTTGATACAGAGATGGAATCACCAGTTAGAGGTCTGAATTCATCACCTGGAGCTTCTGGGAATTTGAGACGAGGATTTTGAAATGTTCTGACTTCTTACAGGCCAACAGATCTATTAAGAGATGAATCAATAATGAAAACGGCCGTTAGCTGCAGCTCTTCTTATTTGACCTGATTTAGTAATGAGAGACTTAGACTGTGTACATGTGTTTCGTCAAATATCAGCTTTCTGTAGAAATATTAATCTTCTGGCCTAAATCTTATTTATTCCCCCTCTCTCATTAGAGTGTAACAAAGAAATCCTTATTTTTATCACACCTCTTACTATAACATTCTCAGGGCTCTTCAATAAAGCCTTTATGCCAGTGAGGCTGGAATGTTTTACTGCACTTTGAGGCCGTTTTTTTTTTCTCCTGCAGTCTCAGAGAAACATGCTGCTCCTAAAACTGTAAGGACTTCTATCTCCTTTCACCGTTGGAGGAGCGGGGCCTTCAAATTCCTCAAACTACTGAACAACAACAAAAAAAAAAAGCAACAACAACAACAAGAAGCTCTTTTACATGACACAAGCAGCCAGCTGAGATGGCTGCTGCTGCACTGAATCCAATTTTTGCTCCCCCCACCCCCCCAACCCCCCCCTCCTCCTCCTCCTCCTCCTCCTCCTCCCCCCCCTCTCTCTCTCTCCTCCTCCTCCTCCTCCTCCTCCCCCTCTGTGCTCTGCTTTTGATCCCACAGGGACTTGGAGCCTTTACATTCCAGTCATTCCAGCCGCAGTGAACAATCGGCCCTCAGTTATTTATTGGTGCAGCTCTGCGCTCCGCTCCGCTCAGTCTGCTGCTGCCCGTCGGCGCGCACACACGTTACATGGAGGAAGGAGCTCGGAGAAGTGAAGCTGTTGAACTGAGCGCGGATTGCAGAGAGATTAAGCCGCAGCCGGACCGTGTGTGATGACTTTATAGTTTGGTGAGTTTTGTTTTTCTGTTTTGTTACGTTTTGCTCTCCAGAGTTTGTCTGTAGACCGGATTGTGTTTGGGTGCCTGATAACTACAAGCCCCACTGGCACGGATCGTGTGCATGGCGCAGTACTGACTGGTGGATTAATTGTGTGATTCTTCAATGTGAGTTTTGTTTAAAGCTGAGTCCTGGTGGAACAGCTGTGTTTATGTATTTATTAATCCGGCGAAGAGCGTCAGCTTTACTGGACTGGATCCTGGTTTCCACACATGTCCGAAATTTGAAATGAAGTTCATCTCACAACGATGTAAAGCCTCTCAGTGTGTATTTTAGCATAAAGTCAACTCCCCCAAGCTTTTAGATAACAGTTTTTTTTTTTATTAAGCATTTTACAGCATTTTTCCCGAAGGACTTCACTTTGGCAACACATCATCAGTCTATTTGTTGGTGTGTGAGTGAGTGAGAAGCCTGTGATGTTTATAGCAACTGTCGAGTATTACACCTCTGTCTGTCTGTCTGTCTGTCTGTCTGGGGTCAGTTATACTTTAGTGTGTGTGTGTGTGTGTGTGTGTGTCATAAAACTAGATCTGCACTGACACAACTGTCAGGGGTATTTCAAGCAAAAGTCACCATACAAATAGAAGTTTGCAAATCAATTGAGAAGCATGCTCACTGTTGTACCGCAGCTCAAATCTGAGCCTACCTTTAAACATGCCTTTGATGATAAGATGATAAACATACTGAGCTAAGATAAAATGTAACATGTATGATCAAATGATCCAAAGTCTGACCTGGTTTATTATTCTCCCCCCAGGCTTGTGATTCGTGAAGTACCCAAACTGCCACCTCTTGGCTGTTTTTTTTGCTCCTTTCCCACTGACTGAAATGAGAACTGCTGAGGACTCATCTGGAACGGTCCTGCACCGTCTCATCCAAGAGCAGCTGCGCTACGGGAATCTGACGGACACTCGCACACTTCTGGCTATCCAGCAGCAGGCCCTGCGCGGAGGCAGCAGCGGCGGGGGCACAGGCAGTCCTCGCTCCTCTCTGGAGAGCCTGACGCAGGAGGAGACCCAGTACATCCAGATGTCAACACGACAGGAGCCTCAAGGTCAGGAGCACCAGGGGGACTGCCTGCACTCGGAGAGCCAGGTTTGCCATTTGTACCAGCTCCATGGAGAGGAGCTGCCCACATATGAGGAGGCCAAGGCCCACTCCCAGTACCTGATCTCCCAGCAGGCAGAGCAGGAACGGCCCAGCATGGACATAATGGGGAGTCGCAGTGAGGGACAGTGGGATCTGAAGAGAGAGCACGCTCGCTCCCTCAGTGAGAGGCTCATGCAGCTTTCTCTGGAGAGGAACGGACCTCGACACAGTGTGGCCATGAGCTCTTCACACAGCTATCCGCAGCTGTATAATAATAATGTTACAAACACCGTGGCTCCTGACAGGCAGGGGGCCCAGCAGTGTGTGGACCAGCGTGGGCCGCCCCCGGACTATCCTCTCTTTGCCAGACTTCCCGGATATATGCTCAGCCACTCGCAGGAGCATGGACAGTACTACAGAGACCCTCCTCCCCCCTTCTACTCACAGCACCACAGGTAATCACAACCGGCCGAGGGCACTGTGGAGGTCTGATTTAGAAAAGTGTGGCCAAATGAACAGCTTCAGGCAACAGTGATGCAGTATTGCCAAGACCTTGTGGCTTTCAGCAGTGTTGTAATGAATTACTCATGTCTCCCCTCGGCAGGTATGTGTCTGCTCAGTCCCAGGTGGCCCACAACAGCATCACCGCAGCCTCCAGCAATAACTCAGCTCAGACCAACGTGTTGATGCGGGAGAACGAGCGGCTCAGGAAAGAGCTGGAGGTCTACGCCGAGAAGGCCGCCAGGCTGCAGAAGGTGAGGGAAGACGGTGAATGGAGCTGTTGGCTCACAGAGGGCGCGGAAGTCGTAAAAAAATGATAGTTTCGTGCCAGTACATGTCAGGATGATAAGCTGTCTGGCAGTTATGGAGAGATATCCCAGTGAGATTTGTTCACTTTGTGGAGTTTTTAGCATATTTTATCATATATTTTGCAACCTTTCGAAACAGTGCTCCACAAGTTAGGAGTTGAGAGTTTTCCCTTCAGGAATGCCTGCAACACGTCCTACCCCCTTTTGTCTTTCAAACATCCTGGCACAGTGCCACGAGAGGAGATAAATGCCTTGACACCTGGGACACATAAGTTAACACTCAGGAATGTTGACTCCCACTTTTCAGTTGTGTTGAAATTGTGTTGAAAAACCATTTGCCTGTAGGCAGTTAAAAAGATAGAGATGACTAATTGGCCTCATTCATATTAACAACTTGAAGCAGCAGTCCAGACAGTGAATGGGGATGCCTCTCCCAGAGACTCACCATCTTCTCACATTTTCCCCCCAGCTGGAGTTGGAGATTCAGAGGATCTCCGAAGCCTATGAGACTCTGATGAAAGGATCCGCCAAGAGGGAGACTCTGGAGAAGACCATGAGGAACAAACTAGAGGCCGAGATTAAGAGGATGCACGATTTTAACAGAGACCTGAGAGGTATGTGCTCGTTCGTCTGTGGGACCAAAACTGTCCTTGAAATGCACAGCCTGCTTCTAAATGAAACCCGGTGTGTGTGTGTAACCATCCTGTTTTGTTTGTTATCCTCTTTGCAGAACAACTTGACACAGCTACTAAACAGCGAGTGGCCAAGGAGGCAGAGTGTTCAGACCAGAGACAGCATGTCTTTGTTAAGCTGCTGGAGCAGAGTGAGTCTATGTCTACATCAGCCTTTTATTAGAGAAGCTGTCGTCTCATTGCATGGCAGAAAGGAGACACGAGGATGTTTTTTTTTTTTTTTTTTTCATCTGATCTGACAAATGACACTGCTTTGTGAAGCACTTAACAATGGCAGGGACATAGTTTAGAAGGGATTGTTTTCCCCCTTCAGTGTGTTTAAAAAGCTGTGGCCCCCACATGTCGGGACACAAATGGCTCTATCTCTAATGTTAAGAGTTACTCTTGGCACTTAGACGCCAGCCATTTTTCATAGCTGTAGTAAATGTGGCCTGGATTCCAGGAATTTTTTTTAGGTATTTCAGGCTGTTCCAGAGTTAGGACTGCCTCCCTCCCCTTCTCCCCCACGACTCAGTCTTTGCATCACTGCTGACTTCCCTCCTCAAGGGGAACTAATAAGTCTGGGGCTCCAGGACCAACTCAACATGACCCCTGGCCAGCTCACTCTCCTTGTTTGGGCATTTCTTTACCTCATGGTTTAATCATGATCGGCCAGTCGTGAATATTTCTGTCCTCCTTTTTTTGTTCTGTGCAGGGCTTTTTTAAACCTGCATAGACATATTTGTCGGCTAGGATTGGGAATCAGCTGTCGTTACATAATCAGCCTGTTATACATTACCCTGCCGGACTGTTCTGCCATGTGATTGTCTTAAGAGCCATAAGATCAGAAATGTTTTCCATTTGCTTTTTCCCGAAAACAGTTATCTTGGAGCAACAGGAGCGAAACCACATTTGAATTACAATAGGGGGATGTGTAGTTGTGTGTTTCTTTTTGTTATAAGGACCACTTGATTTATATTTTGAGCTGCTTGTTTACTTCACATCCTTAGAAGCATTCCAGAGCTTTTCCCAGTACAAAGCTATGCCTGTGTGCGTAAGTGGATAAGAGGAAGTCTGCATTCCCTCCACAGGCATGCTCTCGTGTTGTGTAATCAACCCCCTTTTTAAAGTGGCACAACAGATAAACTGGCTTTCCTTTCGAAAATTTTCCAATAAAACACGGAGCAGCTTTCATAAATAAAGGAGAACCATTTTATTTTAATGTTGATTTTATACGACAGCAAACTAGTTGTAATTCTGTGACTCATTTTCATTTTAGACGACATGGTGTCAACTGGTCTGTCTTGATCCACATGCCTTGATGGCAGTGTGTAATTGTCTCTTGTTGGGTCACATTCCATTCAATATATAACTCCCTAAGCTTATGTGCCTGCTTGACTAACCCGGTCAATGTCAATGGGCACTTAATAGTCTTGATATGCAGTATTCCCCTCTTTAGTATTCATTTGTCCTCTTCTACAAGGCTACTAATCTCCCAGGACAATAAGAGATGATAACCATCCAACCTTATATCTTCTCCTCATGTTACTCTGACCACCACTCACCTCTTTTCTCCCCTCTCTGTACCGCAGATGAGGAGCAGCAGCGGGAGCGTGAACAACTGGAGAAGCAAATTCAGCACCTGCGCGTCTCTGCAGAGGAGTGCCAGCGGAGACGGGAGCTGCTCGAGCAGGCTCTGTCCTCGACGCAGGCCCGCAACCGGCAGCTGGAGGAAGAGCTGCAGAGGAAGAGGGCCTACGTGGAGAAGGTGGAGCGGCTGCAGAGCGCGCTGGCTCAGCTGCAGGCGGCCTGCGAGAAGAGGGAGACGCTGGAGCTGCGGCTGCGCACGCGGCTGGAGCAGGAACTGAAAAGCCTCAGGGCACAGCAGGTGAGGAGGATTTGGTCTTCTTTATGCCTGTTCGTTAAAGGGTTAGTTCAACATTTTTGGAAAGTATGCTTATTTGCTTTCTTCTTGAAAGTTAGTTGAGAAGGTTGGCACCACTCTCAGGTCTGTACGCTAAATGTGACGTCAGAGCCGGGTGTTGATTAGCTTAGCTTAGCTTAGCTTAGCATAAGGCTGGAGCCAGTGGCAACAGCTTGACTGGCTTTGACCAGCACCTAATTTACATCAAAGACGCTTTAAGATGCTATTGGGTTAAAATTTTTTTCATCTGTGGATAGAGACAGGCTAGCAGTTCCCCCCTAGTTTCAGTCTTTATGCTAAGCTAAGCTAACCCGCTTCTGCTATGTAGCTTCATATTTAGCTACTGCTAGCTTTAGCTTTAGCTATTGCCACACAACAAAGCAGATTTCCCAAAGTGCCAAACTATTCATATAAATTGAAGGTATTTGTTTCCCTGAAGCCAAACGTTAACGACTCTTGTCTATCATCTCAGTCTCAGAACCAGGCAGCTGACTCCACGGCTGCAGAGCTCAGCTCCTCCACGTTGCAGCAGCAGCTGAGGGAGCGAGAGGAGCGTATTCTGGCCCTGGAGGCAGACATCACCAAGTGGGAGCAAAAGTACCTGGAGGAGAGCACCATGAGGCAGTTCGCTATGGATGCAGCCGCCACTGCTGCCGCACAGAGGTACGATAACACACAGAGAAATAGAGCAACGATAAAAACTAATCTAATATTTATTTGGAAAGTGTTTTAACAGTCGTCTGTTTTCTTTTCAGGGATACAACCATCATCAATCATTCACCTCGACATTCACCAAACAGCAGTTTTAATGAAGACCTTCCTTTATCGAGCCATAGAAATCAGGAGATGGAGAACAGGTACACATCTTTCCATTTTAGACACTACTCTTCGCCTTCTTTTTGGGGTGTGTGTGATCTGACGGCGTATTCCATGGGTTTAGGATTCGCGCACTTCATGCTCAGCTGCTGGAGAAGGATGCTGTGATTAAAGTCCTACAGCAGCGCTCCAGATGGGAGCAGGGCAGGCTGGAGAAACAGGGGCTTCGTCTCGCGAGGTCCGTCCCCTCTATCAACACCGTGACCAGCAACACAGAGAGTAAAGGTGAGTGCAAGATGTTTGCCCCCACGCCTCTAGCAACACAGAGGAATTTTGAATCTTTAATGACACATGCTATCAAGCGACAACTGGCAGACTGGTCAGCGTCGCCAGACAGAATGTACGCTTCCTAAAAAAAAAAGTAGGCAGTAGGAGACAACCCTTTCGTGTCCCTCAAATAGACAACATGTTTTTAAACTGGAATGCATATCATCTCTCACTCCAGAATAGCCCGATCCAGAATAGTCATGGGAAGACCTCTGCAAGGACAGATGTTCAGGAGTGTGTAAATGTGGATGTAAGCGAGCAATTAAGCAGCCTCCTCCCTTTGTCTGCATTTGTAGGGAAGAGCCTCTCAGATGACCAGACAGGTGCTGCTGTGCTGCAGACCCAACCCTACGTGGCACCCAGGGGCCCGAGCCGAGACTCCAGCACCCAAAGTGACGAGGTCCCCCAGGAGCCTGAGGTCACAGCAGAGCCTAGCAAGCTAAAGACGTCGGAGGGGATCTCAGCAGCTACCACTGGTGGGTTTATTGTTTTAAGTATTTGACACCCAAACATCACCACACAGATCACTGTCCTTTGGTCTTTATTCTATTTGACCATCTATTTAAAGTGTAACCAGAACCTGGATCAGGACAGACTATGGATGTACTGGTGATACTAATAAGTTAAAACTTTGTTGGTATAATTAAACAAGGTCATGTGTAGCAAATAGCCCAACCCCCGGAACCACCTGATCCCCCTCCTGTTCAGACAGACTCCCAACCATCCTTGCCTGGATTGGACCAATCACTGCCATTAATCTGATGTAGAGGGGTTTTGATATGATACACCGTTAAGACAACCAAGATGGGTGCCGCTGATGTTTGAAACATTCTGTGGAATCCACTAATGCATCAGTGATAGACAAATTGGACGGCATATATTCACTAAAAGAAGATCGAACAACAGCTTTTGTTGACAGATTGGTTGCTGTACTTCAGGCAGGACGTTTCATTTACACTCAGCGCTAGGCCCCATGTTTTGTTGCTCTTTCTGGTTGGAGGTCTGTCTAAATTGCATACCAAAGTTGTTTTTCTAATCTGCTAATTTAATCTTCACTGTAGACCCTGCGGAGGAGCCAAAGGCACCACTCAAGACTTTCAAGAGCCTCAACAGCTCAGACGCAGAGGTGGTTGAAATCCTCATCTGAGTGCTCGCTGCAGCTTATGTGACTGAACAGTGACAGCCAACGATGACGGAGACTTTTGGCCGAGGCGTCAAAGGCGTTCCTCGACTTCCAAGCACGAGTGAAGAAAGGCCGACCGTCTGATGAGAATCCAAGTCGACGGACAGAGTGCAGAACGCGGGGAGGAGAGCTGAGCTTTCCTCCTCGTGCACAACTGACATTTGCCTCACGAGTCAGAATCCTCCAAGGTACCCGGACAGCATTCTGCGTTATGAAAGGAACTGGGCTGCTGGTTGTGTGTGTAGATATGTTGTGCATGTTACTTTGTTAGTTATGTATTGTATTTATATTTGTAAATGCTGCTCATATTGTGTTTGAGAAGTGAGGAGAATAAGGATCACCGATCTTGCTCTGCTCCACTTAATTTATATACAGGTATACTCACTTTTCTGGATTAGCTGCGCAACATCTTTTTTTTTTTGAATTTCCAGTAGCAAGCCTATTACCATGTCCTCTGATAGTAATGAAATGACTCAGTATAAGCATCCTTTATATTTTCATGCTGTGTTTGAGGATTATTCTGTTTAACAGAATTACTCAGCCCTAAATTAACAGTTGCTCCTCTCTTTAAAATACATTCGGGCCCCTGCTCACAGCTCAGCAGAGGATTTGGAAACTTCCTTTGAATGCGGAGCGTGCAGATCGTCTGTTCATTTCTCTCTTAAAAAAGCCTGCGAGGATTGACAGTGTTTCGCGGGGGTCTAATTTTCCAGATCCCGGGTTAATGTTTGGGGCCTCATATGGCGACTGCCCAGCATTTCGCTCCCCTCTGCTGACACGCTGGAGCTAATCTTCTCACATTCCCTCACTGAGGGAATGCTCCCGTTAAAGAAAAAGGCTATCTAAAGTCTGACCCCCCGCCCTTGTTAAAATGGCACGCATTCTCCACATGATTCCTTTTCTGGGGCTGGTTATTTCTTCTGAGCCGTGGTAGCCGGTTCTACCGCGAGCACAGAAATGGTCAACTATAATTGGCGTGCATGTGCTACTCTATTTGTTGTCCCCATCACTGTGTTATATTCAGCTGAGTTTTCTCCATTGCTCAAGTATCTCACATATCGGAGGGGACTATACCCTTAACAAGGAATCTTCTATTTATTTCTCCCTGCATAGCGTAGGATCACTGAACACTTCTGAATGTAGACTTGTGTTTTCCAGGACTGTTTTGTATTTAACTGGAATGTGCCACAGCTCAGATTTGTGAACAGGTGAATGCAGCCAGAATTCAACACACATAGACTTGTGAAGAAGCTAATATATTATCCTTCAGTTTTGATTTGTCAGGTTTGACAGTGAAATGTCACATTTGACTGATATTCCCCCTCAAGCTTTGTCATCATACGTCCGGACACAGTGCGTCTGCTGGTCAGTGCGGTGTGTCGGTCTGAGTTAACGCGCTTCCCTTTTTGTTTGGAATGTGTTTACATGAATGGCTGTTTGAAGTGAGAGAAGTTAATATATTTTGTAGGGTTTTTTTTTTTTTCATTTATATACTTTGTTTGTTTTGTTTTCTGGTGCCAAAGATGTACTCTACTTTTAAATTATAACCGATGACAAATACAAAAGGTCCTGTTAAGGTGCCTTGCTTCAGCTGGTTGACCCATTTTGATGTTGCTGTGAACTTTTGTAAAGGAAACATTTGTATGTATGCCTTAACATTTCACTATAATAGATTAAAATTCTTAATATATGTCCGAGAAAAGGCATTCTGTGTTGATTTATTGCACTGATTGAAAATATGCATTGGACAGTCACCACTAACATTTAGGGGATCTGTTTGAGCACCAACCAAATTATCCAGCCGGCACAGTGGATGCAGGATGATTTTTCCTTTTTCTTAAGAATCAAGTCTCTAAAACAGATGTCTGCATGTGAATAGAGAAACTGTAGGCAAGGGGCCGTTGCTGTTTCTGTTTGTGGTTCATTTGTAGTTGGGGCATGGGGTGACTAGCTTTTTAGAATTTATCTGCATTCAAAGGCAGATATGTGTTTATAAAGATGAGCTGAAATGTCAAAGTGGGGGAGAGAAGGATATCCATTATCCCCCACAGGCTGTATTGTCGTTAGACAACAGCTGATGGGCTCTGAGACTGATTTAAAACAGCCTCAAATAGTTGGTATTTCACCAATATGTGACTAAATATGCTGCTTTTTCAGAGTGGTGTCGCCCTGTTGGTTCATTCTCACCACTTTCATCAGCTTAATTTCCAAGCGTGTAGTATATGAAGCAGTTATCAGCTAAAGAGAACGATATTTCCTTCAGGAATCAGTGGAGTTAAAAAGAGGATGATTGCCCAATGACCCGAAACACGACTCCAAATGAATGCCAAAAGCTTTCTTTCTGCAGTTTTCATTAAGTCACATTTAAAAACGGCTGTTGTGAAATTGAACGAGAAACTCCAGGACGCGTGGCTTCAGAGCTACTCAGGATAATTTGATGATGTGAAGCACAGGCTTGGGAGGACTATATTATCCTTATCTACATCTTTACAACCTATTGCCAGTAGAGAACATTAAGATTTTATAGTGGTGAGACATAACCTCACCAAAGTGACAGCACTATCACATTTGAGGAAAACACCATAAATTCTTACTACAATATTTCTTCACAGGAACCGACTCGGCGTCCACAAATCAAGAGCTCGGTTCTTTTTTGTCTCGTTGCTAGAACGTGCCAAGACTTACGCCAGATCGATTCCTCACAGTTTTTAATCATAAACACGATGCCTTTGTGACATTTCCCCTCAACTGTCTGACACAGTGTAGCCCTCTTAATCTGTTATTCATTTTTCATCAAGCAAACAAGTCTCTCGTGACAAACACCATTAGCGTCGCGCTGTGATCTCTACCAAATGAAGAAATGCTTCCAGGAATTTCATCCAGTTGCATCATAAACAGAGGATCTCATTTGACGTGATATACATTTTCAAATTGCTCTGTTCTGCTGCCTGTATATGGTTTCATGAGCCTGTAATGTCACTTTGCAGCAAATAGAGATGTAAAGAGTGTTTTGTCTGAATTACATCTGTGCAAGTTGAATCCTATGTAGCTAATTCTATTGCTTTTATGTATATTTTCTCATTCCTGTGTCTTTACATCAATCTGTACATGCAAAAATTCTGGCGCACTTTGACTTATAATGTAAATATTTTTGCCTTCCTCGTTTCCCCTGGTGAGCTTGGGATGGCATTCCATAGATGCCACACATTTTCCTCCTGCTGCCTTTACTTGTTGTAGCCGAGTGCCACTTTTCTCAGCTCAGAAAGGCTGCAATGATAAATCTCCATCTGCTGACGGCCTTTTTCAGCCGGGACACATGTAGCGCCATGGGGTCTGTGATTTAACATCATTTATATCCCATTTGTGCTCAGACAGATCACATTTCAGATATTTCACCCCGCCTCAAGTATCAGTACATGTAAGACAAGAGCCCCCACCAAACTGGGAGTGATGTCAGGGGCTCCTGTAGGTGAAAGGTTATGATTACGTGACTCCAGCTGGTGCCAAGTTTGAGCAGCTTCACAGGGGAAGATTCATTCCTGGTTCTCAATGTCGTGAACTCATCATCATCCAGCCAGAAAGATTCAATCCTATTTACGTACGTGTGTGCATTCCACACACATCTGGAGTCCCGCAGGAATTACTGTGATTGTCGCCAGGACTGTTGCATTTATCACCATGATTTCACCACTTTGACTCCCAGCAACTGTGAGTGATTCGCACTGGACCACAGCGCCAGTCGAGGTGGATCAAGAACAGATGTCAATGAAATGAGCTTGTTCTGAGATAATATAGGGTTTTGTTGTTTGTATAACATGGTCAGTAAACCGTAGAGTCATGTGAAATGATGTGCATTCTTTACATGCAGTCTTGGCATGTGCGCCGGTTTCCCCTGCCTATATTTATGTTGCCTCGACAGTTCTTGCACTTTTAAAGTCATGCACTATTTGTATCATAATGCGAGTACATCGATGTGTCTGGCAGCAAATAGAGGCGACAATTAGTAACAAATCATGTGTCTCCATTCAGAGGCCTTTGAGCACATTTTGCACTAAAAGCCAGTGCGAAATACTTGGAAAAATAACTGTGGAGCTCTGTGTTTTGCCTTAATTTCCATGGAGATTCCAAAACTTCCTGCCTACAGCAGTCATGGAATGTGCCCCCACCCCCCTAACTTTTCCACATAAATCAGGGCACCGTCCTCTAATTTTAGGGCTGTTGCTGAGATGAAGCAAACCTCTCAGATAGCAGGCCACTTGCAGCAACATTTTTTGGTGCGTTTTAATGGCAACATTGTGCGGATGGTAAGCCAAAGGCATGATGGTGTTTGGCCTCAGGTGTTGACTGTAGCCGAGCAGCAGCAAGAGCGCCTCACCTGCTCTGCTCCCCTGCTGCCCCCCCCTCCACCATTTATCTGCCCTCCACTTCTCACTCCACACTTTTTTTAGAATACTAACTGTCATTATGTCAAATGTGGGTCTTGTTATTTAGACTTGATAAATAAAGCTGCTCTAGTCATTTTTTAATAACACTAGATCAAAGTCAATACTAATGATGAACCCACAAGAAATCCCCCCCATGCTGTAGTCCCTTTCAGCTCATTGATTTGTTTTTCCTGCCTTTACTGTTTTGGTTCAATCATCAACCTCTTTTCCAACAGCAGCAGACAGCTATCCATCCCTCCATTGTCTATCCCACTTATCACTTATTAGGGTCACGAGGGGGCTGGAGCGAGTCCCAGCTGATGCTGGTCGAGAGGCGGGTTACACCCTGGACTGGTCATCAGTCACTCACAGGGCCGACACATAGAAACAGACAACCATTCACACTCACACCTGTGGGCAATTTAGAGTCACCTGTTCACCTAACCTGCATGTCTCTGAACCCACGCACGCACGGGGAGAACATACAAACTCCACACAGAAATTAAGTTCAAGGTTCAAACTACAAACTGCGTTTCTGCCGGATTCAAACCTGGAACTTTCTTGCCGTGAAGCAACAGTGCTGAGGACAGCGCTACAGACTAAAAACCTACAAGTTGCCAGGGCCAGATATTTTCCCAGGAGTTGGTGGAGACCAAACACTGAGCTAAAAGTAGCCATAAATTCATCAGGTGGCCAGAAACGCAGGTTCAAACAAATGCTAATGCTCGTCTGTGTCTCCTGAATAAGTGTAACTGAGTGCTAGCTTGTTCACATTAACAACTTAATGCTGTGATGATATATCACTGATGTGTTTTCAGGTTGTTCTGCCGTCCCACAGTATTCAAAAGTAAATGAAAACTGTCTTAAAGTTTGGTGACACAAGTTTGATTTTAATGCTAAACTAATTGTCAGGCAGAGTTGTTGATTTGAGATGATGAGTTGAGTCATACCTGAGTCACAAAGATGAGGATTTTACACACTAAGCTTACACATGTCATGTTTTGATGTGGGTAAAACCCAGAATGGTGAAACAATAAATAGGCCAGTTAAAGGCATGCCACAAAACACCATTTAACACCAGTGTTAAAATGTATCTGTGAAAAGCCAAGTCTTTGTAATGATCATAATTCAGACACTTGAAAGACTTTCTTTACTAGCAATTTACTTGTGAAGACTTCTGACCTGACTTGGACTTAAAGCTGGACTTGAGACTTAACTATGACATACATTTGACTTGTACTTGTCTTGAACGACTTGAAACTGGACTTGGACTTGCTCCAAAACACATAAAGGCAGCCCTGCTAACAGCTGATAGGTCCCAAGCACTTTCACTTGTAGATTGTGTAGCCGCTAACCTCCCCCCATCCCCAGCCCTAATCTCAACCCTGTGTCTGACCCTCATTGTTCCCACATTTAGTCCAACAAAAACACAGAGGACTGTGATTCTCATGAAGCATGCATGAGGCACTGGGTCACCCACTGCTGTTTGGCTGGTTCTTGTCTGGGACTACAAGTGGTTTCCAATGAATCAACTGAGCTGCACAAGAAAGACTGATTCATTGTAGGAAAGGAATGGGTGTGTGAGTCAAAGTGTGTGAAACAGCGCTGAGAGACGTGCCGCGGAGGACGAGCTGCGAGCTGAATGAAGACAGTGACACCTGAGTCAGTGGTAAAAAACCAGACACTGTTCAAGGTGCAAGTTACCTGTGAGAAGTCGGTTTCTTTAAGTGCCAGTGAGTGATTCATGCTTGTGTTAGTGTGTGAAATGGCAGAGATCATAAGAACAGCAGGCATTAAAGAATTCACGATGAGAAGATGAATGAAAGGGCGCCTACATCAGCATTACTATGGGAGCCATCGGCAGCGTGTTAATCCCCCATCAGCAGACACATGCTAATTCTTTGGTGTCAAACAGGTTTAGTCTCAGCACTCCAAATCCATACTCTCCTCTGTAAAATTCATCTTGGCATTTCCTTAGTTTCTGCTTACTCCTCTGTGAAAATTAAGTTCATCCAAAGCTACATTTCATGGCAACCCACGTCATTTTCTTAACCAGTCAGCAATAATATCCAAAGAATGCTTGCCATGAAGCTTTGACAAGGTCCCAGTTAAAGCAACATACCAGCAGGTGGATGTGAGTGAGCACAGCTGGGGAATTTAGTGGTCATGCCTCAGCATGCAGGAATGTTTTATATAACCCTTTATGGCCCAGGTGTATCTTAATGATGATGTACTTGGCTTGTCCACTGTGGGATTATGGAGTGAATAGTGCTCAGTCAGGGGCTTAAAGGTCAATCTTATTACGATGATCATGAATGTCACATAAATGTGGTATGTGTCACTACACTGAGAATAAAAGAGATTATTTGGTGGTTCTTAATAACTAAAAAAATCAAGCTATACACTCTTCCATGGCAATGCCTCGAAGGCATCGAGAAATTATTCCATGTAACATTGAAATTCAGATGTTTTAATTTAAATGTACGAATCCTTTGGCTTTAAAGTCAAAGGCATTTTTTTGTGGATGATCAACATATGATAATCTTCCTCTTTTCTTATGATGATGATAATCTTCCCCAGAGGGAAATACAGTTTCAAATTGATAGTATGTCAACTGTGAACAAACTGCCAATAGTCACAACTCAAGAACCGAAGAGCCTGGGGAGTGCAGGAGTAAACTTCTCTTGAAGCAATCAGATGTCCTTCTGTCAGGGCCAAAGATAATACTTAGGGAAATAGCTGTGGCCTGTAGATACACTCATGAATAACTGAAGAATTGGTGGAGCTGAAAGCCATGCGTGATCATAACATCTTTGACCAATACCCAGAAAAACAGAGAATCTAATGGACTAAAGCACATGGTCATTCACACTGTCACACTGTGATAACACGGCCACAGTCCGTCTCACCCAGACATGTAGACGCAATTTCTTTAGATTTACACAAGTATAGTGTAGAATAAGCCATGACAGCAGGACTGAGAAACTGAGGCAGCTAAATGGAATTCAGCCATCATTAACAGTATTATTCACACCTGTGTTTTCCTCTTGTCACATGTCATAACGTGCTCTGTGAAAAAGACCTGAACACGTTCTCAAAATCACAGAGCCCTTCAGTGGAGGCCTGGCACGTGTCTGTGGCTGACTACTGCCCTCTAGTGTTTCACTGGCAGTATCGCGGCAGCACTCTTGTATGGGAGGGCTCACATGTTTGTTTCACCCATAGGAGCCAATCAGCAGGCTCACATCACTCTGTGGCGCGGGAGAATGTGGAGGGACAGAAAGGCCATGTGGTCACGTGACAGACGGAGACAGCCGAGCGCATTAGCAGAGTGTAGCCGAGCTCCACATACTATACATCTGTACACCTGTACACTGAGTATGTGCGTAGAAACTAAAGACCTGTAGTAATGCCACGCTTTCAAATACACGGCCAGTGGAAAGTACTGAGTAAATGTGATGATGTGCTCTTAGCGCTATTGAGAGAAACTTTAACGTTTGCAGGGTTTTTACTAGTAATCGAGTATGTTTTTCACGTTTATTTCCTCGAAGCACTGCTGCTTCTATTCTCTAATAAAGGGATCCGAGAACCTACTGCACCACTAACCAATGGTAACCTATGTAGGATGACATTTTGTACAGCAACATTCTTCGTAGCTAGCTAGCAGTGCTAGCAGATTAGCTCCAGTGCTAACTCGGCTGCCTCCGCCGACCACGTGACTCTGGTGTTGCAGTTCGCAGCGCTCCTTCGATAGTCAAAACATTTCTGCGCTCTGATTGGTCAGCGACTTGGTTGTCTCTTCTCTGATTGGTGGGAGGAAACAGGGAGGCCCGGTTCTTCCTGAGCGTTCTTCCGGCTTACATGTTGGAAAAAAGAAAAGACGAATGGAAAAATTGTAATCTACAAAACGACCATTGCCTAGTAAGTCCGCCACACGGTAACACACACGCACAGTTAGACTCGTGTTTGTTTGTTGAGCCCTACAAAGTTTACACCGTTTTGCTCTGAGGAGAGTTCAGGATTTTGCATGAAAGGCAAGCGGCACAGGGTTAGCGACTCTAACGTTAGCCTGCTGCTAGCTAAGATAGCTGGCTAACAAGGTAGCTTTTTAGTTTTAAGGGTAGCGAACAGAAAGCAGCGACCACAGTGAGCATTAACCGACTGGGCAGTGATCGCGTCTGGTCACTTTGGTGAAGGAAACCCAAAAGTCGGACTTGCACTCGCACGTACACTTGATATTTGATGAGCATCGGGACAGTTGTTGTCGAGCAGTTTTGTCAGATGTTCATTGCCCATATAACGTTTACCAAAAGTCCACACACTATAGTTTGTTTTTACAGTAAAATCGGACGTTATGCACTCATATTAACATCAGCTGGTCAACGTTTGCTATCTGCTAACCACAACAGTCTCCGTTAGCCCGGTTCCGTCCCTGTGCCGCCTGCTCACCGATAAACTGGTCGCCTTTTATTGTTGCAGTCATCGTAACGTGACATGTTCAGTATCAAGAATACAAGTGTTAACTGGCTTTAAACCGTAACGATATCTGTAGTATGCCTGGCACGGGAACTAACGGGCTGTCTTGACTCTCTTACAGGTCACAAATAGTTAAAAATGAGCTCCCAGCAATTCCCCCGACACGGGCTGCCTGCCTCCAGCGGGGGAGCACCTCAGATCCCCGCCGCTGGAAACCTAGTGTCTGTCAATCAGCCGTCAAACCCACAAGGTGACTTGGTGTAAATCAAATGACTGGCAGGGGGCGTCAAATATGGCGGGGAAGACGCCTATGAGTAAATATTAAATCAGGTGATTTTTCCATAGGTGTTGGAGATGCGGACAGCAGCCGGGATGCTGACCACGGGCAGCAGGATCATCCACCTGCCGGGGGCGGTGGAACCCTGGCGTTCAGAGATGACAAGCAGGAGACCATGGTGGTCAGACCGTACCCACAAGTACAGACGCATGGCCAGCCCCAAGCTGCTCCCCAGACAGTGCCCATCCAGCCAGGCACCCCTGTGACCGTACCTGCCGCCTCTGTCCACCTCCCACAGGGCCAGCCTGCAGTCCTCACCGAGGGACAGATGAAGGTGACGATCACGTCTCTAAAACCTGTAGAAGCTTTGCGTGTGGATTGATAAATATGCCTTTAGTGTGAGATGATGTGCTACAGTCTAGTTACTCTGATCCTGAAAGCTCCGCTGGACTTGATGAGTAATTTTGAAATGGGGCAGATTTCTCTTCAAGTTTGTTTAATATCACAAGACTTGGTCTGTTTGGGTCTCTTTTATGTCAGCTGGTGCAAAACTAAAATCTGAGATCAGACTTGGTAGCAGCCAGTGGCAGATTAGCTCAAGATGAAGGACTGACCGGAAAAATTAGAAGAACTTCTCAGTTCTGTATTTCATCAAAAACTGGTGGTGTTTTAACGAATATTTTCTGAAAAAAATCATGCAGGAGTTTTTAAAGACATAATTGATGTGTTGAGGGCGAAGGGCTTTAATGTTATACTTGCATAATCAGGTAGAATAGGATTTTTAGTACAGATAATTTCCAAAGTGCCTAAACTGGAATGACTTTGATAGTTACATTTAATAACAATAACTGGTGTAGTTTACTGACAGCTCCATTAGGATAGTGACCAACTTCCTAAGCTTACAATAGAAATGTTCCACTGCAACATGATGTTTCATGTGGCCGATGGTTGGGCTCACTTAAAGGCTGACTCTGATATTTTTAAACATTTTTACATATTTAGTGTTTGAAATAACTGTTAGGTTCAAAAACTTTCAGAATTGATCGAGTAGATCACCTCAGTAGATCTGAGGTCTGCCTCTTTGGGGCAACCTCGCTCATCAGAGTGCATCCAATAAAAGTGCTTTGTTTTTATCACTTACCACTCATTTGTTATTCAAAGTGTCTGACAGCATTACTCAAGGATCCCCACAGAGAGAGACCCCCGTAGGATCCTTTTTGTTTAACCAGAAACAGCCATTTAATTGCTCTCTTCAAAGCCACCAGACTCCACTGACAAAAACAGTAATTTTACTTAGAACGCTTGTTAAACAAAAATGATCTTACAGGCCTATCTCTGTAGAGATCCTTCCATAATGTTGTCAGACACTTGGAAAGACAATCTGTGCCCGTTAGTGGGCGTACTTTGACGGGCGGCGTTGCC
Organism: Pempheris klunzingeri; assembly: GCF_042242105.1. Lineage (NCBI taxonomy): Eukaryota > Metazoa > Chordata > Actinopteri > Acropomatiformes > Pempheridae > Pempheris > Pempheris klunzingeri. Next base: position 6,083,528 of record NC_092017.1, read on the forward strand.
CCTGAGGATTACATTATAGCCGTTGTAGCTCACTGTCCGTGCCTGCTGGTTGAGGTGATCTGCTGGACCAATCCTAGAGATGGCTAATTCAAATAGCCAGTAATATATAAAGAATCAAATAGTAGTACAATTTTTTTTCACCTTGGTTTTCACTGGCTCTCAGTCGTACACCCGTCAGGAGCAGTAACTTGATGAGGGGCGTTGAAATGAAGCCAGGTCTTCATCGTTTTAATATGTTTTACTATTCGAGCATCTCTGAATAGTTCATGGTAATTATCAAACAGGATTTTTTCCTGAAATGCACATCCCTAACCAACACCAAAACATTTTGTACCTTCAGTCATGAACCAGTGTTACCTAGCATCATTTCTAGCATTGTTCTTATCAGCCTCGTATGTGTTTTGTTTTTCTTTATTTTAGGCTGTCCTGAAGTCTCCTATGCCAAGTCGTCTTATTGCCCCTGCACCAGCTTCCAACCAGGGTCATATCCCCATCCCCCCCAAGGTGCCTGGTCACATTACTGTCACCATAGAGAGCAGTATTGCTACAACCCCATCTATTCCTGTGGCAACTATCAGTGGTCAGCAGGTAAGTGCAGTGGTTGCTGGCTCCAAGTGTATCTTAAGTGTACTTAATACTGTTCAACACTTAATACTGTTCAACACTTAATACTGTTCAACACTTAATACTGTTTCTTATTTATAATGTGTATCTATTTTAATTCATTCTTATAATGTGTATTTGTATATAGTTTCCCTGTAGACTTTCATTGCTGCTTTTACTTTTATTCTGCACTTTTTGTTTTGATTTGTCTAGTTACTAAATTGATCCAGAGACACGCACAAGAATTCCTATGTACCTGTCTTACTCGTACAAAGCGAATGTATGTGTGTGTTGTGTGTGTATGTTACATAGTGTATTTGTAGGATTTTTAGCACAACAAACTTCGTTGCACTCCTTAGTGCAATGACAATAAAACTTTCTGATTCTGAAATGGCAATAAATTCTATTCTATTCTATTGTGTCTTTTTTGCTGATCACTGAGGACCTGGGCTGCTTTCATTGTGTTTCAGGGTCACTCCAGCAACTTGCATCACCTGATGCCAGCTAACATTCAGATCATCAGAGGCAGTGCTCCAGCACTGCAGATCGGGACCTCTGCGGTCCCCCCCCAGACCTTCTCCTCCCATTTACCCCGAGGTATGCATGTTCAAATAAGAACAGTATGCCAGGCTTGATGTTTGCTTGTCATTCAAACAGCAGACATTTTACCACTCATTTGTAGCAGTGCATTTCTTGAGATGAGTCTGTGTTGCACCCTGTAGGGGCTGCTGCAGCAGCTGTTATGTCCAGCTCCAAAACTGTCCTGCGGCCAGCCACCGGAGCGAGTGCGGGCCCCGGCCAGCCCACAGTGCAGCACATCATCCACCAGACCATTCAGGTGCCCTGATGTACTCCTGAAGAAGTGTAGATATGATGTTGGGCATTTAGTAACGCTGTGTGTAACGGTGTCATACCCCTCTGTCCACAGTCCCGCCCCGCTGTAACAACGTCTACAGCCGTGCTTCCGACTGTGGTGGCCCCCATTTCGGCAACTAGAACTCAGTCCCCGGTTATCAACCCAACAGTCACTCACTCTGCAGAGGTGGCTCATGGGTAAGTAGCAGTCCAGAGTGTATTGACTAAGCAGAGCTGCTGCATGTGTAAGTACTAGAAGTAATTAAAAGTCAGTCAGGGAGGTGTGATGACTGTATACATATTTTTTCAGGCCCAGAATGAAACAGATGGCAAAACAAATACTGTAAAAATATGTTGTCCCTGCTGTCATCCACACCTAAACTACATTGTCATAGTCTCCTCACAGTGACCCGTGGGAGAAAAGCAGAGCTGCTATGCGTAATCATGTTGTTTAACAAGCATCCAGTCTCCATAAAAGCCAGCACACAAGTGGCTGCCGTCCTTTTTGTCTTGTGACTCCTCAAAACAAAACAGCATTTACTCCCACAATGTGCTTTTGTGTAACATGGAGATGTTTTCTGCACTGACCATTCCCTCTGGACATTTATCAAACCTCGCCTGTGCCTGATGCAGTAATGTTTTCTTCCAGGCGCCCGGGGCTGACCATTCACCCCCCTCCTGCCACCGTCAGTATTCAGAGGCCTCAGACGTCCCGCGACACTGCCACGCGGATCACACTGCCATCTCACCCTGCAATAGGGGCTCAAAAGCCCCAGCCTCCGCACACCATGACACAGGTTACTGCTTCTTGTTGGCCTTCTGCAGCAGTAATCAAGAGTCGTTTTATATATCGACTGAAATAATTGCTTAATAATTGTTTTGTTGCCCACAGAAGCCGATCTTCAGTCCTGTGACACCAGTAGCTGCAGCGACTGTGGCACCAATTGTTGCCACGAACACTGTGCCATCAACCACCACAATAGGTATTACTTTTTATGTATCAATATCTACAAGCTAGTCACAAAACTATGTAATGAGTAAAAAGCTGAACTGTGAGTTATTATTGGTACACTAATCCTGTCTTCTTCATGTTCAGGCACAGTGCCACACACCCAAATGACCAATAGCACCATTGTCACCATGACAATGGCCTCACACTCCTCTCATGCTACAGCAGTGACCACCTCTGCCATCCCTGTTGGTAAGTTGGCCATTTTCTCTCTGCTTCATGAGCAGGAGGTCTTTTCTTAATTATTTAAATCAAAATCAGTTCATAGTGTGTTGTAGTCAGTCTTTCTCTTAACCATCCCGCGGTGTTGTTCACAGCTAAAGTGGTACCTCAGCCCATCGCCCACTCTTCATCCCGTGTGCAGCCCGACTACACCGGAGAGAGGGCCAACCTCATCCCTATCCCGGGCCACCGGTCGTCTCCCAACCCCGTCACCATGGAGGCAAGAAGTGACAGGTGAGCGCACAACGTTGGTGAATTGACTCATTGACACGGTTGTACCCTGAAAACAAACAACCAACCATTAAATGGGCCATTTTTTGGTCGTAAATAGACGTCTGATAGTCTGGTAGCTATGTTTGTGTTTCTTTTACTTGCCATGAACACTGTAGAGTTATGTTTCCGCTAAGAGCTCCGTCCTACTGCCTGCCTTTCCTCCTTTCACATTTGTTAGTCCCTCACAAATATAGCCTCTGTGGCAAAACAGAAACGGCTCAGTTGTACATGTACAGTACTGTGGTAATCCAGACTGACCTGGTTGTGGTGAGGTAAAAAAATTAACAATAATTAGCTGTTTGATGTGTTCATATGGTAAGTAACAGGACTAAGAGTGCAGCCGTGCCAGCGTCTCTGTGAGCCTGCACTGCATTTAGCACGAAGCATCACTGTGCACTGTGCATGCTAACATGCTCGCAGTGACAACACTAACACACTGATGATTACGTGTAGCAGTTGAGGATGCTAATTCAAAAGTTGACCTGATGATGGCACTAGCTGAAAGCTCAGGGTATTACCAAAATGATTATAATCCACCCAGTACAGTACAGATGTGAACAGTATAAAAAATAATAATGGTGAGACTCTTTGATTATTTGGAAATTCTCTTGTATTTGCATCCAATACTGAGGTAACAAAGACAAGGAATAAAAGTGTGTTAACCTCAGAAGTGCAGATACTTGATGATGAGTGTTGATTTACTGTAATATTGTATGTTTTCTTTTTAAGGCCTTCTGTGCCTGTGCAGTTCCAGTATTTCCTGCCAGCATACTCCTCGTCGTACCCTCTGACACACACCTACACCCCCATCAGTAGCTCTGTATCTACCATCCGCCAGTATCCTGGTAAGCCCCACTCACCAATGTTGTTATGCTGGCTACCGTAATGAGTGAGTGTATGGTTTGACATGCTCTTCTTTATTTGACTTGCTTTATAAAGCTTTGACTGCAACTTGATAGCACGATGATCTCATTTTAACTTTATTTTCCCTCTCAACAAGTCACTCCTCAAGCTCCGAGCTCAGCACTGCCCACCCAAGCCGGAGTAGGCGTGGCAACCACTGTCCATCTGAACCACATGCAGCTGATGACGGTGGATCGGATTGGTCTCCCATCTGCACAAATCAGCACCCAAGGAATCCAGCCAGCACCAATCTCTGCGCAGGGCATTCAGCCCGCACCGATCGGAGTGCAGGGCCTGCATGCGTCTGCACCAATCACCACACAAGGAATACCGCAGACACCAATAGTCACTCAGCAACAACCGCAACAAGCGCAGTCTGAAGGAAAACCTGGTAATCATGAAAGCTGTCCTGCCTCAGCCTTGATGAGAGCTTCACTGAGTGGTGCCCTCTTTGTAACGCTTGTTTTCTTCTTTTCAGGGGTTGTTTTGGCAGATGCCTTTGTACCTAACCCTATCAGCAGCACATTCAGCACCACCCAGCCAGTAGCCACCATGGTGCAGGCACACGCCCAGGGAGGAGTAGGAGGAGCTCCCACCCTGGTCTCCTCCCCGAGACCCAGCATCCTCCGCAAGAAGCCCGCTAATGAAAGGTGAGTTTAACCAGCAGGTGGGCCAGTGGGTCAGTTGTTTTCATGGGGCCTATCAAAATGCCACTGTGCCACTGCAATCTGGGTTAACACTGACCTAACTTTTTAACCAAAGCACAGCCCTAAAATTAGCCCCCAACTTGGAAACTGGGCCTAAGATTGTTATCTACATCTGTCTGTCTATATCACTGGATTTTTTTTAAGCTAGACTTTTCAGCTGCACATAATTACTTCATAGCAGGCTGTCAGCATTGATGTCTGCATTAGATTCTCCAAAATCAGTTTGATAGAAACCTGTGAAGTTCAGAAGGACAGCTTAACGTTTCCTTTTCTCAAACCAACTCTACCTGTCTTTGTGTTTCAGTTGTGTTCGGAAGAACCTGATCCCTGCCCAGCCCAGCGAAGCCAGTAGTGGCAGAATTGAGAGTGGCGTGAGAGGAGCAGGATCTCCCCGACCTGCAGGGTGAGCCTCAGTCACATCAATCAATTACTTCCATAATTGCATCCTATTATGTGTTGTGATATGAGTTTGTAACCTGACACTTTGATTCCTCTCAGTGTGAAACCCAAAGCTGAGGTGCACATGGCAGTCGCCCCACCCGTCATGGCTACAGTAGAAGCGCTACCGTCACAAGGCGGAGAGCAGCAGGCGGTGTCCTCAAACGTCCAGCACCTCGCCCAGGCCATCCCCACCATGCTGGCCACGCCAGGGCCCGTCCCCCCCTCCCAGCCCTCCACTGTCCTCTCTGCCCTGCCGGCAGCCATGGCTGTAACTCCTCCTGTTCCCGCTTCAATGGCCAACACCGTGGCCTCCCCCACTCAGCCCGCAGCCAGTAGCACTGCGGCCTGTGCTGCCAGCTCAACCTGCCCAGATTTAAAAATTAAGCAGGAGGTGGAGAGCATGGACACCTCCCAGCCAGGTCAGGAGCACGTCAGTCATCAGTGTACTTGGTCCATGTAAAATTATGGGAAATGAATGTAAGAAAACTGAAATATGCACAATGCGTTAATCTCCTCCCCTCAGACCCCAATGCGAACTTGTCATCGGGCCCAGCCCTCACCTCCCAGGCCTCCACCCTCAACACTCCTGCCACAGGAGACCTGATCCCTGGGGCCTCCCCGCGGAAGAAGCCTCGCAAGCAGCAGCATGTTATTTCTACAGAGGAGAGCGAGATGGTGGAGACCAACAGCACAGACGAGGAGAAGGCCCCAGGCCGGCCAATCACAGGCCGGGCTGAGAGGCGTGAATCTCCGCCAAGGGAATACGTTGGTACGTAACGTGATGTCGCTGTCACAGTGATGATAATGTGTCTTGTCACTTGATCAACACTTGTTTTTGTCTCCCAGATGAGGAAGGAGTGCGTTATGTACCAGTCAGGCCTCGACCGCCTGTTACTCTCCTGCGACACTACCGGAACCCCTGGAAAGCTGCCTACCACCACTTCCAGAGGTACAGCGACATCCGAGTCAAAGGTCAGTAGCTTCCAGCTCACAGGCAACAGTACCTGTGTTTTATGCAGCTAATGTGAATGAATGATCATGGCTTCTTCCTTCCTAACAACAATCCTTTGCTCCTCTCTCAGAGGAGAAGAAGGGCAGCTTACAGGACATGGCCAACCAGAGAGGAGTGGCATGCAGAGCGCAAGGCTGGAAGATTCACCTGTGTGCTGCACAGCTCAGGCAGTTGGTGAGTACTGGCCCCAGACCTGCAAAAATACGACTCTGTAGTGTTGTTTATCTCAGTGGTCTTTCAAAATGTTCAGTAATCTAGTGAACGGCTGAGACTGGTTTGTGGCTGAAAGTGACCGTCAGGTTGCAGATCAGCCCAGTTCGTCCTGCCTTGTCCTCATGTTGGAGAGAAAGTCACGGTGAACTCCTTGAAACAGTTTGACTGCTTTAGTGTAACATGACCACATCAACAGATGAAAACATGGTGACAGCGGACTTTTCTAACTGATGGAACACTACACTCTGTCCTGTTCATACTCACTGGTGTGTCCCTGATACTGTGCAGGCAGTACACAGGTGTTGTTGTGCATCTCTTCCTTTTTTCAATTGGATGTCTGTAAACACGACGTGTTTGTCACTTGATCCGCAGTCGAGTTTGGAGCATGATGTGTACAGCCGCCTCTCCACTCTTCAAGAGGGCCTGATTCCTAAAAAGAGAGCAGGAGCCGATGATGACCTTCACCGAATCAATGAGCTTATTCAGGTGAGGTCGTTACTGCAGACCTTAAAATATTCACGTATTTGCTCAGTTATCTGCAGTCTTTGCTCATCAAAGTTGCCATAAAGATTCGTTATTGGCTCAAATCCGTTTTTGAGATGTAAAATCATGTGCGCATACGTGAGAGCAGCAGTCAGTTGCTTTGCCGCCGCTTCCCTCCTTGTCATGTCATGTTTACGGTGGAAACAGCTGAGGCATAAAGACTTCCTGTCTGACAACACATTCAGAATATGATAATAAATGGATATATGGTATTCTCCAATGAGCAGACCTTCCACTGTGCCAAAACTGCAAAAACACTGCAACCAAACATCATGCATGACCTTTGAATTTGTTTTACAATAATTGACCTTGACAATTTGACAGTTAAGGCAAATGAAGTTTTACTGTAATTTACAGGATTTGGACTAAAAGCCTGCAACGTTTGGAAAATGCTTCATTTTAACTTTTATATTTTTGAGGTTAGGAACATTCCTGGATAGGAATGTATTTCTACAATCACACATTTAAGCCAAAAACCTTCCAATATTTAAAATGAAACAATCCTCTTGTCATATTTTGCTTGTGGTCTCCTGGCATCTCACACCTAATAATAATCATAGGAATATTAATGGAGGTTAATATGAACAGCTGGTGAAATAAACTTTAAACTTCTCAAAATCGCGTTTATAGTTACAGTTACGATGTGATGATAAAGGTGCTTCATTTTTACTCTCACTGTACGGTTTATTTTGTTGAGCTTTGATGAGCCTTAGGAGGCCTGTAAATGCATTCCAAAAGCTCTCAGCAGCTGAAGGTGTTGCCGCGTTTGTCCTCAGGGTAACATGCAGCGCTGTAAGCTGGTGATGGACCAGGTGACCGAGGCCAGAGACACCATGATGAAAGTGCTCGACCACAAGGAGAAAGTGCTGAAGCTGCTCAACAAGAACGGTGCCGTCAAGAAGTCCTCCAAACTGAAGCGCAAAGAACGGGCCTGAGCGGGGGACCGCCTCCTCTGTCGACGACCGCCGCCGCCCCCTCTCTCTGAAGGGGGGAGGAGGGGCTGCTCACAATTTGGTGCTATGATTTGCTGCATACAATCGCACGCACCCTCCCTATCTGCCTGAGAGCGGACAGAGAGAAGTGACGGGAGGGCTTCTAGGATCAGAAAAGCCCATCAGGAATCGGTTCTCATTCAAGACCCAACGCACATGTTGAGCGTGGAGCATTGTAGGTTGCATTAGAGTGGCCAAATGGACGGCCCTGTCACTGTTTCCCCCCTTTTTGTTCATTTTTGAGGACCCCAGAGACCATTTTTACTAACTTAATTTCTGCCTCCCCTTTTAAGACAATGTTTGAACTGGCACATTGTGTATCTTTGATATTTGGCAGTAAGTTCCTGTAAGTGATGAAAGTATTTTAGTTAAGGTGAGCGCCCCGAGAGTTATTGAAAGGGGCAAATCAAAATCAGTTAAAAGGAGTCCTGTAGTGAGCTGTGTGTATACAGACTAATCTCAATCGTGGTCTTCTCATTAATCTGTGCCTTCATTTTGTCGGTGTACGTCAATGGACAGGACATGTGAAAGCTGGTCCACTTGCTGTTGAAATATTCTTAAAATACCATATGAAGAAACGTGTCGCAGCTTCCCCTTTTTTTCTCCGACCATCCTGCACCTGGATTTATAGAGGTCTGATTTGTTTATTTAGTATGGGTAAAAAAAATTACCTATTATCGACCACAAATTTAGGTGTAATCTAAAAGATAATGGAATATTTACGTAGGTTGAGATTTAAAAGAATACTAGGAGAGAACTTAAATGTGGCAAATTGAATTGACTTCATATACAAAAAAAATGCTCTTAAAGGATAAATAGAGTCCTTAGATGATTATCTGAAAGTGAACATACGCTATATGCATAATGCCAAGTAAACTTTACAGTTAAACAGATATGAATCATCTACTTAATCCAAAGTAAATGGATGTCATGGTGGTAAAAACATTTTCATTTGGTTCTAGGAAGAGAAGAGTGCTTGAAAGAAAGGGAGCGAGTACCCTCGTGTGATTATACAGGTGGACTGAATTCATGTAAATCACTGTAAATGTGCTTTTGGTTTTTCCATTGACTTGGTTCTTTTCAAGTTTTGTACTCATTGAAACATTTTGTGCTGTGTGGCGCGTGCCGCTTCATCCTGCAGCGTGTAACAATAATGACATTACGGGATGAAGTGAGCCTGAAACATCCGGCTATTGTACATTGTTTTTGTCTGTGTAATTATAGTAAAGATACTTAAACAATACCAGATCCACTGTTAAGTCTGTATATCGCTATGCTTATTGTGTTTGTACTTTTTTTCAGTTTCGTTTCTTATTCTAATATGTTTTTTTTTTTTAAATTTTGTATATGATAAAAAAAATGATACCATATTCTGGTGCAAAGCAAACTGGATAAATAGACGGTGAGATTAGAAGATCACACACCTAGTATGGGTGGTATGAGCCGTCTTATACAGTAAGATCATGTTCCTCTTAATTATCTGCTGTTTATGACATAATTGCCTTAAAGTACAGCACAACACGTTGGCAGTGTTTGACCTGTGACGACACTGTTATGTCTGGTGTTTGCTATTCAACCTTTCAAAGAGGAAAATTAACATGTTTAAACCTTTCTGTGGTTTGTAAAAAGAGAACTTGAAATCCTGAAGTTGCCTCGGTTTTGATGTTAATTTTGTTTACCACATATTTAACCGACATGCTGTGTTTATATAGTAGACTGTAGTTAATGGTACCACTGTTGTCTCTGTGTGAAGCAACGTTCAGTGGCCAGACGTTCGTTTAAAAGGAAAGAACATGTATCATCGGTTATTCAACTAAACATTAGTTATTGTCAAAACAACCAGTGCCCTGTGATGGCACTGGGTAATATGCCTGGCACCTGATGGTTTGGTGACACTGGGTGGCTCTACCTTCCTAGGAGCAAAGTCAAAGTGCCATAAAGGGGGGGGTGCCTGCTCAGAAAAATCTCCGCTTCCTGCTTCACAGTTATTTAAGGAAAAGTTCCCTCAGCAGCAGCAGCAGCCTCCACCACAGACAAGTTCTCTCAGGTAAGAGTTGACACCAAACACTCATAAGGGTGTCTACAAATCTGTAATCACACTCTTATATCTTGTATCTTGGTGTTTCTGAAGAGGTAACTTGAATAACTATTTAAATTTTTTCAGTATGACTTTTCCATTGTGATCTTATCATGAGATTCAATATAAAATGACTATAGATATAAAGTTGAGGCCTGGTCCACTAAAGCTCTGAGAAAACCTAACTGACAGTAATGTTGCTGTGACAGCAGGTTAATTGTAATTGCTGTAACTGTGCTGAATCTGAATATGGATCGTTTTCAGTTTCCTTAATCCAGGTTACTGCTATGCTGCATTTGAGCAAGGTAAGACTGATATTCTCTGTAGCATATACACGTTATTAAAAATCTTAAGAACTGTTTCAGTACAACTTGTGGTTTCTCTAACTAGGGGGATTATGTGTGGGTGCACTCTGATGTTGGGGTGCCCATTGGGGCGGAGGTCCACCTGACAGACACTGGACAGCTTCAGCTTATCGACGATGAAGGAAAGGTACTAAACCCCACGGAAGTTTGCTTTTATCAGGCGTAAGCCTTTTAGATAATGTCAGCTCTTTCATAACAAACACACAGGAGCACAAGATCAACAAGAAGACGGAGGGCTCCATCCGGCCCATGCACCCCACCTCTGTGAATGGTGTGGATGACATGATAAGGCTCGGCGATCTGAACGAGGAAGGGCTCCTCAGGAACCTCCTGGTGCGACACAAAGAAGGCATCATCTATGTAGGTTTCTGTCACCTGGATTCACTCAGAACCACCTAGTTTTATGATGTCCATAACCTGCTGTGGAAATGCTTACTCGTCTGTGTCTTCCCTCGCTACAAGTGGCTTTCTATCTCAGACTTTGCCCTGTAGTTTATTACTGAGCTGTTTGTCTCCATAGAGACGAATGAGCCTCTGTTGAAAGAGAACGTCCCAGTGTTTCTATGTTGCTGCATCAAAGCTCAGCAGTGTGCCTTCAATTATGAATCAGGCCATTTTGTTGTGTATAAATACTACTGCTAAATCCTGGGGGCAAATACTGAGGCTGATATTCGCTTGTCTTGGACTTTTTGTTCATATCATAACATCACAGCATGTTACGCTTATAATCCATCTGTAACATTTTTAAATCCATTGAATCATATTTAGAACATGTATCTCACGCACTGCAGCCATGACCAACAGGAGGTCATTAGGGTCACTGGTGTGATGACCTGCCTCCACCATAATAACTTCTTTATGCTCATGTAAACACGTTTGTTAACTGTTAACATCATTCTCTGTTTAAAGACATACACAGGCTCCATTTTGGTTGCAGTCAACCCTTACCAGGTGCTGCCCATCTACACCATCGACCATGTGCACATGTACACAGACCGACGGCTGGGCGAGCTGCCGCCACACGTCTTCGCCATCGCAGACAGCTGCTTTTTCAACATGCGCCGCAACCAAAAGAGCCAGTGCTGTGTCATCAGGTCTGCTTTTTTTTTTTTTTTTCCTGATCACAGGAGACTGAGGCTGATTCCAGACAGTTATCTAGATTGTGGCAAACAAGTCATTGATCGACTGAATCCTTTATTTATACAGGGGAATCTCACTGAGAGTGTCCTCTTTATAATTACATAAAAAGACATTATTGAGTCAGTTGGTCAAATAACAGAAAATCTACTCAAACAATTTTGATAATTATTGGTACAAGTTACTTTTTAGAGTAAAAGTGAACACAATGAATGATGTGTGTTCACAGATTGTCAAATGTGTCTACATGTTTGTGCTGGTTCCTTCAGTCTCATTGACATTTCCGCATTTCAATTTGGGAAATTGAGAGAGGCACTTTTCCAACATTGTATGGACCAAACAAATAATTGATTCCTACAGAAAAAGATTGGCAGATTGATCAGTTATTAAAATTAGGGCAGCACAATGTTGATTTTTATCTGAATTTGTCTCAATATTGCTTTTTTTTTTTTTTTTGCAACATAAAGGACATTAAAAGCATTTTCTTCACACTCGCTTACCTCTTTGTTGTCCCCATTAGTGGAGAGTCAGGAGCAGGAAAAACTGAGAGCACCAAGCTCATGCTGCAGTTCTTGGCTGCAGTGAGTGGCCAGCACTCCTGGATCGAGCAGCAGATTCTTGAAGCAAACCCCATCTTGGAGGGTATGAGCAAACACCAACATAAAGTTCTAAGACATAAAGTTAGTCTTTAGGATCTTAAAGTTATATAGAATTTCATCAAACATAAATGAAATGTACGCTTTTTTGCAGCCTTTGGGAATGCCAAAACTATTCGAAATGATAACTCTAGTCGTTTTGGGAAATACATTAACATCAACTTTACCAAGGGTGGGGCCATTGAAGGGGCCCGCATTGAGCAGTACCTGCTGGAGAAGTCCAGGGTTTGTCGTCAGGTGAGATCGGTTGGCTGGATATTTGTAAAAGCAGTGACATGGTGCAAGTCAGATTTTCTTGTGGTAAGCAACATGTGCCCTCACACGCAGGGACCCGAGGAAAGAAACTACCACATCTTTTACTACATGCTGATGGGCATGCCAGCTGAGCAGAAAAAGATCCTTTCCCTTGGGAGCGCTACTGAGTACAACTATCTGACCATGGTACTGAAATCCTTCGGCAGTGAAATCTGAATGAAACGCTGTTTTTGTTGATGGTTTTTGAAAATAAATGCATAGCAAGTGAATCACAGATAAGAGTTTGCCATTAGCTTTAAACCATGGGATCATGTCGACAGGGTAACTGCACCAGCTGTGAGGGACGTGACGATGTGAAGGAATTCGCTCACTTCCGCTCAGCTCTGAAGATCCTCATGTTCACAGAGAACGACTCCTGGGAAATCTCCAAACTGCTCGCTGCCATCCTTCACCTTGGCAATGTGGACTTTGAGGGTAAGGATAGCACCAAACAACGGGTTGCATGTACTGTAGATACTATGCTTAAATGTATAAAGTAATTGCATCTTTTGTGCCATATTTTTCTTGCATCATTTCAGGCACCATATTAAATAACCTAGAGGGCTGTAACATCCACACATCATCCCATTTCAGCATGGCCAGCCAGCTCTTGGAGGTATGTGTCATTTTATTTTACAAATAAAATGAGCTGAGATGACCTTGGCTGACTGTTTTTGTCGTTACCTCAGGTGGCTCCCAAAGCGCTGGAGAAGAGTCTGACTCAGCGCTCCTTCATGACAGCCAGAGAGAGTGTGTCCAAACCTCTGACCTCTGCCCAGGCTGTGGATGGCAGGGACGCATTCGTCAAAGTAACATCAGTCATCTGAATTCTTCTAAGGCAAAAAAATACAGGACATGACTTATTTGGCTGAACTGCTCTCAACTCATGTCCACACAAATTGGGGGGGGTTTGTTCTTTTTCAGACTCAGCTCAACATCCACCAGCTTAAGCAGATCCCCCCAGTGTTACTTAGGTTCAGCAGTGCTTTCAGTGTAATATTAATGTTAGCAGCACACTAATTGTTTTACAGCGTTGTAATGTTTAGTATTGAATCATGTTAACATGCTAATATTTAGCGTATAAGGGGTCATTCTAATATGCTGGTATGATACATAACTATATTAATATGTTGACTTTAGCAGCATACTCAGGTTTAGTATTTTACCATTTGTGACTAATGTTTGTGACAACTCAAAATGAACGGAGGTGTTGAAGGAATGATACTTTTGACCTGTTTTGTATAACTAATAAGTTATTTCCTGGATTATTTTGTCCAGGCTATTTATGGAAGACTTTTCCTTTGGATCGTGGGCAAGATCAACGCTGCCATTTACAAACCACCTGAGGACACCGAAGAGGTCCAGCAGGCAATAGGCTTGCTTGACATCTTTGGCTTTGAGAACTTCAAGAAAAACAGGTGTCCGTTCAGAACAGCTTTCGTGACATGACAGCTTTATTGCTGCTGTTTTTAGAGGACATTGTTAAGCTGACTAAAATCCATCCATCTTTCTCCGCTGTTCGATTTGTTGAACTGTTGCAGCTTTGAGCAGCTGTGCATCAACTTCGCCAATGAGCAGTTGCAGCAGTTCTTCGTCAGGCACGTTTTCAAGCTGGAGCAGGACGAGTACGCGCATGAAAACATTGTGTGGAAGCACATTGACTACAAAGACAACCAGTGCACCCTGGACATATTGGCCAGCAAGCCACTGAACATACTGGCTCTTATTGATGAGGAGAGCAACTTCCCCAAGGTCCATGTCCTCCTTGTATCTCACAGAATTCTGCTGTGACCAAGCAAAGCGGGTTTTTACTCTCTTCTTCTGTTGACCTTCAGGGCACAGACGCCACCCTGCTGCAAAAGATGAATCGGGTCCACGGGAAAGGGGAGATCTACATTCACCCCAAGAACAACTATGAGACACAGTTTGGAATCCAACATTTTGCTGGAGAGGTCTACTATGATTCAAAAGGTACTTTTACAGCTTTTAGAAGCAACAAACAATTTATGTGCAAGTCCTTTATGTTGTTTTTATTGTGTCTGTCTTGTTTGGAGGTTTCCTCGAGAAGAACCGCGACGCCCTGAGCTCCGACCTGATTCAGCTGGTGGAGACCTCCAGCAATAAACTCCTCAAACAGGCCTTTCACAATGAGCTGTCCTCCAGTGCGATCAAGAGCACCGCCAACCCCAGGATGATCATGACCAAGGCCAACAACAGCCTGCGGGTCAGTGCAGTGTTTAGCTGTAATCAGATGTCAAATAGAAATATCATCACTGCATGCAAACCCTTCCACTATGTGACTATTGTTTGTGTCTGACAGCAGGCGACTGATGGCAAGAAGCGCGTTCCAACTTTGACCGGCCAGTTCCGTCAGTCTCTGGATTCCCTGATGAAAACTCTGACTGCGTGTCAGCCCTATTTCATACGCTGCATCAAACCCAATGACTTCAAGAAGCCAGTGGTGAGGAAAGAAGCCGCATTCACACTCAACCAAAAAAAACACATTTGGATCCATACCAAAAACAGATCAGTTTTGGCGTGAGTAAATCAGATCACATCCCTCTGTGTCTCAGCTGTTTGACAGAGAGCTGTGCATACGTCAGCTCCGTTACTCGGGCATGATGGAGACCATCAGGATCCGGAAAGCGGGATATCCCGTGCGCTACACATTCGATGAGTTTCTAGTCCGCTACCGTGTCCTTCTGAAAACTTCCCTCTGTGATCCCAAAACAGTAAGCTGGTGGTGCTAACGTGATCATTTTGTCCCTGGCTTTTCCGGCCGTCTCCTGCTGTGTTTGTGTGACGGTTGTTTTCGGCTCCAACAGGAAAGTAAAGAGAAATGCTGTGAAAGCATCTGTGAAACTCTTGCTGGAGAGGGCGAGTGGAAGACTGGCAAGACAAAGATATTCCTCAAGGTGCTGCCTCACATTGTTATGTGCAGTCTGTTGTTAGTGGTGAATATGTGTGGAAACATACAATAGCCAAAATAAATAAATGTTGAAATTTTAATATCACTGCATTTGTACCACTGAAATAATTTACTTGAAAAGCAGCTATCTGAATGATCTTTTTCTCAATCTGAATATAATACTCAAAAATAAAAAGTAATACAAAAATAAAAATAGCAACACTTACCCACTGAAAATTCAACCATACATTCTGGTCACCATGTTAGTTTTCCCAATTAGGTACTCAATTGCTTACAAGATATAAACTGGATGTGAATATTTCAACCAAAGTAAACTGTGCTACTGTTTTCTCTCAGGACTGCCATGACACCATGCTCGAACTGGAGCGAATGAAAAAACTACACGAGAAAGCACTTCTGATCCAGAAGGTCCTGAGAGGCTACAAATACAGGTAGGGGATGAGTTACCGTAAAATGCCCATGTCATTTTTTACTCGTGACTTGCAGCTTCATGTGTGTATGATTCATGCCGTCTAAAGGAAACAATTCTTGAAGAAAAAGGCAGCCGCTCTTGTCATTCAGAAGTTCTGGAGAGGACACAAAGGCAGAAAGCTTTACAAAGTGGTGAGTCCCTTTATCCCCCATATCAGTGTTTACCAAAGTGAGATTACAGACCTGGCTTGCATAACAATTTCAGTTATGTTCTAATTCTAGGTCCAGCTGGGCTTTGCGAGGCTGCAGGCACAGGTTCGCGCTCGCCAACTCCACTTCCAGTATAAGAAGAAGCGGGAGGCGACCGTTGTGCTGCAGGCCCAGGTCAGAGGATACCTGGCCAGGAAGGAATGGAAGCGCAAGAGGAACGCCGTGATCCTCCTGCAGGCTCAGACCAGGGGTGTGCTGGCAAGAAAAGCCCTGAAAAAGATGAAAAGAGATGTAAGTTCAACTTAAAGAACTATGATGAATCTTTTCGATTGTAGAAAAAGGATAACTCTTTTTTTTTTTTTTTTTTTTTTTTCAAACCTGGACCCTTTTTTTTTTTTACATACTTTGAAATGAATCATAGGCACAAAAATTATTTTAAAAATGCTTTTGTTATTGTGTGACTGTGGTACTTAAAAGGGTTAGTTTGGATCCAACACAATGTTTGTGTAACAAACAAGAAACACACCAATTGACGCCGCCGAACACCAGCAACCCCTGTGTTCAGTAAAATGACTGTTTTTGTCAATGGGGTCTGGTGTCTTTGATGAGAGCGCTATAACAGGTTCTGGTTAAACAAAAAGGATCTTACAGGTCTGTCTCTGCAGGGATCCTTTCTGAAATGTTGTCAGACTCTTCAAAAGACAATCTGAGCATGTCAGTGGGAAAAACAAGCACTTTTAGTGGATATACTTTGACTGGCGCTGTTGCCCTGAAGGATTACATTACAGCCTGTTCACCGCCCATTTTTGACTGCTGACAGAGGTGATCTACTGGACCAATTCTTTTTTGGTTTTTGTACCTTGCAGTCATTTCAAAACCAAATTATGCAAAAATCGGGCTCAGGTTTAAAAAATACTTGAATGGTTTTATCTAGTACAGCAGTAGCTGTTAACCGTTTTTGTCAAGCATAGTCCCACATCCTCCAGGATCCCCTGAACCAGCAGCAGAAAACTGATTAAAATGGGTAATTCAGCAGTTTAAGTGAATTTATTTATTTAATTGTCATCTACTCAAGCCACTGCTGTGAATAAAGACACATCTGTTGTTTGTGTTGCATGATTGATTTGATAGTAAAAGACATTCTGCAGGCAGGTTTTTTTTCCTGATCCTCTTTTGTCTTGTGTTCTTTCAGATGTACCTCTCTGCTAAAGAGAAAGAAGAAGAACAACGTGCCAATTTGGAGAGACAGAAAAACATGGAGGAAGTGCTGAGGCGGAAGAGAGAGATGGAGGCCAAAACTAAGTTCGAATCCATCACAGACCAGGAGATGGTGGACAGCATCTTTGACTTCCTGCCCAATATGGTTGGAGGACAGGAAGGACAAGCACCTGTGGGATTTGAGGTTCGGAAACCAAAGGTTTTGCACATTTTGTACACCTCATAGAGTCACTCACTGCATGTCTGCGTCTGTTCTCAGAATTTAGAGAAGAAGAAGATAGTTACCGAGGAGATAGACATTGACGACCTACCCATGGAGGAAGATCTTCCCAAAGAGGACTACGATTACCTGGATGAGTACCCCTTCTCCAAGTTTGCCTCCATGTACTTCCAGGGTGCTGCCACACCCTTCCACATCCGCCAGAGGCTTCGACAGCCGCTGCTTTACCATGAAGATGAAGGAGACGTCCTGGTGCTTCTCTTAGACCTCTTTAATTCATCATTTCAGTTATATCTGTGCAAGAATATCTGCGTCTTTTTCTTATTACCTTACCGGGGTTCTTCTGTTATCTTATCACCAGGCTTCGCTGACAGTGTGGTGGATCATCCTGAGGTTCATGGGAGACCTCCCTGAGCCAAAGCTGCATGTCCGGGCCCAGGTGACCCCCAGGCAGGATCACTTTGTGCCGCAAGAGCTGATCACCAGAAAGGACAGACGTCTCAGCCACATGGTTGGCCTGGATCAGGTACGGGTCCTCGCAAAGCAAGCACTTCATGAGTTTTTAATGTTGCCAAATTAATTTTGAAAAATGTTATTTATTTCTGACTGTTTTAGAGGGTGCTAAGGAATAAAAAAGAAAGAAAGCCTTCCACAGTACCCGAGGAGCCAACACAAAACCGAAAGGCCTCCATTTTCACAGACATTCTGACAAGAAGCAGGAAGGAGTCTGCTGTGCCCAGCGAGACAGCTCAAAACCCAAAGGTATACACTGTGCCAGGAGGGACCCCTCGGACAAGGCAGGGATCCACATTCACTGACCTGTTGGCCAGAAAGAGAAAAGCATCCTCTGTTCAAGAAAATGGAATCCCAAGATCCACTGCAAGCCTCAGGAAACCCTCGATCATCGCGGAGGAGGTGAGGTGTAAGCCTGAATAAATATTTTGATGTAGTGTCACTGTGCAGGAAGTTTTAATCATACTGATGGAAATGTCATGTTTTTTCTTACAGTCCGAAGATCTGAATGAAGTGTCCAAGCCCCCCACCCTGCAGACTGTGAAGGAGGACAGTGATGTCATGGTCGGAGAAGGACCCACGCTGGACCGGCCGCTGTCGACTCTCGAAAAACTCCACATCATTGTGGGATATGCCATCGTCAGATCTGACCTTAGGTAGCTGAGGCTTGATTTCAAAATCACACACATCCAAGTATCATTTTTTAACTCTCTAAAAAATACAGTATTTGTCTGTTGTCTGTCCAGAGATGAGATTTACTGTCAGATCTGCAAGCAGCTTCAGGATAACAATAATCGCAACAGCTACTTCCGTGGTTGGATCCTGTTGTCCCTCTGTCTGGGCATTTTCCCTCCTAGTGAGAACTTTATGAAGGTAAGTACAGTCGCTTCAGTCTCATAATCAGTGTGCTGCACGCTCTGATGTTTCCCTCATCTCTTCTTATCTCTCGTCTTGACAGTATCTGCAGAGTTTCATCCGTTCCGCTCCCGGAGGCTACTCCTCCTACTGTGCCGAAAGGCTTCGGCGCACAGTGATGAACGGAGTGCGAGGGGAGCCTCCAGCCTGGCTGGAGCTGCAGGTACCGAGACCGACACGAGACGTTCTTGCAAATATTCAAAACTCATTCATGTGCATTGTTACTGTAGAAATAAATAGATAATATCAAAAGGTTTACAGTTTTAAAAAAAAAAATATTTGGCCTGGCTCTGAGAGAGAAACCTCTGAGATTTCAGTCAGCACTCAGTTAAAAAAAAAAGCAGCAAGTGAGATCATGTTTTTTGTAAATTCAGTTAATCGACCCTTTAACACTCTGACCTTCGGTGCGCAGTAGTTTTCATTACTGTTTAGTCAACGTGGTGATTTATGTCTGCACTGTGGTAGGCAACCAAGACAAAAAAGCCCATAATAGTGTCTGTGATCCTGATGGATGGACGCTCCATCAACCTGCCCATTGACTCTTCATCCACCTCCAAAGAGATCTGCCAACTCCTGTCCAACAAAGTCAAACTCAAAGACACCTTCGGCTTTTCACTCTATGTCGCCTTGTATGAAAAGGTACGCAGTCGCAGCTGCTCGGTGTACATCTTCATATAGTAGCCTGGGTGATGAGGCGAGCTCCTGCTATCACACATTCTCTCACATTCTTTGCATTTTGTTCTTTATGACAGCAAGATCCAAATAATTTCTGTATTGTAACTTCAAATGTTGGTGCTCCTGAAGGTGTGGGCTCTGGGCAGCGGCCGGGAGCACGTGATGGATGCCATCTCTCAGTGCGAGCAGGAGGTGAAGAGGAGAGGGGGGCATGAACAGCACGCTCCCTGGCGTCTCCTCTTCCGCAAGGAGGTCTTCAGCCCCTGGCATGACTGCAAAGAGGACAAGATCAGCACAGAGCTCATCTACAAACAGGTCATCCATGGCCTGAAGTTGGGAGAGTACCAGAACGAAAAGGTGGGGTTATGATTGAGTGGTTTATCTTCCAAACTTCCCGCCATATTCTCAGATATACATTTGATTTATTTATTTTTTTCCCCCACATTTCACTTTGACAGGAGGACGATTTTGTTCAGCTTGCTGCCAAACATTTATATGTCCAGCACGGCTCAGACAGCAGTCCAGACTACGTGAAGGAAGCTGTTCAGGACTGTATCAACAGCTCTCTGCTGGAGGCCAAGTCAGAGGCCAAATGGGTGCAGATGGTCAGCACCGCTCATGAGCAGGTCAGTCACATCACAGGGGTCCAGCATGAACAGAGCTGACGTCAATGGCCTCAAGTAGATTTAATATTTCCCTCTAATTTTCTAAAACCACACCAGGGTCCATATATGAGTTCAAAGCAAAAGGCCGATTCAGTGAAGGCGGAGATGGTCGACTACGCCCGAGGGAAGTGGCCCATGTTCTTCTCGAGGTTCTTTGAAGTTGTCAAACTGTCAGGTAGGCGAAGAATGCTTCCAGCCTCTCTGCTGGTATGTCTTTAACTAATTTGTGGTTGGACAAATCATGATAATTGCATTCATTTAGATATGTGGAGCAACTTTAATCAATGTGTTATGGTAACATAAAAGGCTGCTGACACCCGTGGATGACGAAAAAAGGCAAAGCGCGTGTATGGAAGTCTTCATGCTGTTTATCAGATCAGAATTCTTTAAAACAAGTAACTCCAGTGTCTCACAGAATGAGCCGTATCTGCTTTGTAAATTCACTGTCGTGCTGCGTGTCTGTTGTAAAAACATGCAGAGAATCTTTCAGATTGTCGATTTTAGTGATTTTAATTTTTTTTCATCTCGGCAGCACATGAAATGCGTATTAACACAAACATGTCTACACTCACAGAGACATATAGGGACAAACACTTTTAACGATCAGCGCTGAAGCTGCTTTTTAATCAGCCCCCTTAGAGCAATTAGCTGTTGCTTCTTTTTGTATCTATGTCAGACTGGAATATACAAGGCTATTTATAGATACACTGCACCACCGGGGTTAAGACTCCAGCAAAGTAGATGATTAAGAGGGAATAAGTGGGCCGGGAACAACATTTCCCCTGTTCCTTGGATTTCAGATGTACTGCTGTTTAGCTTTTGAGCAGCCAATTTGCACTGAGGATGAGCCGTGACTCAGTGACACGCCAGGTATTTTCCTAAATGGATCAAATTTGCAGTTGACTTTTTTTGTTGCTGTGTGGAATTGCATAATTGACAACATGCTGGTGAGATTCAAGGCATTATTATTATTACTCAAGGCTTCCTCAATACAACACATCTAATGGAGTTCCACAGTGAGCAGCTCATGTGTTATTCCCGGAGCGTTCCACATTTTTACATTTTACTGGTGCACAGTCGCCATACAATATACCACATGACCTTTCTTATCTCATTATCCATTTTGTAAAGGGGTACGGTGCTGACATTAGCGTATTGACAAGACATTGTCATCATCGTTTGCTATTTTTTTTGTGTTCCGTATCGGTCTTGGAGTTTTGGACAAAACAAACCCTTTGATGTAAACAGATTAATCAAGAAAACAACCGATGATAGTTGGTTAAATAATTATATGTACATATTTATATTATGTAATTATATTATATATAAAAAAGCAACATTTTACAAATGGGTAGTTAAATGAACAGTTAGATTAGTGTGAAATGAAGGTGTATATGAAGTAGCCCCTTATCTGTGGGTTGATGATGATGCCCTTACTGCGTTACACATGAAAACTGTACTCATGCTTTCTCCTCCTGGGTGGCAGAAACTATTCAAGCAGGAAGTGTAAGCAAAACTTTTTTGCTGGACTGGAATACATGCCATAAATCCCATCATATTTGCCATGAGTCATGATTTGTACCTTGGATTATTTAGGGCCTCCACTGCCAAAGAGCAAGTTCATAGTGGCCATAAACTGGACTGGTATCACCTTCCTGGATGAGAGAGAGAAGAGGCTGCTGGAGCTGTCCTTCCCTGAAGTCACCGGAGTGAACACCACAAAGTGAGGAGGAAGCAGAGCAGTGTGCCGAAGAGTCAAGCTTACTACAACAGTGTGGTGCTACAATGATTCTCCTTTCATGCTCACCCAGGGAGGCGAAAGTGTCTGGCCAGGCGGTGAGCCTGCTCACTCTGAAAGGAGACTTCACTCTGAGTGGGGCCACAGCTGCCGACATGGCGGAGCTGATTACCATGTTCCTCAGCGGACTGGTGGAGAGGTCGCAGTATGCTGTGACCCTGAAGGAAGCCAACAGGCAAGGTCAGAGGACGAACTTTTCTTTCTTATATCATCACAGCTGAATCATCTCTTTTGTTGTTGTTTCTGCTCATTTCTGATTTCCAAGTCTGAAATTAAATTCTTCCACAGATGACCCCACATTCCTCAGCTTCAAGAAAGGGGAGCTCATCATAATAATCAAAGATGATGAGTTTTCTCAGAAACGTGGCTGGATAAAGGGAGAAAATGAGAGGACAAAACAAATAGGAGCCGTCCCCACTGATGCCATCTTAATCCTGCCAACACTCAGCAAACCCACCAATGAGGTCATGGTATGGAGACGTCAGATACACATCCCTCTCAGATGAGTTGTTGTGGCCACAGTGTGCGGAGTATTAAATGCAGTGCATGTGTCTTTATTTCAGAGCCTCCTCAACTTGTCTCCTAACCAGAGGAAGAGCATCATACAGACGAGCCAGAAAGAAACAGGAACGCTGGAGAGATTAGCTCCTGCCACACTGAAAGAATTCTCCTTCGAGCACTTCAGGTATGTGCGGATGTCCTCTCTTTGATTACATTCTGCATGTTCTCACCAGCTGATCAGAAGGAAAACGCTGCCTGGAACAGTGCTGACACCATCTTGTTTCCTTGATCCTACAGGCAGCCCACTAAGGATGTCAACCGTCAGGTGATCTCCAGGAATGCTGCTCCTGAGAGGCTTTGGGCTAACTCCAGAGAGCCGATCAGACAACCCCTCCTCAAGAAACTGGTGGGCAACTCTGAGCTCAGCCACAAGGCCTGTCTGGCCTTCACTGATATCCTCTACACACCAGAGTTATTCATATAGCCACCTTGTTGTGCGAGTTAAAATAACTGTTTTTGTCAGTGGAGTATGGTGAGTTAGAGCAGTGCGATACAACTGATCTGTTTCTGGTTTAAAAAAGAAGGATCTTACAGGTTTGTCTCTGTAGGGGTCTTTTCTGTAATGCTGTCAGGCATCTGGAATAACAACCTGTTAGTGGTAAAACAAGCATTTTAATCCAGTTGTTTCAGTTGTCAGTTATACTCTAATACAACCAGGATGGTTATTCCTCCTTGACTACCGTGCACCAATCCTGAAATACATGGGAGATTACCCCACCAAGCAGATGCAGAGTCCCCTCGAGCTCACCGACCAGATCTTCAGCCCTGCCACTAAACACGAGGAGCTCAGGGATGAGATCTATTGCCAGATCATGAAGCAGATGAGCAGCAATAACAACCGGTGCGTTTATGTTAAGTCACTATGCTGTTTCTCTTAAGCTGAGTCTGACAGGGGAGAGAGTATTTGCTAATCATTGCAGTTAGTCATGATGTAGGTAATTAGAGCTTACGCTTCTCCATTTATGATGATGTATTAGAATGACAATAAGGCAGTGATACAGTGTAAGTCAAATTACAGTACACACATTTGATTATCTCAGATTCTCTTCCCTTC
Organism: Pempheris klunzingeri; assembly: GCF_042242105.1. NCBI lineage: Eukaryota > Metazoa > Chordata > Actinopteri > Acropomatiformes > Pempheridae > Pempheris > Pempheris klunzingeri. The sequence continues at coordinate 6,106,999 of NC_092017.1, forward strand.
CTCTATTTTCATATCTTTGTAAACTGAATATCTTTCGTTTTTGGCCTGAACAAAACAAGACATTCGAAGTTGTCGACTCTGAATTATGGAAGCTAAAATATTTTTTTTACTATTTTATAATGTTTTTCATTGTTGAGAAAATATTTGACAGATTCATTTAGAAGTAAAAATTCTCTTTAGTTGCAGCTCTAGCAAAATTTTAAAAAGATAAAAACCAATGCCTTATAAATCAAAGCATAGCTGGTAAATTGAAGTAGCTAGAACTGCTATACCCATGTGTATTTTTCTTTATTCAGGCAGTAGGGAGTACAAACACTCCAATGTTTCAGTGTACTAGAGTGGATTTGAATACAAATCAAGACTCTATTTCATCACATGCTCTTTGGTACCTTTGGTTGTCCTTTACCCAGGTTCAGCATGGAGCAGGGCTGGCAGCTGCTGTGGCTCTGCTGTGGCCTGTTTCCTCCCAGCCAGTCTCTTCTGAAGCACACTCAGCGGTTCATAGATTCGCGCCGCAGAGAGCCCCTCGCCACCGACTGTCTGCAGCGGCTGCAGAGCTCACTGAGGTTAAACCAACACACGTCATCAACACGCAGCAGCGTTTTTCTGTTTAAAAGAAGGGTGCATGAGGTTGAGAGAGTGTGATGGCAGGGACAGGATCAGCTATAGAGCAGCTAATGATGCTTGTAGAGAAGTACTCTGCAGTTTTAACCCTCCACCCCCAGTTAACAGCCACCACGACACGACGTGACACCACAACTGGTGTAGTGAGAAAAGGAAATGTCAAGCTGTGGTGCCATATGATCCTCTCATGAGGTGAAGGCTCTCATAAACTAAACCAACATACCAGAGGTAGACTGGTTGAAAACCATGTTGACAAATGCTTTGCATCACTATCACATTGACCTGGACACACCGTGCATTTGCATAGCCTCCTCTATAAATACATTTGATTTAAATATTCAGTATAATCATGGCAGGAAAAATGGACTCAAAGAGACTTATTTGTGATCAGCACAGTTGCCACATGCCCACTTGAGTGATGCAGTGTGTCCTCTTTTCTTTATCTGCACTGAATCTCTTGCAAAAGATGACGTAAACAAATAGAAACACATGACAAAGCCTTTGCTGTTCTCGTTCAGGATGGAGCCCAGGAAGCTACCACCACACCAGGTGGAGGTAGATGCCATCCAGCAGAACAGCACCCAGATCTTCCACAAAATCCACTTCCCCAACGACACAGAGGAGGTACGAACATAGACCCCTTTACAGGAAAGGTCAAATATACCCACAGTAACGCTGCGATGCAGTGACTCCTCTCATCCCACTTCAGATATTCGAGGTCACGACAAACACCAGGATCAAGGATCTCACCCAGAGCATCACCAACAAGCTCGGTCTGGCTTCATCAGACGGCTTCAGCATTTTTGTCAAAACGCATGATAAGGTTCATTTGACATTTCTCGACCATCAGCATTCTAAGTTGACCTAGATTTTTTTTCAGTGTATGTTCTTTCATTTATTCTCAGCCCTCGTTGGTGAACATCCAGCCCACTGGTTGTGAAAGAAAACCTCTAATCATGTTTATTTTCAGGTTCTCAGTTTGAACGACCCAGACTACTTCTTTGATAGTCTGAGACAAATCACTGACTGGTCCAAGAAAGCCAAGAGGATCAAAGACGGTAAAAACGTTATCTGCTCGAAACCATAGGCTGTAGAAAAGAAGTGGACATGGCTTTCTGGTCAGAAAAGGGAATCCAATGCAGAAGTGCCTTAAAGCTGCGTTCTCTCTAATGATCTACAGGGGGCGACCTGTATGGAAGTCTATGAGAAAATGGCTCTATTTCTCACATTTATTACCACAGTAAACTATTTCCTATTGAGTTTATGGGCTCAGTTCCGAGTTTCAAGTTTTCAAGATGATAAAGAAGGCAAAGCTTTAGGGAGGGACTACCGTGTGACTAGCCAATCCCAGATGTGTCATGTCTAAACCTAACTAATCGGAGGTTAGGAGAAAAACTCATGCATCACTTGCTCCAAAATTAAGATGGCATATCTACCATAAGCCGAGATGAGTTTTTGAAAATGCCTCAAAAGGCTTCAAAACAGCAGTCCACAACTTATAGGTGACGTCACAGTGGCTACGTCCACTTCCTATATACAGTCTATGCTTGGACACTTTTGATGGTTTCTTTGTATTTACCTCTAAACCCTCTGTGTGTGTGTGTGTGTGTGTATGTGTGTGTGTGTGTGTGTGTGTGTGTGTGCGCGCTGCAGGCGGGCCTGTTAACATAACCTACCTTGTGTTCTTCATGAGGAAGTTGTGGTTCAATGTGATCCCTGGCAGAGATACGGAGGCTGACCGTATCTTCCACTTCCCTCAGGTACATTTGAACGATGCAGCTCAGTTTTTCCAAATCTTTCCATTAAACATAACCCTGCATGACACACACATGAGATCATCAGTATCAGACTTCTCTGTCTGGTTTCAATATGACCAGCAGAGATGTGTCAGTAGTCAGTGGCAACCTGGGTTCAAATCTCTTTTCTACAATAGCAAACTTTATAGAATCCCTATTTCATATCTATTTCTATTTCTATGTATTTTCCAGGAGCTGCCTAAGTACCTGAGCGGCAAACATGTTTGCAGCAAGGAGGAAATGGTCAACATCGCAGCTCTGCTCTTCAGGATAAAGGTCAACAATGACAAGAGCCAGTTGGTCATGGTTCCCAAGATGCTGAAGGAGCTGGTGCCAGCAGACCAACTGAAGGCCATGTCTGAAAACGAGTGGAAGAAGGTACGAGGGGTTTTCTTTTCAGTGGTTTGATCTCAAGACTCTGTTGCACAGCTTAAAGCATCAGGTTGGTCTCCCTGTCAGCCCATATGATGAACAGACCAAAACCAACAATGCAACAGCCTCAGTCTCTCAATGCTTTAAGACTCCCTCATCCTGTCTGTGACAGTGGCCTCGAACCCCAAGTCCTCCTGAAAACATCAGCCATTAACAGGGATTCATGCAGCACAGCCAGCGGCTCAGTGGAGCTGACCATAGGTCGTACGTACTCTGAGCGAAATGCTAACGTAATGAAACTAAACCCAATGAGAACGTTAACATGCTGATGTTTAGCAGATGAAATTCACAGCTTTAGTTGAACATTTTAGCATTTGTGCATCCATTAGTGCTAATTAGCACTAAACACAAAGTACCGCTGAAGTTTCATTAGAGTTACATTAAAAGTCAGGGGATCACCAAAGTTATTACAATTCATCCTCTGGTCACCCTGAATCTCTGTCACCAGAAATTTGAGCCACTGACAGCTATGCAGCTAGTATGCTGAGAACAGTTGTCAAATATATATTTTAACTTAGAGGGAATGCAAAGTAATTTCCCAAAACAGCTGGGCACTGTAGTTTTTAGCAAACATTACTTACTAGACTAACTAGAGTGAGTAGTGCATTTGTTTGGGACTACTTTTACACGTGGATTAATACACAGTATTTACAGCAGGATGTTGCATGTGGCTCAAAATACTGCAGCAGTGCAGCTCATGGATGTGTTTTTCTCACTGGACAATAGTGAAGCTCCGTGGTACAGAGAAAAGAGACAAAAGGATCAGTTTTTTTTTTCATGGGCTATATCGTTAGTTGGAAAAATATAGAACAGAACCAGCCTTATCCTTTAAATTGCTCATATGAACAATATCACCATTATCCTGTGGTCCCATCTCAGTTCTCTGAGAATATTGCCTGAGGGCTGAGGGGGAGTTAGAAAATCATTAACCTCATTAAAAGTAGTGCAACAAAACAGGAGTGTTGTACTATACCGTGATGTTGTTTTTTTTCCCAATTTTTCAGAGCATCGTCGCTTTTTACAACAAACAAGCTGGTGTGACTGTTGATGAAGCTAAGGTGGCATTTCTGAAGGTGGTGTGCCGCTGGCCGACGTTCGGCTGTGCATTCTTTGAAGTGAAGGTAAGGGCTGCAGTGAGTGCGGCACAAACTGCCGCTTCATCTTGCTGCCTGTAGTCCACTGGATTGGGTGGGGGGGCTGGTTTTGCTCTCGCTCTGTCTCAGTCCCTCACACCTCCTGTCACCATGGTGGCCTAAATGCAAACAACCATGACTACAGCGAAGAAAAGTTTCCTCATTTACCTTTTCTTACTTTATTTTCAGCAAACATCAGAACCAAATTTCCCAGACATTGTGCGAATAGCCATCAGCAAGCAAGGGCTCACCATCATCCACCCTAAAACCAAGGTGAGTAAAACAAAAATGGTGATTAACAGTATTCCCTGAAACATCCTGCTCCTATTTTTTTTTTATAATTAACAATTTCTCTCCCATGTGAAGGATGTGCTGGCAAATCACCCATTCAACCGCATCGCTAACTGGTGCAGTGGAAGCACCTACTTTCACATGACTATTGGCAGTTTAGTCAAGGGGAGCAAATTCCTGTGTGAAACTTCACTGGTAAGAGCCAGCATTAGAAGCTTTAAGTAAGAAACTGTCAACAGGAAAAAAGATTGTCCTTCTCATTTCCCTTGTTTACCTCTGTGTCTTCTTTGGCAAAGGGTTACAAGATGGACGATCTTATAACCTCCTATGTCAACATGTACCTCCGAGAGAGGAAGGCGGTGCAAACCAGGAACCAGCGCTTCAACATCTGAGCCCCGATAGCACGAGTGTGATGCAACTTGTGTCTGATTCAAGCCAACACACTCCACATGTAGTTCACAGACACGCACACAGGCAGGCAGAGCAGGAATACCTCTGTTTGTGAAAGTCAAAAATCAAATATATTTGTGCTCTGTGAGAAAAAACACATTGATTAATTACATGAAAGAAAGTTGTTGTAGATTTCTCACATTTTATTTAAAGCTAATGTGTCTTTGGCATGTAAACAGGCAACATAATCCTCAGTAAACAAGCCATGTTGTACGTAATAATGATACTGTGCATAGATTCTCTAGAAAATAGTCTGTGATGATCCACAAATTGTGAATGGATTATGGATTCCCTCAATGCTTCTTTCTATCCATAAGTGCCAAATTCCAAGTTTAATTCATGTAAAAGCAATTTACAAATAGATGCAACCAAACCTGAATAAATGCCAGTATTCTACATATTTCAGTTACTTTGATGATTTTATTTTTATTATATTTATTTTTACTTCACCTTGCATTCATCTTTAAATTGTCCAATCTGTGTGCAGGGCACCTACACCTGCCTGTCTGGCCCTCCAGCGCATTCATATGGAATTTACATTTGGGACTTTTAAAGTTCTTTTAGACATTTAGATGCACAGGAAGTGTGATTTGATGTTTGGTGATGTTTGTGGAAAGAAAAATTCACTTGTGAACATTATGATTTATCCACAAATCGACACACATTTGTGAACCTTGTGTTTGCTTGTGGATCATGAATTCGTCAGTATTATTGAGACCGTTTCCCCTCTGTGCCCTGTGGCGTTTTCATGAAACAAACAAAAGCTGGTTGTGATGTTTCTCCCCAAAACTCATCGTGCCCTACAGGCCCAACATGTTTCTTTCTCATGAAATTTTTAAACGCTTTAAAAACTGTTGACGAGGTGAACGTGGTGAAGAGGCCCAACATGTGAATGTGATGTGAGTTGCGTCACCCATAATGCTTGCGTGTGTACAGGGGCTTCCTTGTGCAAACAAAAAAGGGATCCACTAGACAAAACATTGCTCCATAGTGCTAATGGAACTCCACAGGGGGCCTTTAAATAAGCCTTTTATGATGGAACATATTTAAGTGCTCTAATGATTGTGCTCAGAAAGAAATTAGTTGTTTTTTTATGCTAAAATCGCCTAATAAAACGTTTTTCCCATTGGAGGCCCGTCGGTGGGAGCGGCTGTTCAAAAGCGTTGAGAGCATTTTGTTTTCTTTCAAGAACTCTGAGCCTCCCGTCTGGAGCTGCTCCTTCACGGCATTGAGAAGAATGATATATTTATGGTGGCGAGCGCTCGCACAAGACAATGTTTTTGCTTCAGGGTTACGAGACGCACAGCAGACAGAGCTGAGAAGCCGAACAAAAGCGGGGGGTCGTCCCAATTAGCAGTTGGCAGTAGATTAACAGGGTAGTGATGTCAAGGCTTCTCCGCAGCCCTGCAAAGATAGTAGCTTCATTCAAGTCTACAGAATAGCATTTGCATATCGATGAAACAGAGAGGAGAAAGGGCCGATGTGTCTGACGCACAGCTGTGATCTCCTTGTATGAAAGAAATATTATCTCCCCTCAGCCAGTGGGACTTCTCTCCACATCTGTCCGATGGCTATGTGACTGATTATTTTGGGCATTCCAATTCAGGATGCCCCCAGGAGGCAAGAGACCAACAAGGGCCCCTGTTTCCTTCAAACATTCCCCCCCTCCCTCCCTCCCTCCCGCTCTTGTTTTTCACTTGCTCTCCTATAGGGTATGGGGCCCTCTGTAGAACTTAACAGACCATTTACAAAAGATCATCTCTAAGACTTTAGTCATAAACTTCTCAATTAACAACACAGTCCATCTTCTATCTATCAGTGGGAGGGTGGGAGTTCACGATAAAGGCACTCGCTGCACCACTACGCCTGGTTTCCATGGAGTCATACCCAACGACTCGTTGAGACTGAGGCATGCCATTCTTCTCCCCGCTGCTAAAATGTGCTGCTTATTCTGACTCAGGCTATTGTGGAGCGCACAAGTGGCTCTCTGAGGAGAAGGGGATGGAGAAAGAAAGGGTGGGGTCAAGGTTCAAACGAAAGGCTCCCATCGGGACTCCCTTTCTGTTATCAAATTTGTCGAGACACAAAAAGAGCAACAGTCTCATTCCCAAGAACATCTTGAGGGAGAGAAAAGGGGGTTATAGGACAGCATTCTTTGTGCCAGAGCTTCAGTTCTTCCACGGCTCGGTGATCTTCACTTTGCTCCGCTCTGCTCCTGCGCTCTCTGTCAGCGGCTGAATTGTTCTTTAAACTTCTCTGCAAAGCTCTGAAGCTCAGGTAAGTCACTTTATTTCACCTCAGGTTTTAATAAAGATGTATTTATATGTTTTTTTGAGAACTTAATTGAAAGTGTGACTCCACCAGAGGGATTCCCTCCATTGTTTTCATTGTACACACTGTATTTAAGTGGCACAGATGGTTAAATGAACTGCATATCCTTGATAGCAGTTCACTGTAGTAGCATTTATTCTGAACATATGTCACTTTTGTCATGAAAACCCTAAAACAGCTCAGCATGATGACAATCTGTCACTTGCTTTTTAAGATTTGAAGGACAAATATTCTGCGTAGTCGCATTTAATCCAATAATTTCACATTTACTTTATCCTACTCAGGTTTTACTGTGACAAGTTTGGGCGACAGCAGATAGTGCACATTACAGCTGTCACAGCTTTGTTACAACAAATTGTCACTGACTAATCTCTGAAAAGGACCGGCACCAGGATGCTCAGTCTGCTCTCTGCCAGCGCTCTTCACATGTGAACGCCTGCACAGATCTGCTTACCCAGATCATTGTGGTGGAGGCATATTTCAGGGTTGCCTCTCTTTAGGATTATCCCTCAGGGATCCGCATTTATGGAGGCTTTTCCATTCAGCTGTGGCGCTCCCGGTTTGTTATCCCTGCTGGGACTGCAGCCCTTTTCTTTGGTAGACTGATGCTCCTGAATGCACCGAGTCTGAGCCTCGGCTGAGAATTGCCCTTCGTTGTGGGTCTCACAGCTCCAGTCAGGGCAGGAGCGCAGCACACACACTGGAGAGAGCCACACTGCTACATCTGGCTGGTTCCTAATGGGCCAAAAGTCTGGCCAGTCTAGTGAGCTGATTTCATAATGTAGAGACAATCCCTTTCTCTTCTTGTTAAGGGGCCCTGCAATGTTGCAGCATTGTTTAAGCCATTTCACTGTTTGGCGAGCTCCTTGCTATGTATATTTAGGAGCCTCCCTTCAACCAGAAACATCTGTGGGATGACAAGTTTATCCCTGCTACACATGGTTTGATTTTGTTGTTGGATCCTCTTCAAGCACCAAGGGAAAGTTCAGGAAAAGCTTTTTCTGAGATGCATTATTATTGCTGTTCACATCCAAGTGGTGTTTCATGAAAACAAAATGAGGGGAGTGGACAGTTGGAGGTCGCCGTAGGGACAGAGGAGTGGGTAGTCATTTTGTAGGTGTGTCTGAATAGTTCTCTAAGACTGGAAAAAACAAACATACAATCCTGGAAATTATATTGGGCTATTTCATATTCCAACTTTAAACTGATATTTTTTGCGAAAAAGTTTTAGCTGTAAACTTTAAAGGAACAGTGACACATTTAGTTAAATATAATGTGACTTCTGTGTCTGCCTGTTCACACTGGGAACAGGGGGAAACGGCTAGCCTGGCTCTGTCTGGAGATAACCAAAATCTTGGCATACATAAAAACACAACTTGTTTGGTTAAACAAGTGCGATATAGCAGGTTAATTCTCTAGCTTTGAAGGTCTTAGCTGATTTTTTTGCTACCTGGCTAAGCTAACTAGCTGCTGGCTCATTCTTGATAATTAACGTACAAACCTGAGTCTGACTGACTGTTGGCAGGACAGTGAATAAACAATCACGACGTTCCCCATGAATGGCTACAGTTTCACACAGTACCATTTCTTCTGTGAGTTTGCCATTCAGTCTAGATGAAAGAATTCTTGCTGACAAATGAGACTATAAGGGCCAGATAAGCTGTAAAAAGAACAGTGGAGATCTAATGACTTCCTGGACTAGTGCACGGAGGAAGTCCAGTACTTGTCGAGGTCAGAGTGAAGTAATTATCCGCTCTGAGCCACGGACACTGACATCTATTGTTACCTTGTGAGTGTGGCACTGTGGCAAGCACAATTGTCAGTGTGCCTAGTGTGTGTGTGTGTGTGTGTGGACAGGGGTTGGGCTGGTATGGCTTCCTGTTACTGAGATAGTTTGCTGTCTGAATACTAACAATGAACTTTATAAAAGTCATGACTCAAATGCAGGTTCAGACCTGATCTGTAACTAGAAATCTATTTCTAGTGAAACTATTTGTTTTGTCTATCCTGCATCTAACATACATACAAGACTTTATTAAGATATAAAATCACCCCAAAGAGGAGATTTCTTTATTTATATCTGAAAATGGCTTTTTGGATGCATGTCTAACAATGTTTCTCCCCATCTCTTCAGTCACCAAAATGGAATCTTCTACAATGGAGCTGTCCTCCCTGCTGTCCAATCAGTCATCAGAGAGCTGTGCGCCAGTGGACACGACGGCTGAGAACACACTCTTTGGATGCTTCTACATCCTGGTTTTCTTTCTGGCGCTGAACGGTAACAGCCTGGCTCTCTGGATCTTCTCTCACCAGCGGGGCTCTTCCTCTCCAGCTAACATCTTCTTGATTCACCTGGCCGTGGCAGACTTATCGTACGTGGTCATCCTCCCGCTGAGGGCCACCTACCACCTCACTGGAGGTCACTGGCCCTTTGGCGAGGTGCCCTGCAGAGTGGCGGGCTTCTTGTTCTATGTCAACATGTACGCCAGCCTGTACTTCCTGGCCTGTGTGGCAGGGGATCGCTACCTGGCTGTGGTTCACGCTGTGAGGTCATTGAAGATCCGTCGGGCTCGCTATGCCCACATCATCAGCTTCTCTCTATGGGCCCTAGTTACTGTCTCCATGGCCCCACTGCTGATCACACACCAGACTGCAGAGGTGGACGGCGTGACGGTGTGTTTGCAGCTGTACAGAGAGAAGGCCTCGCGCAACGCACTGATCTCACTGGCTGTGGCTTTCACCCCACCTTTCCTTGCCACCCTGTCCTGTTACCTGCTCATCATTCACAGCCTGCATCGGGGCTCCAGGCTAGAGCCAGCCCTCAAGCTTAGGGCCCTGCGCACCATCGGCCTGGTCATGCTCATCTATGTCGTGTGTTTCCTGCCTTATCATGTGAGCAGGGCCACTTTCATCCTGGGCTACAGCCACCCTGACGTCTCCTGCCAGACACGCAGAGGCCTGAGCTTGGCCAACCGCCTCACCTCCTCCCTCACCTGCCTGAACGGTGCTCTGGACCCGCTGGTCTACCTGTTCGGGGCGGAGAAGTTCCGCGGCACCCTAATGAAACTGTTTTGCAAAGATAAGGCAGGGATGTCAGCAGCCACCAGCGGAGAGTTAAAGGGAACACACGAGAGCTCTGTGAGTGCAAAGTCCGAATTTTGAGGGCGTGAAATTGGAACTTCATCTCGAGCACTGTTTGATAAAGATGCATTTCCAACAGAAACAAAAACTGATCTGACTATCAAGTGACTGTTGCCTTTGTCTGACAGAAGGCTCATTCCACAATGTCGTTAATGTACCTCTGTAGCCCCCTTATCTTGAAATCCTCTCAAAGTTTTTCTACTGGTTCTACTGAAAAAAAGAGTGTCAAAAAAGGCACCAGAAATGTGTCCTACCATGAGACAGAAAACTGGATAAAATGCTAATTGAATATGATATTTTAATTGCAAATATTAGCAACATGTCCTTCCCCTCATAGAGAAGAGTTTAGTTGTTGTCTCCACAAGCTTCCTGCTGACGTTGGAAAATGATTTGTGTGTCAAACACCAAATGATCAAATATGTACATAGTCAAACATTTGATGTAAATTTCCTATGACTGTTTTGTATCCTATACCAAATGTGATAAATACTCATTAGTTAGTTTTTCATAATATCATTGTTCGTCTAAGGTGTTCTCAGCCATACTAGCACCGTGGCTCTTGCTCAGTCAGCTGCTGGGTCCACCATTGTGTGTTGCCAAATATGCAAAAATTGTGTTAAAAGCTAATAAGCAAATGATTACAGGCTGAATGCACTAAACTAAGATGGTGTGGATAGTAGAATACGGCTACCTGCTCAAAAGCATAGGCCCACTCAATTACTGTAATGATATATTGTCTTTTGCTACAATAGCAGCAAAGCTCTGAGGATGGCAGACTGAAATATCTCTGTTCACTGCCATTCATATTCCCCTCAGAATAATTGTAATTTTATGACATATCCATCAGCCTCAGCAGTGTTGTCAGATCACAACAGACACGTGCCTCTCCCCATCCCTCACCACGGCTCCTTGGCCGGGTCTCTCATTTGTTCTCACTTGTTCTGCACATAACCGCTGACTGACTAGGCTCCCTTAGCTTTTGCGCTACTGCGTTAACACAGTAGTTTAGCAGAGTCTGTCGCTGGGCAGTGGCTCTGACTCGTTTTTCGACTCGGTTTCACTGTGCCAGAGGTTTGCTCGCTGAACGATTCATGGACTCCCAAGCACTAATATGCACATGCAAATTAAAGGAGAGAGTGTGACTTCATTCTTAACTCAGGCCGCCTGTACTCTACTGTGTCTTTACAGAGCAATTACTGTTGCTGTTTAATGCTATATTAATGTTCTGAAGCTCTTATAGATAACCATAAAACTGCTGTAAGACACCAGTGCCATGATTCTTTTGCTTGTGCTAGACAAATCTTCATTGTACATATATTCATCATTATTATCCAGCTCCCTAGCTCCCCTGTGCTATGCATTTATTCTTTTGTCCACACTTCTATCATATTGCACTACTGCATGACAAACTTTGAATCCCTTTTTTACTGAAAGTCAGTTTCTCATCTACAAAAGATGAAAAGATTGAGACCAAAAGACATGATTCACTCTGATTGGTAAGATGTGAATTATAAATGATTTTTGTGACTTCGGAGCTGTAAATAATAAAATTGTATTCATCATTACAAAGCCACTCTGCAGAGGAAATGTTGACTCTGAAAAAAGCTTATAACAACTGTATGGATGCTCATCAGCTCACTTATATGTTAAAATCTAAGTCTTATTTCCTTCTTTGTTTTCGTTTTGTAACAGTGACACCTGTTTTTCAGTGCTGTTATATAAAGGGTTTATGGTAACTCAACATTTCATTTGTTGTCACTTGAAAGCGAAAGATTTCCCGTCCTGATCACGTCTATACTGCCACTGCAAGGCTGAGACTTTGATGTGTTCTCTGTGAAAGTGGGGAACTTATTTTATGTGCAGGACAGAATCGTCCGCAGCTGCTGTGACTTGTCATTGTGTAGTTCTCTTTTTGTATCATGTGACCCATGTTGTGGTTTGTGAGCAGCTTATTTTCCTCGTCATATTTCTGCAAGACTTCCTGTTCATCACATGAACATAGCGAGCCAGTCTTGACTTGTATTTCCTGAATGTATATATTTGAGAAAACACCTAGCTCTTGTGAATCATTAGACAATTGAATAGTTAGCAGTTGGGGCTTCATCTTCAGTCTAGGTCAAAGGGCAAAGACCATTTGAGCACTCGAAAATGCATCTAAGCACCAAATTAGGCTTCTCATAATTATTTTTGTAATCAAAAAGCAATTTTATCAGTAAATTCTTTCACTATACCAAATAAGAATCAATGTATTTGCCTTTTTGGTTACTTCCCTTTTTCACTTTTTCAACCATTTATAAAGTATTCTGCAGTATTCTCTGGAAAGTTCACATTAACAAGTAGGTGTACAGAAGCTAAAGCAGGAATACTGATTCAACATTAAAGTAATTTGATTAAAGAGTTCTACCCAGCAAGTGAAAGTACGGTATTTCCATTTACAGATCTGTCATATAACAGGCAGAGAGGAGGCACCAGGGCCCTCCTCTCTTAACTTCTCAAATTAGGAAGTTCAGAGCTGAGGTAGTGGCAGTTTCCTTTTACAGCTTGCGGAGGCAGAGAATGAACAAGTGAGAGAAAAGACTTAAAAGTACACACCATGATAGCCAGAAAGAGAAACTGAGACTAGTTTGCTGGAATATAATTTGAGAACAGATGCAAAACTCTTGAGCTCCGACACTTGGATGAGAAACAGAATGCCAAGTTATCAACCTTGGTGCCATGGTAATATAACTCGATCCAAAGCTGAGGATCTACTTTCTAAAGCAGCAAGAGATGGAAGCTTCCTTATCCGGGACAGTGAGTCCATACAGGGAGCCTATGCTCTCTGTGTTTTGTAAGTAGACATTATTTGTTTCTAACTTTTCCACTGACTGTTTGTATAGAGTGGAGGATGACTCCTTGTTAAAAAAAAAAAAAAAAGTCTGCATAACATGCGATACTTTGTATGAACAAATAGAGGACAAACTGATACGACATGGATGTTATACTGAATGTTTTTGGCATCAGGTTAATTCTAAACATCATCCTTTGGGCATATTTCATATAACGTGATGAAAAGTCAAAGTCCTTTGCTGTATTACAGTTAATCATATCACTTTTTAGCACATACGCATTGCAGTGCAAGACTAGTTCCCCTTTATTTGCATACTGTGCTGCCACAAAGCAGCACACTTTGCCCTCTGCAGCTCATATCATTTCTCACATGGCAAACTTCATTTAAAATGCTACCCAAACTGTTCTGATTGCATGATGGACACAGTGAAAACACAATCTAGCATTCTTTACCCTAAATACATGTCATATTCCAGTGACGGACATTTGCGTTTTATCATTTTAACCACAGATACCAGAACTGTGTGTACACATACAGAATCCTGCCTAATGAGGATAAGAAGCTCTCTGTTCAGGTGGGTTGACGGTTTAAAACAAGCAGCCATCAGATGAATTATTATGGTTGAATTGTTAGTGTTAAGTATTTAGAGCATATGCATGTTTCAAATGCCACTCCTGCTTAGCTGTAACATAATTTAAACATACCTCATAGGGTACTTAGACATATATTTTCCTCTAGCAGCATCATCGGCTCAAAATTTCACTTTGTTTAATACTTTAGTTAATAACCAAATACTAAAACTAATGATATTCTCATCAGCCTCAACTGTGTTGTGTTTAGTGCTAATTAGCAAATGTTAACATGCTAATGTGCTTCATTAAAATGGGGAGCATAGTACACAGTATACCTGCCTATCATCACCACGCTTGCATTGTCGGTATGAGCATGTTATCGTGCTGATGCTAGTATTCAGCTCTGAGCGTTGACTGTTCCTCAGTCAACCACTCATTTTCATCAAAACAGAAATACGATAACTTTGGTTGAGATTGAGATCAGGAGATGCTTTATTGGCATGAAGTCTTGACACCTTTGATATATATCTATGTTGTAAAAGTAAAAAGGAGGAAGTGAGAACAGCTTGTATGAGCCACTATAGTTATAATTGAGTATCATCAGCATAAAATGAAATATAAAGAAACTTTTAATGAACTGTTTAGGACAAGTGTGAAAACATTTTATGTGCAAGAACTGCACAGGTTGCCTGAAATGGTCAAACATGCTGAGTACCAGTGCTTGAATTCAGCTGGTACTCACTGTTATGGAGTATTAGTATGTTACATTTCTGTCCAGCTAGAGTAATAATAAATCAGCATTGTCACTTTCTAATGAATTTAAGTACTCATGTCGTACTTATTGTAATTATTGTAATTGTCAGGCATAATAGGCTCAAACAAACTGCAAGTAAAGTTAAAAAAAAAGTGCGTGTTGTATAGCATGTGGTCTTGCTGGCTCAGAGAGCTGCTCGTTTCTGCTTGTTTGTAAATGGTCTGAACAGAGGAAATGTAGTAGTACATTAGTTAATGGTTGATGCTTTTATGTTCTCAATATGTCCGTGAGAAAAACTGCTTTGAATGTAACCATAATACTGAGCGTTAATTACACAAACTCAGGGGAAAAGAAACTCTAAAAACAGCATTGTACAGCTGCAAGAAGCCACAGACAGTGCAGCTAGACCCATCACATGGGAAGTACAATTTAGCGATTGTGTTATCTAATTTAGAAACAGAAAAAAACAGACTTCTAGAACAACTGCACCACAAGTCCTGCCAAGGTCTGTGAATGATGTGTGTGCTTTGATCTGTTCTTCAGGCATCTGAAGGAGTTCCTATCAGGTTCTTCTGTATGCTGCCTGAGCTGGTGGAGGCATATTACAGTCCCAACATGGGTCTGGTCACACATCTGCAGTACCCTGTCCAGAGGGAGGAGGAGATAGACGAAGAGCCAGGTCAAACAATTTCACTCCACCTGCATAGTGGCTGTAACGTAAAGAAAAAAAAAAAGAATATGTGCCAGTCAAAGATGTAAAAATGTTATATTCGTTCTTGTTCTGCAGAGTCCAATAATCTTCCACCGCAGCTTCCACCTAGGAACTTCCCAGCCAATGATGTGAAAGACAGTGAGCCCAAATCTTCTGAGCAGGCCTGCAAGTCCTTATCAGACACCTACCTGATGAGACTGCAGCAGATGGACTTGTCCATGTATGGTCACATCACACGTTTTAACGATCCTCAGGCAGATAGTTCATTATGCAAAGATTTCGATAATCCATTGGCAGCATGCACAACACAATAATTTCCACAATTATGGGAAGTGATTTGACACAGCAATGTGCTCAACTGAAGCTAACTCGTGTGATTTATGAGGTAACAGTGTTTAAAGTGCTCCTGTGTTACATATTTCCAGAATACCAGAGGAGCATCAAATGGCTATCCAAGAGTACTTCAGGATCTCAGTCTGCTTGGATGCTGAACAAGTACAAAATGGTTACCCCAACCTCCCTGGGCTTAAGAAGCTAACAATGACAATTTGCAAGAATCTAAACAGGTATACTTCCTTGTCAACATAATATATGACTTGAACTACACCGTATAGGGCTGATTTAACCATGCTTTGACCTTTTTTGACACAGTGAAATTTCTCGCATCCTGCCAGCTCTAGAGGTCTTTCATAGAGCGTTGGACCAACAGCTCTCCCCAGGGATTGGATATTTTCCAAGACAAGTGCGTGGTGCCCTTGATCCTTTGCAGCATTGTGAACTTTTGCAGAAAATACCATATCATCAAGTATTGTTTCCTTAATTTGCAGATGTCTGCTGATTCGGGTCAGTGTATATCCTTTAGGCTTGAACAGCTGACAAAACTGCTCTACTCAATAGAAGATAAGGTAAAGTACTGTGGCTCATTTTACTGGCTGACTGTGAACAATCTTGGCCACTGGCATGATCAACAAATTATGCCATTAGATGACAGAGCACTTCTCCTTTTTTTTTTTGCAGGCTAAAAGTTCTGTGTTTGAGTCAATTGGATATGAAGGAGGTCACAGGAAATCTCTCATACCGCTTGTTACGTTCGAGGTGCCTCACTAAATGAGTTACTGTATTACAATGCAGGAAATCAAGATGGTATAAAACATGTGGAGGTTTGTGGTCTATCTGATCGGTTTCCTCTTCCACTCGCAGGTCAAGCAAGAATCTCTGGGTATTTCCACGAAGATGTTCCTGAAAGTGGATGTTGAAAACGGGAAGCTCTACTTCAAGAAGTCGAAAGATGGGCCTGAAGACAAATACTTTGTGCACAACAAAAGTAATGAAGCACATCACATTGGAAGGTTGTGGTTTGGGGGGGGTGAAGATTGGCGGTGTGATCTCTGGCAATACCCAGCATGTCCATTGTCAAGCAATTAGCATGCCCATGTTAGCATATAGGTCAAAGTACTACTCCAGTAGTAGCATGGCTGTAACTGCTGTACTGTTTTGCAATTGTTTTTCAGTCCTGAAGTTGGTGAAATCCCAGAAAATGCCCACCAAACTGGCCATCGCCGTGGAGACGGAGAAAGAGAAGATTTTACGCAAAGAGTTTGGGTTTGATAACACAAAGGTAACAAAGATCTGGCAGCTGGATTGCAACTGATTTAGCTTAAGGAGAATGTGGCAACAATTTTTGGAAAATTATCCCACCCACTTCAAACCAGTGAGAAAAGCACAAACTCATACACAGAAATCTCAAGTGAAACAAGTAACAAAAACGGCTTTAGTGTTCACGTAGGAGCCCATTGCTTATTGTAAAAAGTTGCTTGAGAAAATTTGTTTTCAGGGACTTCAGGTTTTCAGTCACATGTAATTCACAACGTACAGTTTAAATGCGTTTGTTATAAGAAATCATATTTCACATTTTTTAAAAATGTGTCTCACCAGAAAAGGGAGGGATTTTGCCAACTACTTCAACAAATGAAGAACAAACACTCTGAAAAACCTGAACCGGACATGATCACAGTGTTTGTTGGCACCTGGAACATGGGTAACAATCTGAATTGTATAAATTAGTTTGACTCATGACTGATAATGGAACGCTACAGTAAATTACTTTTCAATAAACACACAGGAAATGCCGCCCCTCCACACAACATCAACTCCTGGTTTCAGTGTAAGGGCCTAGGGAAGACAAGCGACGACACCGCAGATCACATCCCTCATGATTTCTATGTCATCGGGAGTCAGGAGGATCCTTTGGGTGAGAGGGAGTGGGCCGACACGGTGAAAAATGTCCTGAGGAACATCACAAACATCAGCTTTAAACAAGTGAGTGACTGAAAAAGTAAGAAAGTTACAACTGAACACACTTGCAGTGCAGTAGTTGCATCATCTGTTCACACCCAGGTGGCGATCCACACTCTGTGGAACATTCGGATTGTGGTCCTGGCCAAGCCTGAGCACGAAAACAGGATCTCCCATATTTTTTCAGACAGCGTGAAGACGGGGATCGCCAACACTCTGGGTAAGAACTTCTCCACAAGCCCCCTGTCATTAAACCTCATTAAACAATAGCCCATATGTGCTCACTGTGGTGTTTGTTCTTAGGAAACAAGGGAGCAGTGGGAGTGTCCTTCATGTTCAACGGTACGTCTTTTGGCTTTGTCAACAGCCACCTGACCTCTGGAAGCGAGAAGAAGCTCAGGTGAGCAACTGATTACACTTTCAACAAAGTCAAGTTAAAATTTCTACATTTTCTAGTTAACGTTTCTAACTTATAAGTGGATATACCCGGGGCTGTCATTGTCTGTTTTTCAGCTGTGGATTCATTTCTCAGTCCTATATTTGTCCCCACCACTTTCACAGTTTCAATTTGAGTTACTTTCTAAAGTCTCTTTATTATCCTCTGACTGTTTCTGACCGATGCTGACGTGCAAGTGCTGTGTGGACTTTGCCCCAATACAATAATAATAATAACTGTGCTATGCGTTTGGCCTTTGCACACTTAATCAGTTGATCAGTGATCAGTTGATTTAATAATCAACTGATCACCTTTTTTCCCCATGTGTGTTCACGTCTCTCCATATGGTGCGTTTTCTAGTAAATACACAAATACATTATCCACCGGTATGGTGGGTTTTCTAATGGTAAGTGGTGTTAGTATATGAATAATACAATAATCTATCTAACCTTTGTTTAGCTGCCGTTATTATGGAAAGTATGACCAATATCATCATAATATGTTATTTGCCAGACTGATATAAATCTATGTAAACACAGGAAATGTTTTTGTTTACATTTTTACTCATTCATCTATTTTTAGCTGAAGAATCTCTGTTTTCATTGCCTCCGCCCCACTTCCTCCATTTCTGAAACCACACCTTGGTGCACAGATCCCTACACACCGGGATTATAAATTCATGTGTTGCAAAACAGCAATAAAAACACAATGAATAAAAATCCGTAATCAATTCTTGAAAAATTTTGCTGTATTTGCAGACGCAATCAAAACTACACTAACATCCTGCGGTTTCTGAACTTGGGAGATAAGAAGCTCAATCCATTTGACATCACACATCGGTTCACCCACCTCTTCTGGCTCGGGGATTTGAACTACCGTGTTGAATTCCCATCTACAGTAAGTTGTAAAGAATGCAGTTTACCATATGGTGTAACGTACTGGACGTACTTGGAACCAAATGAATCACTAATATAACATTGAGCTTCTATCGTTGTTAATCTAATGGTGACAGATTCACAAATATAGAACCTATGTCTGCTTTTTCTGTAGATTTTGCCTTGTCATGACATTTACCTCTGATCCAGCAGTGCTGCTCAGTGAGTGGTGCTTGAAAGAGCGCGCTGGTTGTCAGGTGTCTGAGCTCTCAGCTGCTAACACTTTAAAGCAGGAAAAGTCTCTAGTTCGCACTGTTTCCCTTCACAGGAAGCTGAGTACATTGTGACAAAGATCAAACAGCAGCAGTACCAGGAGCTCCTCAGCAAGGACCAGCTCAGCATGGAGAGGAATGATGGAAAGGTTTTCTTGCATTTCGGTGAGCCCTGGGCACATGGAGAATATTGATTAGTACAGACATACAGCACAGTGTGTTTAACTAAGCTTATGCTGTATATGGTTTTATGTATCAACTCTCTATCAACTGTTCATCACTTATGAAATTATAAATATGTAAATCACATACATTTTATTTTGATTGTAGATGAAGAGGAAATCACTTTTCCGCCCACATATCGCTTTGAAAGAGACACGCGAGAGAAGTATGCCTACACAAAGGCCAAAGCTACGGGGGTAAGCCCATGTTTAGTCAGGTGTCTTTTCCCTGTGTGGTTCCGGTCAGTTATCAAAGTGCTGAAACAGTGAAAGAGACTACGATACCGAGTCATCTACAGGGACTAGGATCAATTCAACTCATTTCTCTTTTAGACATACAAAACCTTCTGAATTTAGATCTCACAGATTGATCCAAACCAGCAAGAATGTTTGATCATGTTTCTACCAAAAATAACATGGGCTCTGATACATAACTTACAAACTGCTTTGTGATGCTCAAACTCCTATAACTGATGTATTCAGTACATGTGTATGTGTGATGGATTTAACTCTTCAGACAAAATACAATTTGCCCTCGTGGTGTGACCGTGTCCTTTGGAAGTCGTACCCTCTGGTTCATGTTGTCTGCCAAGCATATGGTGAGTAATTCTCCCCAAACATGTTTGGTCAGGTCCATTCTTTATTGTTTCCTGTGATTTCCTTGGTGTAAATTCAACAGAAAATAGAACTGCAAAACGTAGAGTTACATTGCTGAATCAGACAGAGAATACAACTGTTACGAGGCACTAAAAGTCAAGATATCTCAGCCTCTGTTGCAAATCTTTGACTAACCTGTCTCTCGTGAGTCCCCAAAATGTGTGATGTAAAATTTCTGGAGTGCCCTTTTAATGACCAAACTTTCCAATTTGCAGGGTGCACTAATGACATCATGACAAGTGACCACTCACCATTGTTCGCCTCATTTGAAGTCGGAGTAGCCTCACAGTTTGTCTCCAAGCAAGGTATGATCACCATCTACGGCTCACTGCAGATGGCTTCATGTTGTATAGTATGTATAGTATGATGTCGTTTTTTATTCTCAGATCCAAACAGTGCACCTCAAGGTGGGATACAGATCATGAACTGTGTGGCCACCTTACTGACGAAATCAAAGACCAAGTTCTTCATCGAATACCATTCCAGCTGCTTGGAGGGTATGTTTCGTCCGTATGATTGAACATGTCAAAAAATCTTTTTTTTAAATGGGCTGAAAGTTTAAAACCAAATATTTCTCCGAATGTCTACAGTAACAGTCAAGACGTCAGAGGGTGACAACATGGAGCACTCAGATGGGTCAATAAAAGTTTGGTTCGGCAACCAAGTTGAGGTAAAATTAGGAGGGAGCTTTCACCGTGGAAGACGACTTGTTTCAAGCAATCCTCATTTGCCGTCTTTTCTATCTCCTCCAGCTGACCCCCATCATCTCTGACCCTGAGTACCTTTTGGACCAGCACATCCTCATCTGTGTGAAGTCGACAGACAGCGACGAGTCGTACGGTAATGAGCTTGCGTATAGTTTGTGACGCAGATTCAATGAGCTGAGCAGAGCTGACAGTCTGCTGGTGTCTCACTCCCAAAGGAGAGGGTTGTGTTGCGCTGCGAGCTGCCCAGTCCAGCTACACAGAGTTTCAGATCACGCTGACGCACCACGGAGAGAAGACGGGCACCTTAACAGGTGGCATCCAGTTACGCACCTCCGAGGGCAAGCCCACTGAGAAGTTATATGGTGAGTCATCAGCGTCAATCAGCTCAGGGCTCACTCATTAAATGTGCTCTGCTTCAGTTTGTGTAGCATCAATCCTTATTTTTCTCTGCTTTCAGATTTTATCAAAGTTGAAAAGGATGACACCGTCACCTCAAAAGGCAAAGGCTGTGATGCAAACAAGTAAGATGTTACACCACTCATGGTTATATCTCAAACAATATCTCAAACATGATTTCTGGGTGTGATATTTTCTGCCTCCTGGTTGACAGGCTTTCCGTCACCCAAGCACATGATATTTCTAACCCCAGTTACATGGGAGTGTCCTTCCAAAGAGGCACTGTGACAGATAAAGGTTGGAGTTACAGCATGCCACCCAAAAATCTTCCAATTGCTGGGCAAGTGAATAAAGAATCCAAGAAGAGTGGTTATGATGTGGGCACACGCAGTCCTACAGGAAAGTCTTTAAATCCCATGTGAGTGCTTGTTTCTAGTGTCATTGAGACTTCTCAGAAAAAAATGCTCTAATGATAACTAATAATAGCTGGTATGACGAGCGGAAACTTAAACTGAACCTGACCCTTGTTTTCTAGTGGTGAGGGTGATGTGGTGTCAGAGATGTTTGACAATCCCTTATACGGCTCAATGGGAAGAGCACATGGTTGGGGCAAGGACCAAGATCATCAGCAGAAGGACCACCTCACTCCAGATCCCACCTTTACAACCACCAAACCACCAGACGGAGACCCTGACCGCCCTCCGGTGCCCACCCCACGCAACCGCTCTTACACCTGCTCTGAGACCAGACCTCAGCCCCCAACCCCCGCCACCTTGCTTCCACCAGCGCACAAGAAGCCGGTGGTGCCCTCGCGCTCGGAAGGGGGGATGGTTCACAACCGGCCTCCTTTACCTTCCAAGTCACGGCCTGGCGTGCCGGAGCCCCAGGCCCCCAAGCCCAGAGATTACAGAGACAACTCCGAACTCCCCAGCAAACACAGACCGCCAGCAAGGCCTGGCCAGCCACAGCCTCACAGAGACAGTAAGGAACACTTTGTTTCTCTTATGGCTTAAAGTCCCCTACAAATATAAAACATCTGATGATGAAACTCTTTGTCTTTCTTTAGTGCATCCCGAGGTTCCCAAGATGGGCCGCTCTGTGAAGTGAGACCAGACTGTACAGCTGCCTGCTCTGCATTTCTGGATACATAAAATCCACAGAGATGAGCTTCAGCCAGTCACTCCCTCCGCCAAATGTATCATTAATGACTACTCTTTTGGAATGAAGGCATAGTTCAACATTTTGGGGCATTAGCTTAGCTAAGCTAAGCTAAGCCAGTTAGCTTAGCTTAGCATAAAGACTGGACACACCAAAGGGAACAACCAACACCTCTAAAGTTCATTAACTAACATGTTTAACACTTGTGGACATAGCCAGGCTAGCTGTTCCCTTGTTTTTAGTCTTAATGCTAAGCTAAGCTTAATGCTAAGCTGGCTTAGCTTCATATTTTACATTCTGGCATGAGTGTGGTATTGATCTAATTATCAAATTCTTTTCAACATGTCAAACTCTTCCTTTAAAGTGATATGAATATCAAAAAGATGTTTTCACACTTCATCTCTGCTAAGCTCGCATTAACATGTAGGTTTGAAATTAAATTCTGCTCACAAATAATTCTGTTACATCTTAAGTGGAGTTTTACACTATACAGTAGCTAATGGATGTTTACCGCACAGTATTACCTTGCACAGACATTGACATGTTTGCCTTGAAGATGTACAGTAAATGCTTGAATAAATTCATATATGAGCGTGATCAGACTTTGCTAGATTTTTCTCACACCCTCATGTCACAATCATGGCCTGTGAAGCTGTACATACAGTAAACCTCTTTAAGTCTACAGTGGAGAGCAGGCTGGTGCTGCAGCACTCCTATCATTTGCTTCCATCTGCTGTCTGCTAAAAGAACTACAGTGAGATTTACTTTGTCTCCAGGCCACAGCAACAATGTTTACAGCATAGAGGACGTTCTGTTTGAAGGAAAAATATATTGTCATTATCTCTTATATTTTCTTAATGTTATCAGATGTGAATAAAGATTACATGAGAGTTGCTGATGCTCACCATTAGGATGACCTCTAAAAGACAAATTCCTATGTGATAGTTGTAGAAACTACACATTTTGTCCTTAAAATTCTGTGAAATTACTATGACTGTGTTTCTTCCCTTTATCCTTGGTAGTCCAGTCAGTACACCTGAAAGGGGCTGGGGAGGTTATACTGGGCAGATATTATGCAGGTCTCTCCCCAGTGGTTCCCAACCTGAGGGTCGGGATCCTCCAGTGGGTGAAAGGTTGAATCTCAGGGACCGTTTGATGAGAGAATACATTTTTACATTTTTAGACATCTCTCCAAGCTTTGCAACTTTGTCTTGTGAATTACTGAATAATTCTACCTCTCGTGGTCTATAACAATGGCTCCATTACTTTTTAGCTGACTTGATCCCAAGCTAAAGACATGTTATTACTGAGGATGGGTCATAAGTAGACACTGCCTCATTTTAAGAGGTTGAGAAGCTCAGTTCTATTAATCCTACCAAATGCTGTGCCTTCAATATTACAGTGTGCCAATCAAGAAACTTGTCCTGAATCCCTGCAGGTCTGTAGCCCCTCAGCAGACCTGAGTAAACTCTTTAGAGTATTAAATATCACACATGACAGATAAATAGCTAGTCTTCCCACAGACTGTCACAGATATGAGACACTATATGACATGTTTTACCGGACAGTGATGGTTTAACGCTTGATGATCACACTGTTCACATAACAAGCTGCAGTAAAATGTACCCACATAATAAAGTTCACACTGAGTGCTCCTCTGGCGCCCCCATGTGGAGCTGCTTGGTGACTGCAGCACCGTGGTCTGTCGCAGCAATATGACGCAGTGTGTTACATCATCAACACCTGACGCACTATCGCAAGAAGTCCGTAGCAACAATGGTGAGAAGTCAATTTGAATGTATGAGTTTGTTTTTCAGTCCACATTAGGTGTCTTATCTGAACATTGAGCGAGATGTCACATTACACACATTCCCGGTGTCTCTGTGTGTGCTTTAGTTTGCTAACTTTAGCCGCATCGCGCTCGACATTTAGCACGCTGCTAACATTAGCCTCATCATGTCGCTTTGCTTTTCAGCTTTTCTACTCGTTTTTCAAGTCTCTGGTGGGGAAGGACGTGGTGGTGGAGCTCAAAAACGACTTGAGGTGAGTGTTTTTCCGGTTAAACGGGGTAGCTATGTAACGGTGCTGTTTTTAGTGTCTGTTACTTAGTTCGCTGTAACACTGGTGGTGTGTGGAGAGTGATGGTGGCTGCTAAGGCTCAAAAATATATGGTCCTTATTTAGCAACGACACATCTTACAATTAAATGCATTATAATAGGGGTTCAGAATCACTGTGGATCTGAACTCTCTGTCGCAGCCAGTGGTTCATTCACCACTTGTTCTGTGTTTTTGATGTAAACATGTGATGTGTGTTAGTGGGTAATATTTTTCTCTCTCTTTTCAGCATCTGTGGGACACTTCACTCTGTTGACCAGGTTCGAAATCATC
This sequence comes from Pempheris klunzingeri, assembly GCF_042242105.1. Classification (NCBI taxonomy): domain Eukaryota; kingdom Metazoa; phylum Chordata; class Actinopteri; order Acropomatiformes; family Pempheridae; genus Pempheris; species Pempheris klunzingeri. The sequence goes on from NC_092017.1 coordinate 6,131,471, forward strand.
CTTTCTTCTCCTTATTCTTAAACCTTTCAGTCCATTTTCGGTCTGACTTGTGATTTCTAATCGTTTCCATTTCTCTGCTTGTGTGTTTCAGTACCTGAACATTAAGCTTACAGACATCAGTGTCACCGATCCAGAGAAGTATCCACACATGGTAGGTTTAGCTGCTCTGTACCTGTCATCATTCAGTGTTTTCACAGGTGTCAGCTTCTGTCTTAATCCTGATGTTCTGTTAGAGGTCATAGATACCCCAGGACCTCTTTAGCAGCTCAAACAACAAACTTAATAATGTTTCCCCATGCTTCATCATGACTTGATGAAGTTGCAGAAGTCTGCCACAGAAAACAGTGCATCACTCCCATTCAGGGTCTTTGGCGTGCTAGCTGTCAAACACTGTTAAAGACACACACACACACACACACACACACACACACACACACACACACACACACACACACACACACACACACACACACACACACACTGTGAAGTCACAGGTTGGTGTGTACTGCTATTTTGAAGTCATGGCTTCATATGTTTACAGTACAGCAGGACCAAAGAAACATAAAATGCTTATATTTTTATTAAACAATGGTTTCAGTGGTCACAGTGATCCACTGAAAAATTTTAAATGAAAGTTTAGATAGATAGATAGATAGATAGATAGATAGATAGATACTTAGGATAAGTATAGGAGCAATTCTGTGTCAGACTAATAGAAAAGTAAAACTCAGTTAAAAGTAGATCAAAATAGATGCTCTAATAAATTATGAATAAAATGAAAACATAATACAATGCAAATTAGAAAATGAACTGTCCTGCACTGCTTGTGCGTCTTTACAAAGGGCTGGTATGATGAACACATTCAGGTGATGCCAACATACAGCCAGCAGTGTACCCAGTTGCAGTTGAACAATGGCGGTGTGCAGTTTTCATCTGATCCACCTGTCTTTGTCCATCATCACTGTAGTGTACTGAGAAACTGTAACTTTCCCATAAATGATATCGGAGGATCTCCAAATTATTTATTTATCTGCTTTTGCTACAACTGTGAAACCGGTCTGTGCTATATCACCAGCAGTCCCTCTGCTATGCTACTTTATGGGGTGTGCCTGGGCTGGACGAACAACATCCGACCCTTTGCGGAAACTACGTATTGGGTGCATTTTAAATGAAGTTCCACACATACAAGAAAATCTTGCAGTGGTTGAAACAACGCTGCATTCCTTTGGTACACACCTACTGAACCAAAAAACCCATACTGAAAGTGTTTGGTATAAATATGTGTACCGTTACACCCCTAGTCTACACAGTCACAAGTGCATGTGTGTGTTGCGAGAACATCCGGAACATCTAACTGATACAAAAGCAATATTTGTTTCTAAGTTGGAAATTAAGCACAATATTCAAAACGTGAGAGATTCTCTTATTTGCTGTAATAACAGAACTTAAAGGTCATGGTTATATTATCAATTGGAACGAAAACGTAGTATTAACAAACCAGCCATGAAACTTGTACTGTTTAATAACTTGAGAGTTGAATGAAACGAGACACTTGAGAGAAAAAAACTGAAACAAAAGAACTGCTAACGCTCACTTCCAGCATCTCCAACACTTTGATGATTATCTTCAAACCCCCACAATGTCTTGTCTTAATTTGCTCCAGCTGTCCGTGAAGAACTGTTTCATCCGTGGATCTGTGGTCCGGTACGTTCAGTTGCCTGCAGATGAGGTGGACACGCAGCTCCTACAGGACGCTGCGCGAAAAGAGGCAATGCAGCAGAAGCAGTGATGGACCTGCGGGATGGGGTTTAGTCCTGGGTGGGGTGGGGTTTAGTCCTGGGTGGGGTGGGGTTTAGTCCTGGGTGGGATGGGGTTTAGTCCTGGGTGGGGTGGGGTGGGGTTTTTGCAACGGTGAATAATGAGTACTTTAAGTTCCAAGTTAAGTTCAGTTAAAGATGACACAGTGTGTGCAGCTCTTGTAGTTAAGAGCATTGATCATTTTCGTGTACTTTTCTGTACAGAGAATTGAATTGCATTCCTGACATTAGTAATCAATAATTAGCAAAACAGCAATTATTGGAAACGATCTTCACCTCACAGGCCGTGTAGGAGACTTCATTTGATACTGTCTTGTTTTTTTGTCTAAAGAAAATACAGTTGTGAGCCCAGTAGAGGTAAAGATCAGTTGTGGTGTTTCTGTTGATGAGTACAAGCACTGTTGTTTATCTTTAAAAATTATGACTTTTGTTTTTTTTAAATGCCATTTCAAAATAAAAAGCTATTTTATTTATATTTTGAGCACGCTTTGTCATTTATTGGTAAATTTTTTTTTGTTGAAAGATTTTATTTTTATCTAAAAAAGCTTGATTGCCACGAGCCGTGATCATGGAGGAAAGTTCATAAATAATAGTTTATTTAATAGTAACAACATGACAATGTGTTTATTGTGAGAGGAACTGCACGACGGTTTATCCATGCTGAATCTGGTCAGGAAAGCATCGTGTTACCATTAATTTGTGATGATCTGAATTGTGCTTAATCTCGTCTTCTGCGTGCTGTTGTACCTGCGGTGTCCCTACAGGATCACTTCAGACACCACTGGCACTTCTGAAAGATGAAATAACTCTCTGCTCTTCCTACAAAGCAATCGTCAGTTTCCTCAGCAATAAAACTCACCTGTGCTTGCTGCTGCCTCATTGCTCGCTCTGGTGTGAGCGGCAGCTAATGTCAGCAAACATCAGATAGATGTCGCCGTGTGTGACATCACTGAGTCGGCTCGCTGACTTTACGAGTATTTTCTGCTTGTATTACATTTTCCAATCTAATTGTCACTCATGGCTGCTGTTGAAAGTTTCATGGGGCTTGCTTTTATTTTGATCTCACACATCTTTGTTAGTGGGCATTGACCTTTTTAAGAGGTTTTGTGGTCTGTTGCACTACATTGCATGAGTGTGAGCGGAAAAGTCACAGCGTTGGGAAGTAACCAGGTAGTTTTTCTTCCACTTACTGCAGTATTTCAGCACTTTTTAGGAGCAAAGAGAGCATGGGACAGGTTGGATTATGAAAGGAGGTGGGACTCCAATTCACAAATCAAGCTTTGTAAGTATTTGCCTTTTTATTTATCTTTTTTTCAGCTGGCATTTACAACAAAAACACAGTTAACTATCTTGTGGATTGTAAAAGAAGTTCATGTTGCATTATTTATTATCCTCCAATCTGTAAAGGTTGAAAGTGTCTGCAGGTCTAACAGGCCACCTCAATAATTGGGTTTATATGTATTGTGCTATATTTGGGTTACAAGTTATGTGCTCTACTTTTTATTGTAGCCATCTCAGAGTATTTCTGTGCCTTTCTACCCAGCGTCCCTCCCAATTTAATACGACAAACTCACTCTGTTGTTAATACATAGAAATCCAATACCTTTATTTTACATTCATACATCTATAACATTGTACAATAATTTTAATGCAGTTAAAAAAGCCCAATCAAAAAAACAAGTCCTGAAGATTTACAATGATGAATTTGCATGTTTTAAGGTTGGTGACAAGCATTTAAAAATATATACACACACTCACACACTCACACAGACCTCGGACAAGTGACGTCCTTGAGTTGTACCTTAACAGAGCTGGGCTGAATGGAGAAGAATTCAGTCACCATAGAGAAAGGCACATTGAATACACAGTGTATGTACAAACAAAAACCTCGACACGTACACGACTTTACTGTAGAATCTAGAACAATGACCAAAACTGTAAACCTTCACTTATGGAAAACAAATTAACAAAAACAGAAATCACATCTATACAAATACGTTTGAAGCAAAATATTTTCTTGGTCATAACAAAGCAGTACCTTGAAATGCATTTCAACACTTAGATTGGCTCTGCCAGCAGAGAGCAATCCCACAGATATAGTTACACAATTGTCACAATATTTATGCAGTTGCCCACTTCATGTGCACTGACAACTGGCAACAGTAAGAGAGTACCTCATGCATATCCCCATCAGACAGCAGCAGTCATCTGATATGTTTTAACACTAAAACCAATTACAATTTAATTTTTTTTATTTTTTTAATATGGCAACTTGACGTGGTGCAACATGTACACACATCTACATAAAAATGTATAGACAACTCTATACAGCCGCAAATCTCTTTATCTTAAAATATATGTACCACCCGTCAATCAAAATTTTCAACACTTTCAGAAAAGTAAGTTCTCTGATATAAAATACTGTATTTTCAAAAAACACATTGTTTACATTCCGTCCTTCTCAACAAAATAAAGCTTTATTTACGTACCTTCAAAGCTTAGAAACACTTCCAACATACATATATATATATTTATATCTATATAGAAACAATAAAGTGACTAAGATGCCATATGTGGCTCTACGTTCACATGTAGTGGAAACCCGTTTAGAATGGCGTACGCAGCCAATTTATTTGTCTAATGAACACAGTGTGGCACTACAATTTTGGATGATTGTACAAGTTGGGGTTTTTAAATGCCAAGGTCAAGATTGCCTCCATTAAAACTGCTCCCTTCTTCCAGCTCAGCACGCCTTCGTCAGGTCAGTAGGCATGTCTGGCGTTGACATACGATATTGGATCTTTGTGTTAGTGATGGCGCCGTGCTTCTGTCGAAGATGCAACCGTAGCTGACTCTTATGGCGGAAGTGCAAGTTGCATTTCTCACACTGAAAAGGAAAGAGACGCATTATTATTATTATTATTATTATTATTTAAACGCATTTCACCGCCCTGTGATTCAAGCTGGTTCCGAAGACGGCCGTGTTATTTTTTCTAACTTCTAAAGAAGTGAAACGGAGTGCGTCAACCTACATGGTAGGGCTTTTCTCCTGTGTGTATACGCAGGTGGCTCTTCAGTGTCTGCAGGTGACGGAAGCGTGTTCCACAGATCTCACATGGATATGGCTTCTCACCCGTGTGGATCAACACATGGGCACGCAGATGAGCAACCTGACACGTGGACAAGAAAAAAGAAAATGAGGTACTATCTGGAATCCTTTGATTAAACTTTTCAGACAGCACACCTATTGGTATCCATTGTATAGAAGCCAAAACACCCTTAAGGATGTTCTTTGCTGTAATTATGGGTACTTCTGTTATGCTGAAAATAGCTACACCCACCCAGAGTTAGGGTTGGGTTATCAGCGGTATTGGCGCATACAGCACGGAGAGGGAAAATGTTTAATATGAGGCCAGACTCAGATTGTTATGCAAGGGGGTAATTACCTGTACAAAACGAGCTCCACACGTCTCACATTTGTATGGCTTCTCTCCTGAGTGGATGCGAGTGTGAGTCTTGAGGTTAGCTGGTCTGTTGAACTGAGCACCACAGATATTACAGCGATACGGCTTCTCTCCTGGAAATAAAAAATCAGAGGGGAAAAAAAAAACTTTAGAACTGGGCAGCAAAGGAACGCAGACTTGACGGCCGATAAATTATTCTCTTAGTTGTACCTGTGTGGACAGTCTTATGGCTGGCCAGGTTGCCCTTGTAGCGGAACGCAGCCTGGCAGCGGTCACACTTGTATGGCTTGTCGCTGTGTACTTGAAGCATATGTTGTTTCAGCGCCTCGTCTTCAGCAAACTTGGAGTCACATTCATTACAGAAGAATGTACCGTTTTCTGTTCAACAGAGATCACAGTATAAAATGAAACCTCTAGTCCTAAATTAAACATAATTGATTTGCATTTGTCACCGACATGTAATATTTGCCATAAACTCACCACAACTGGAGTCTGAGTATTCCGAGTGCAGCTCCGACATGTCCTCTGCCAGACGGGACCTGGAGGTGTTGGGACAGACTTCTGAGTGCTGTGGGGACGGCGTACCGCAGGATGAGCAGTTCAGGCGGCTCAAGTAGTGTGGAGGGTGGCTGTCACCGTTCCTCAGTGACCCCTCAAGTGCACTATAGACAAACAGCAAATACCTCAAGTCAGACGTAAGCAAATGCATAGAACAAAGAAATACTTCAAATCAAGTATAATTCCGAAAATAAAGTCCCTAGAATTATCTTGGCGAATGTCGAATATCCAGGACAAAACATTTTAGTTCGACCCTGGTTTGTTTTACCGGATAAAGGCAACAAACTTTCACTCTTCAGATGCTCAAAACAGAAGAATAAAAACCCAACAATTTATAAGATCAATATCTTCCTGAGTTTCCTATAAAACTCCAACACATCCTACAAATTGTTTCACATGTCAAATGTAAGTGTTGTTGTACTAAAGCAGCTGCGATGTGTTTAAAAACCCTCACCTGTTAATGATGTTGTTGAGACGACTGGCCTGGGGCACTGGTAGGTCCTCACTGTGATCGTTGCTCTTACTTGTGGTTTGTGGGTCGAGGTTCTCCGAGTCGCTGGGGTGGAGGTAGGGCTGCAGGCCGTGGCGCTGAGGTGAGCGAAGCCCGGCATCTCGCAGGCCCACCTCCTCTTCCTTAGCGCTCTGATTCAGCACGATGAACTTGTACTTCTTCCAGTTGCGAGCTTTGGGGTCCTGCGTGCCTTGCGGGGCTTGCACTCCGGCGGCTTGGGAGAGGCTGGCGTTCTTGCTGCTGCTGGACTCTGTCGGGGAGTTGGGCTGGCAGTCTGATTTGAGGGGGCTCTGCGGGCTGCTCATCAGGCTCTTGCGTCCAGTGGAGGAGATTCCAAGGGGGTAGTGCTGATGGATCAGGTCTTCCTCTGCCTGAGGAGCGTGATCTTTGCCAGAGTCTTTCTGGTGCTCAAGGTTCAACATGGGAAACGCACGCTTCCTTGAGCCAAGAGCCATCGACTGGTTGACCCCCTCGTGGCTTTCCTTCCTCAGCTCCTCATCTCTGCCCACCTCTCTGGAAGCGTAGGTGGTGGAGTGAATAATGCTGGAGGAGCTGGTGCCCACTGCCCTGCTGTATTCTGCCCTGATGATGTTGGCGCTGTCATGCGGAGAACAATGCTTGTGGTGGATACCACTCTTTGAGAGGTCAGCAAAAGCGTTTTTGGCATCAGTCAGCTTGCAGAGGGGGAAAGGGAATCCTGGCATGGGAAACTGCCCGTAGAGATGGTAGTTGCTGGGGGTGCTGACCCCGTTGAACATGTTTGAGCCGTAGGGCCTCCCATCCCTGAATGGAGCTACACGGCCGTGCAAACTGTCGACAACATCATGGGGCCGATAAGCATGAACATCCTGAGGTAAAACCATGGGACTGACCAAAAACTCATCTCTGGGCAGCTTGGCAGACGGATCACTGTGAAAAGAATGAGACGGTTAAAAACAGACACGACAGATGCTGACAATGACGAATCTGTAATGGCACCTCGCTCTACCAACCTGGATTTGATGAATCTGTGGCAGGTGTCCACAACATGGTCCATCTGCAGGTAGATGGCTGTGTTCATGATCGCCATAATCAGACTCTCCTTCAGCGTCAGACGGGAGGTGTACATAAACTCCAGCAGGATGGCAAAGCCCTCTGGGTCCACTTTTGGGTCCAGACTGATGGCATTAAGGTTGCACTTGTGGGAGTCTGTAAAGATGGTGTAAAACAACCCACTGCAGCCGTGTAAAAGAAAAAGAAATGCAGACAAAGATTAGTCACTTCAACTTCAGACTACAGCAGAAACATTGTCTCATCGAACTTGGCCTGAAAAATCACACACCTGCAAGCCATGAGGACGGTCTTGTGTGCACGAAACTGCTGCCTGTTAACCAAGATGGTGACATCTGTGAGAATATCTCTGCTACGGAGACGGTTCAGGTTGAGCAGGACATCACTCGCATGGCGCGTGAACTGTATGCAGCTGTCTGCTGCGCAAGCCATTTTGTCAAATTCTGCAAACGGGGAAGAAGAAAAAAACATTATTTCCCAAAAACTAGTGAGTTCATTAGACCTGTATGCCACAATTCAGCCCCGTGTTTGAAGGCTGAAGTGCAGGTAATTTTTTAAGTCCATTCACTGGGCTCAAATTATTTAGGATCCTCACCAGGTCTCTGACTCTGTGGCGGAGGAAAGAGATGCAGCCGTTTCTCCAGAAGGCGGCGCCATTTATTAAACAAACACTGTCTAGACATTTAGATTCTACCTTTGGAATTATTTCTCTCCCCCTCACCCCTCTCTCTTTTAAAACACTGGCTGACAAGTTAATATAACAAATGGAGATTAAGAATAAATTAGAGCATATTCTAACACAGTGCAGCAGACAAAGAGAGGTCATGACATAACTCTGTAATAACGGTCTTTTTTGGTTTTAAATAAAATTAACATTTCTACCAGAAATAATGACCCACTGATTGATTAAAAAACAGCACATGTTAAATAATAAACACTATTAACATTATTTGCGGTGAGAGTCACCAAAGATAAAGGAGCAGAAAGTCGCTCTGTTATTTCTCTGCCTTCCATCTAACGGAGAAAAGTTTGCTCTGTCTGCTTCATCACGGCGGACTCTTATTTTCACTCAGTTCACCGCCAACAAGCTGATAAAACAGGGAACAGAGTCTCAGCAAGCAGCTCGCTCATTACGGACAACTTTACGTGTCCCACAAAAACCATCCCAACTATTAGTTTTGATCAGACGTCCCGCCATGGGAGAGTCTCCCTAACAAGCCGGTGCAGCTGGCAACGTCGCACTAGTAACAGTTCGCTATAATAACAGCGTGTTATTCTCTTTTCTTTAACAATACGGTGATGTGACGATTAGTTCGCGTGAGCCAAGGCTAATGTCTTGTTAAATGGGGGCAGAACTGACTTTACCAGGCGCAGGTGGATTTGTGACAGAATCTTTAGCTCAATGTCAGGACGAGAGTCTGTAACTGGACACGTCCGAAAATAGAAGCACCGCAGAGTTCAGCTTAAATGTACTGAGATCTGATCAAAAGGTAGCGAGTTATGACCCCCCCTGCAGTGTAAACACAATGAACTACATTTTCGGAACATGCATGACAAGCCGGATAAATTCAGCCAGTCTGCTCCATCGGTCTGTTTAATAAAATAACAGCGCGCAGATTTTTGTCAGCCCAAAAAGTAGGTCCTCAGTGGATCGGATTTTATTTTCGTTTAATTTCACGAGCCTAAACACAGCCTAACTCTCAGACCGTGACAGAAATGGGGCAACACTGTGCAGGAGAGCTGGAGTGAACTCGGAGCGCCTCTCAGTCAGACCTGTCAACTCGGAGCGGCGCGGAGGGCGAGCTGAGCACGCAGCGCACCGTCACAGTGGAAACACGGGACACAAGTTGGTGCGACGACGTGTCTGAGAGCCTCTGCCGCGGAAACACACACGCACACACACACACACACACACACACACCCCTCAACACCAATGTTTCCGCTCCGATGTTACGGTAACAGGAGGGCTTGTTCGGCGCAGCCTTCGCGCTCCATTAGAGCAAATTAGCGTCGCGGCGACCGCGCAGTAAAAACACCCTGGACCTGAGGCTGCCATGCTGCCAGCAAAGTTGGTCTGACAGCGCGCGCGAGCCGCCGCCGCCGCCACACGGCGTGTTGACACATGAACGTAGAAAGTGGCTTTAAATCAGAGCGCGTTCAAAGCGGCGCTCACACTCATAACACACACACACACACACACAACCAGCACCCGACAGACATGTACGACACGCCGGGCTGCGGGCAGCCCTCACACGGCTCATTTTTATCAACCAGGAGCGCAGTTACTGCTCTCCAACTTGACACTGTGTCAGCGCGGAGCGGGGAGCTGCAGCGGCGGGAGACGGCCGTCTGCCCCGCCGGTCCAAAGGCGACCCGCTCCCGCTGCGCAGCGCCGAGGCGTCTGTCAGGAGAGCGGCTGTCAGTGCGGGGACCTCCAGAGTTTCGCCTCTGCACTGCTCACACTGACACAGTCACACAGCAGCCCCGGCTTCACAAACACTTTTAACAGCACACACGGACAAACAGAGCTATGTCTAAAACAGCAGCAACACACAGTACATAACAACTTCGCGCCAAATTAGAGGAAAAAAGGAATTTAAAAAATCACCTGGTAGCGCTTTCCTAGAAACTTCTTGCATCACCACTTCTAAGAACCCCAGTTCTAAGAATCAGACGAGCTCAATTCTCGGAATTTGAGCCCGAGACCGTACCACTTTCCCGGGGCGGGGGAGAGACGTTTTTTTCCCTTGTGGTGAAAACAACTCAACTCCAAATCGGTTATTCTAACTCACGTTAAGCGGAGCGATTTTTACAGAAAACACAACGTAAATCCAGCATTTAAACGAGTGCTAAAACTAGTATTATTTTGTAAAATAACGCAGGAAATTGTTTCACAGTGATGGGACCCCCCCCCTGCGTTTGGTTCAGTCCATAGTCACAGGACGTCGGGCCGGCGACGTCACCAGTTCCTTAAACCCAGCCCCCGAAATTCTCAGAACTAATTTATATTCCATGATTTAAGCCGAGCAGCGTTCGGGTGCCCCTCCGCAGCAGTCAGCACACAGTCAGACCCTACATGTTCAGCACACAGACCGACATCTTAATTAGGCCCACGCGGACAGGTCGATGTGGCAGGCTCTTGCCTTTTCGTCTTCTTATCCGCTTTTCACTCTGTAGCCACATTTCCTGCAGGTACGCTGACTTCGTAGACGGAGAACGCTGCGAATCACCATCGGGGGTTTGTTGAAAAAGGAAAGCTTTAATACATTTATTATTCACGAGTCTATAGACGTGCGGATGTGGCGTTTCACTTAACTCCAGTGCGCGGCCCAACTGGCGCTTGTTAAGTCGACTTTGCGTTAAGTCTTGTGCGCACATAACGGTTTAACACAACTGTTATTGCGCTGAGGCGGCTCGTGTGAGACAGCGGACGAAACAAGAATCTGGTCTATTTGTTGGTGCGTAAAAACAGTTAATTGTCTTGATCATGCAGAGAACTTGTTGCACACCACCGGTGTAAAATGAGCGGAGGATGCGCCAGAGAAGTTATGTGAGTGCAGTCGGTGCTTGGTTATGATTCCAAATCAAAGTGAAGAGTATGACTGTTTTCTGTGATCTGTTTTTACTCATTGTCTGATGTAAAGTCAGGGCCAGGTCGATGGTGCTCTGACATGTGTTTTTGTAACTCATTTAAGCCTCCTGCTATGTGTCAGAGAGTCTCTTCTTTGGAAAGAAACAACTGTTTGATTGGGTAGCTCACTAATTGGAAGGGGAGGACGCCTGTGAAATTGTCCATGTCAGGTGATGTGATGTGCACACTTACAACCAAAACATTGCTCACTGAAATGCAAAGTGAAACATTCCTGGAAAATTAATTGAATGCATTGCTGTGATTTTTTTCCCCCCTACCGTTTAATTTAAAGCATGCGTACTCCCTGTTGCATCACTTCTAAGAGTTGAGCAATAAAAAGCCAAGTCTTTTTTAACTTCTGCCTTCTGTCTGTGTAGCTACTTTGTGTTGTGTCTTACTTCATGCTTTTTTTTTTCAGCCAGGCTTTTGTGTCAACCGAGAAGTTGAAGTGTGTAGTGAGTTTCATCCCTGCACGGAGGGGGGGAAGTGGTGTGAATTTACATATCTTTTACCAGCTAATAGATGGGTTTTGATGCCTGGTTAGGGGATATGTGTGCGACTGAAAAGTTGTATTAATTTCACAAGCTGTGGGCAAGCATTTACTGTCAGTGACTCACCCTGAAAACTTTGTTTGTGGTGATTCCAAACCACATCTTCCCCGTCTTTTCTCATCCCGCTCACTCCTTGGCACAGAAGCAGCATTTGCTGAGCTGATAATACACAAAAAAGACATAAACATACATTTAATTAGAGGACATGGTTTACATTAGCCTCCTTTCAAAATATACCGTTTATCTTCAGTAGTTTTAATATGGCAAAATAACGAGAATAGTTAAATACTCTGGCTGCACTAAATCTTTTAAATATTTGAATGACTGAGTTGATTTTCAGCCCAAAACTTGAAGCACAAGCTATTTTCTAGTCAATGTTAGTAATATCAATGAAATACAGCCCATGCCATGTTGGAAGATACAGCCTCATCATCTGTACTGGATTTAATACTTTTTGTATTGAAGATGAACGGAGAAGTGTAATGTACATTTTAAGATTATCTTGATTTTAAAGTAAAATTATTATCCTCTACGTTAACATGAAGACGTTTCTTTAATTTTAACACAAGACACAGATTTAATACGATACACTTGATACCACCTTTATTACACAGTAATGCTTACAGGAGGTTTAATTGGCATCAGGGACATTGGAGCAGCCGGTTACCTTTGTCCCTTAGTGTGTAATAGGCATCCAAATGTATCAGATGCAGCGCCTTTCTTTCCTTTTTTGCTTAACCCTTTGTGTGACGACACACTCCACTGTAATGTAACCAACATTTCCCTGTGGATTGCCTGCGCATCCGCCCATCTGGATCCGGCATCCCACTAAAAACACTCCAGGTGTTCACAAACCATCGGGGACAAAAAAAAAAAAGTCTCCAAAATAATTAAGACGCACGCTTTTACAACAATCTCCGATTCAGCACTGCCAAATAAAGACTATGTTGAGCTCCAAACAAAGAGCAGCGTCAACTTTATTTCAATCCACTTGGGGGATGTTTAAGGCGCTCCAGCGCAGTTATGCATAATGCACGGCCATAAACCATCCAGGAGTTAGGAGAGAGATGTGTAATTTACCAAGGCCCCATGCTGGGCCCTGCTATAGAAGGATGAGATAATTACTGCAAATCCTTGGCAAACTTTTACTCAACCAATTCCTAGCAAAAATAAATGACCCACTTACAGAGGACAGAGAAAGAGTGCAGGGTAGTTGATCAATATCCCCCAGTCTACCCTGATAGGCCGACAAACGGGGAGCATTGTCACACTATGAACAGTGTATCGGTTAGGCCTTGATCTCCGTTCAGGCTGTATAATTAAACAACGGGTCACGGCGTTAGGGTCTCGGGCTCTTTGTCTCAGTGACACGCTGCTCAGAAACAATCAGAGCCAAAGCTGTGACAGTGATTCAAGTCTGCCCGGCCAGTAACAGCTGCACATTAAAAAAGAACCCTGTACACTTCTGACACAGTGTGAAACATCTCTAAGCCGTATCATTGCGTACACTTGGTGCATGATAGGTCACTGAATAGAAATGCCCACTGACAAAAGCCCGAGGCCCGGAGGTTGCCTCACTTTTTTTTTTCATAAACTGCACACTTTTGTCTCGTTTCACAGCAAATTTCTGCCAACTTCAGTGTTCATTGTCAGCAAAGATGTGAGTGTGGAGTTTTGTTCTGAGAGGCATGATGCAACCAAGCTGTAACACCAAACAGATAATGCTGTTAGCTACAGAGGTCTTTTTAGTTCCTTTCTTTAAAAGAATTTCTTTTTATATTGTTAAGTTTCACTTTTTTAACTCCATGCATCCCAGAAGCATTTTTTTCTTCTTTTGTCCACAACAAAGTCGCCCTTTGTCAAACACCAATTCCACTGCAGGTCTGAATTGTGACATGGCCACAGTGTTCCCATAAAAAGATTTGTTATTCTACTCTTATCACATTTATTACGTTTTCCTTGATCGTCTGTTTGAGCAGATCACTGAAAACACATGATGTGCATAATTAATAACACCAGTTAAATAACACGACGCGTTTAATAAATAGATGCAGAGGGGGAAAAAAATCACTGATGCCACTTCAAAAGACTTCCAGGTAACAATGAGTGCACTGTACTCTTTTGCTTGCCTCTTTTTCTGCTTTTCTTTTTTTTTTTGAAATTAACAGACAAACAGGGAAGTCGTATTCTGACATGAAATCATGTCTGTGTGCAACAATACTGCCGTGTGTCTCTGCACTCGCACACTCCAGGTTGAAAGTTGGGTTTCATCCAACTTGACAAGGTTAAACACTAAAAGATTAACAGCAGCACTGAATAATGGAGATAAGGAGTTCACAGAGGTTTGCACTTACTAAAAAAGAGCCCCTTTATTATATCTACTATTAATATGAATGTGAGAATGAACTCTTTGGCAATGAACTCTATTTAGACTGTTCCTAAGTGTCTCCCTCTTTCTTAATGGTGCACTCAAAAGTTATGCATGTACTGTAAAGCGGCAACAGGACAACAGGAAGCATTTCATCTCTAGTTGTCAGTGCTCTGTGGACATGTGAATGCTTTGTTAAAGACTGTTTTATTCTGCTTTATCAGTTATTTCAAAAAGAAAACACACGCACACACTCATGGGCGCATACCAAATAAACTTTGGAGTAAGTTTCTGCAGCGAGCCTGTGTGGATAACCTTGAGTTCACCAGCTTGCCTGAGCAAGCTACATGCTAAGGTTACGGTGAGAGCAGAGGCGTGTTAGTGGGCTAGAATTCCAATTTAGTGAAATCAAAGTATGTAGATTCAGGACTTTCTCAAGGCCAGCTGAGAGGAGTCAGGAATGCAGCCTGCAGAGATGAATTTTCCACGCATACCAGAAACAGTCCCTTGCCAGTGTGCCATCTGCTGGATGATGGGTCAGTTACTTCCACAACGTACGAGGATATATAGCACAAGTAACAGCTTCCATCCTCACAAATCTTCACAATCTGAATGTTTGCTCTGTCTTCCTCTTTTCTCTCACACGCCCAGGGCTGCAAAACACAGGAGTTCCAAGTGCACATGAGGAGGAGTTGTTAAATTTGGGACAACTTCTGCACAGATTAGTTTCAAAGCCTGGTAATGTGTCTCTACATGGATTCGGCTTGGTATTTTAACAGAGCTATCCACTCTCTGTGAAAGAGGACTTAAGTGCACAGATTCAAATAGTGAACAAGTGGGTCTTATTCTTTAACGCCACCCTAAATAAAGAAGCAATAAGAATCATCTGTGTCAGATCTCGACATGCTGGGTGTGAAGATCTTGAACTGTCAGATAAAATTGTGAGGCCCCTTCTTCATATCTCAGCATTTCTTGTTTTGGCTTTGACTTTAGGGACACGAGTCCTCCAGCTTTCTAATGTACCCATACATAAAATTAATAATTTTAATTTTGTTTCCATTGTTAGCTGAGAGAGCATTAAAACAATCCGACAAAAGTAATGAATAAACAATAATGATCTAAAATGAAGTGACTGACAGGTGAACTGGTGAGGTAAAAGTAACGGACAGACAATTTAACATAGATAAAAGTAATAAAACTAAAAGTAGCGAGTAAAGAGTTGACAAATAGTGGATAGATAATTGAATTGATTAGCACAACAACAAACAGCTGAATAGAGAACTGAAAGTAGTGGATAAACAGATAAAATGGATAATTGTAACTACAAATGGATAAACAACTGAATTTGATAATATTAGCTAATAATGGATACAGTTGAAATAGATGACATTAGCTAAATGTAATAGTTAAACAGATGAAATAGATCATGTTAACTAAGAATGGATAAACAAGTTATCTATTAATGGATGAACAGATCAGATTTAGAATGTTAGCTAAAAGTAATGGATTAGTTGTTAAAAGGTCCAGCTTGTGGCTCTTGGCACACCAACACTGACCTGGCAGTGATAATTCAATGATACTGAAAAAAATACTACAATATCCGCTTTTGTGGTGTTACTTTTACATGCACATTGAAATTAAAACATTTGGAAAATTGAGGGTGGTGTCGACGAGGAGGTCAGTCTGCTGGAGGTTTATCTGCTAACGTCGGGTAAAAAAGTATCTACTGAAGTTGTAACCGTGTAAAAAGCCTGCTTAGGTGCTTTAAAAGGTGTTGTAGCGTCTTCATTTCACACTGTGTTAACTGGGACGTCGTCCAGCACTTTGGTGACAAAGCAGGAAAACACAAGCACAATTTCACTAGAATCAGCATCCAGAGATTTGAATTGTTTCAGATCACCACTGATGCGCTGGAGGAGTGGCAAATATAAATGAAACACTGGACCCGTGGAATCTGCTTATTGTCAACAAGTTTAAAGTGGCGTAAAGCATTCAGAGCCAAGTCGCTCACCCAGTTGGAATTATTTGTTAGGTGCCGATTGCTCACATGCGCTCTATGTAGAATCTGCAGTGTTTGTCACATGGAAGTAAAACTGAAGCGAAATGGTCAGTGGAAACAGAGTTTGTAGAGATGCACTCCCCGGAGAGAGACAGTCCCGGCCAGTGTTTCGTCATTGGAGACTCAGCTCTCATGTCATTCCCCTGGTTAACCGTTGCAGCTCTCTACTTGCTGTTCCCCTCTCAGTTTCCCCTGCAGTCCGTCATGCTGGGGCCAAATTTTGCTTTCAGCTATATCAAATTCTCCTGTGTTACAAATAGCTACATGCAGCTGATACTGGTCTACAGGGCTGGTTAAACAGGAACCACAGACACCGAGCTCCAGGCCACGGTTCAACAAGAAACGCACGCAAAGCAGCGACGGTGCTCTTAATTAGCAAACCCACCACCTCTCTCCCGTGTTAGAAAAATCCAGAGCAAAGCATGTCGCATTTCTTACTAAACATATATCTTTTCTTAAATTCCTTACATCCAAACATGAGAGGTCAAGTCCACCGCAGTAACATCATAAAACAAAAGCACTGAAAGGAGCTCCAGATGAGCTTTCATAATTTCACCACATAGGATATCTGGCACCGGCCCTCAGTATGTTTTTCACCAGAGATCCCATCTGCATCAAACGTTCACAGCCTCCATTAGTACATAGGTGTACTTTCATGCCATCTTTTTTTTGGTTTCCTCCAGCTAAAGCAGTAAATGGATTTAAATCTAACATGGAAACATGGGATTGGAGAGGATGAAAGCAATCCCAGCAAGCCCCAGAAGTCAACCGCTTTACCAAAAAAAAAACAAAAAAAAAAACCTCAAACTCTGGGTACTGACATGGACTCAAGAAGAGATAATTCCAGCATTTTAAAGCAATTTCAAGGAAAATATATGAATAATACATAAAATGCACATGTACGTTTAAATTGTTAATTTGCAAGCAGAACTTGTCATTTCTTTTTCAAGAATACCATGTTGTTTTCATTTCTCTTTCCTTCTCTAATCCAAATTCTGAATAATCAGGTTAGCTAGTTTTGCTTAAAATGGATCATTTTTGATTGAGCTTTCTGATGAGACTGACTTGTCAGCGCCTACACCCTTATTTCAGCTACTTCATGAAGCCAGGGAGTTCTTTCTCCTTCTAAATTCTGGAAAAACCTCCCACTCTTTATGTTTGCTAGAAACAAATCAACTCATATAACCATCAGGCATCTCTTAATATGCATTTATGCAAATGTGAAATTTGAAATGAACCTATTTTTGATTACAATTTATTCTTACTAGCAGCCACTGTTCGCCCTCAGTGCTTTCATTAGAAGTATCTCTGAAGCCCAGGAAATGCCAGGTGGAAGTGCTGATGCAAGAAAGCAGAGTGACACCTCCCGTGCGCTACACATTCGCATAATTGTTATCTGTTCTACATCACACAGGCAGACACTCTTGATATCTGCTGCTGCACTTTGAAAGGCTGTGCGCTTTTCATGCTCGGGGACTGCGAGCGTTTCCTGATAGCATCACGTGTGAATTTAACAGAAAATCAAGCAGCCAAATTTCAGCAGCCATAGTATAGGTTTCATTGTGCATTAGTGAGCAGCTCAGTGAGCTTGTAGGCTGCCGCTTCAAAAGTTTAAGTAAAGCTTAACCGGTTTAAGAAGACTTTTGATGGTGTAAAGTCTTTTTTGATATACGTTTAACTAAACAACTGACCTTTGATTTCAGTGTTTATTCTTGTGCAGATGTGAAAGGGCGCAACTTACATGAAAATCATAAGCAATTCAAAAACATCCCTCCGATCACTCAGATCTAATCTTGGCTCATGTTAAATGTCTATTTTACATGTATTTACATACAGTCGATAGACCCGTGAAGGCATCACTTATTGCACTGCCATTTGCTTATCAGATGTCAGTTGCTTTTATCATCAGTCGTGTCTGCTGTATGTCCTATAGTGACACTTTGCATGCTTGTTAAAGCGTATCTGAGCAAGTGATTCAGCAGTATATTGATTTGATCTCTGAGATTAGCTGACCGGCATAAAAGCCGTATGGAAATATAGAGATTTATCTCTTGTTTTAAATGCAGGAGCCACTGAGCCAGTGTTTCTGGCCTTTGTGTGTTGTAGTAACTCGTCCTGTGGAGGCGTGTGCTGCTGATGTTCCGACAGTGTTTGACTTCAGTGTGATTGTGAGAGGAAAATTAATTAATTTACTTAGGTTTATTTGCCTTATTTCGGAAGAGAAATCACATGCTGAGGCACATCTTTCCATACAGACACAAGAATGTGAACTTTGTCACGAACTCTCCCACTGTGAATAATAAAACACACCGTAGTGTGGGATATACAGTAGATAAGAGGTATGTTTCTTGGGAGTAATCAAATTTGATAATTATGCACAGTTTTGATGTTATGTACTTATATTAGCTATATGGTAATAAACAATCTAGTCAAGTATGCCAAGTTTCAGAATTTTGTTTGCTTAATTTGAACTTTTTTTCAGTTCAATGAAGGTTTGCGAGGAATGAGTCCTCTTTTCCGGCAATGCTCCACATTCATTTATCTCGTCAGCTGTGAAATGCTGCCGTTGTAACTTGCTCAGGTGTTGAGAAACACAAGAAAGAAGTCTCACCTTTTTTCTGCTGGAAGGAGTGAGGCATGATGGGATCTGTAGTGGGAATCAGGAGGCAGTGCTGAGCCTTGAATTCAAAGCCGTGAGCCCAGTCGAGGAAGCGAAAGGGGCCTCGTCTGCAGCTCCAAAAGTCTTTTCAGCTGGTGCCAGTCACTGAGATCAGTCAACTTTTCTACCTGACTGTGGTAAGATCCAGAGCACAGCACAACACAACCCGCCCTGCTGTTTTCACCGGAGTTTTATTTTTCTGGCAAGTAGCTAGATGATCCAGGATGCAGAGTCTGACTGGTGCCCGAGCCTCCCTCTGAGTGGCAGCTAAAGCTGGAGGGATGAAGCTGTCTTCAGTGCGAAAGGGCACCGAATCTGTGTCTCGCAGTGGCGGAGCAGCTCTGGTGAAGCCTCGTGTCTGTCATTGTTCAGCAGGATGGGAACGCTTCTGGAAAGGCGGGCACGGCAGCGGGGCTGAAGTGAGTCAAGTCGACTGAGCACGCTTCATGTTAGTGAAACAGTCCACAGGGCATCTCTGGCTCTCTGAGCTGATAGGCCGCCTGCACTCTAGCGTTCATTGATTGTAGCACTCGGTCGCTCCACTTTTCCACGAATGCTAAAACCATGGGGCAGGCTCAGTTTTGGAAAAAAAAAAAAAAAAAAAAGAAGAGATTAAACAGCCTGTAAAATAATCCCAGTTTTTCTATATATAATTCATTTGAATGAAAAGTCTAAAATCCCATTAAGCCACAGGAGCACAAACCGCAGACTAGCAGTGCCTTTAACATGGAGGAACTCTTGGAGCTCAGGCCATCTGCCAGATCAGAGTTTTTCATATACAGCAGTGACACATTGTTTTATAAACAGTGCTTTTATACAACAAACATTTCAGTGTCCTGGGGCATTAATCTACCTAAGCTTATCTCAATCCATGGAACTAGATATTGCTCTTTATAACTTGTCTAGTGGAGGGGGTGTTATTACATCACACCAGCTGTCACTTCAACCTGGCACAGCCAATAGGAAGGTCAGAAATGTGGCTGCTGGAGAGAAAATTAAGGAGGAAAATCCTGAAAACAGTAAAGCAAAATATCCCATTTTGCATTAGTTTATTAATTACTTATGGCAATATGAAATAATTAGAGTGCAGCAGCATGTGATACATCATCTTTGTATCTTTTGCCCAAAATAAAGCACTTTTCCTGCACACGAATCTATCATGTTAATGCAAAAGCAAGAGCACCAATGAGCATGAGTACGAGTGTGTAATCGTTCTTGACACCTGATGTTGAACTCAGATTAAATGACTACACATGCTGTCTGTGCAGATAAGCTCACCTCAGCGGGTAAGAACTCCCAAAGCTCTTGCTATTAACGGCGTTACATGCTGCACAGCTTTACTGTGTCAGCACCAGGCGCTGCGTTGCTTGTGAGTGCTGCCGTCATTACAGACAAATAAAGATGATGAATGCATTGGAATGTGCACTTATACAAGGAGGAAAATGAGATATGTATGGGTGTTTGACAGATCTGTACAGTATGTTCATCGCAGCCATGGGATAATCCATTGGATGAGTGGACTAATATTCGGCCAATCCTGCTAAAGCCAAATTAGTCCAACACATTTCCATCATGTTTCAGAATAAAGTGGCCCCAACAATCTGAGCTCTCGGGATAGTGACGGCAAATGACCGGTGAGCCCTCAGATCCCTGTGATCCAGGGATAAACTTCTGATGCAGAAGCTTAAACCTCTGGACTGACACACAAATGAAAGTCAACAACAGGTCACGCCGCCTCAGAGGAAAACTTTGATTACTGTATTGTCCTCTTACTGTCACCGGAAGCCACAGTGAGGCACAACGAACCTGGGCAGTGCTGAGGGGTAATAGCAGACATCAAGACTGACTGGAGTCAGATCGACCCCCCCTCTCTCTCTCTCTCTGCGAGGCTTATGAGAGTATGGCTTCTGCAGAGCAGTGTATGAGTGACCTTAATCATCAGAGGGATATTTGGGTTTAATTCGGCAGCGATGCGATGCATGCGGTCATCTCTGTGTTTGACTGGCAGGCATAAAAAATGAGAGGGGGGCAAGGTCGGTTTGCAAAGTGTAATCCATATCATCCCGTTACAGAGGCTGCGCTGCCGACGGTCCCCGGGCCAAACATTTTGATGTTGATAATGATGTCGGATTAGGCTGTCATCTGATGCAATTTCGGCCAGCTTCAAATTAACAAAAGAGGGATCATCCGAATTCTTTAAAAGGGACCATTTTTTCTGTGTTGCAACCTTCTAGATGCAAACTTGATTTGATTTCATGAAGTGTTTATTTTTGGTGTGTTTTTTTTTTTTTTTAAAGTCTAGACAGATTTCTTACTTCTGGCTCGGCCGTTCCCTCGGAAGTCATCAACGATTCACAGCATCCTTGCTCTCCTCAGCATGCCTCGCAGTAATTCATATCAGCGGGTCTGAGAAAAAAAAAAAAAACTCGCCTGGAAGTTGAAAACAGTGACCCCGCACTGACTGCTCGAGACTGTAACACCTACTTTCTTTTCCAAGAAAGACATTTAATGAAATTGTAGCCCTCAGGGACTGTGAGCGATGCAGCCTGAATTCATAGATTATTAATCAATCAATCTATCAAGTGTGTCAATGTCTCTTGAATTGTTTTCACTGCTTATGGATTGGGAATCACAGACCTCCCATAAACAACCTGCCACATTGCGTCGAATCAGTTTCCTGGAGCGTCTCCAGGTTGTTTGTGTGCTTGATAACCTTTCTGAGGCAGTCGACTGCAGGTAATTATCACATCAGTAAAGGAGAATGCTTGCTTGTCATTTTAACTTACCTGCTATCACTCAGATCTGTAATCTAGCTCCACTACTCGCCTTTGTTGTGCCAACATGGAGCTCCCCGGTATCTGTGGCGGCTGCTATCAGCTCTAATAAAGGTCACAAGTGCCTAATCTTGTGCTTTGCATTAGCTGGCATTTATGGAGAGAAGAGAAAATATACTTCTGAGAGAGACACAGGCTACATATAACTGATGATTCAAAGTGAATGCTTTCCCATTCCTCTGCATGCACACTATGAAATCGAGCGAGGATTCAGAGAGTGCGATTTTACACGATTTTTCACTGCATCACTGCATCATAAGAACTAATAGTCAAAGAAAGGTCAAATTCAGTGTATTGGATCAAAGGTGTTCCAAAGGGTATGTACTCTATGTTTTTGTTTTTTTTATTTGATTCAATTATCCAGACAGCTGTAGGGAGAAGAGAGTTTAGGAAATGTTGGTCACTCACACAAAAATGGCTGCTTTTCTTTCGGTTCTGTACACATAATCGCAGAAATTCTTGTCGGTGAATCATGTTAATGCAGTGGATTTTTCCAACAAAGTTCACTTTTTCTGCTCAAAACTAGCTTCTATGTGTCTCCTTGGAGTTGAAAGGCCAGAATCTGTGGTCCCTCTTCAAGCGTGACATAATATCAAAGACTGTGAGGTACATTTCATCAGATGTATTAGCAGTCACTGTGCCAAGTATAAAAAGCAGGAACTAACTCATTCTTTCAGAGGATGATATCTTGAAAGCCGTCAGGGTAGCTAATGCCGAATTATTTTTGGTAGTGATTTGAACTGTAAATCGCCATAAGTGACTAATTAGATCCTACCCTATCATCGCCTAAACTAAGGAAAACCAACACTTACTAACGTTACCTTTGTGCCATTTAATGACGTCCTTCCTTGAACCCGTTTGGACGTGGGGCCAACCACCGCCAGCCAGAGGTGCAAACTGGTGAGGCTCTTAATGGACGTGATTTTCTTGCTCATTATCGTTAGGCAGCAGTTGGTCGATCCTCCATTTTGTCTGTCTGTCCCTGACCATGTCTGCAAACCTTGGCTCCAAAATAATATATTACTTGTAAATCTGTGTCTGTAAAATAATGTATTCTATATCCAGTTTTTGTCTCATACAAAATTCATTTACATTCAAAGCCTTTTATGTTTCTTTTAATGCTGTATATTCTCAGCCTTATCAATTATGTGCAAATTACTTGATTTTGTATTTGCTTTGCTTTTCTTCTGCTGTAGACAAACACTATGAATAATTAATGACGTTGTTGCCTGGAGGAAACGATCAAATTTTGCAGGCTTTCCAACCAAACATGATAAACAAACGGTGGCATCTTGTAAGAATACTTCAGTAAATTAACTTCAGTTTGTCCTCTTTAAGGTAAGTGATGAGAATCTTTTACAAACACTGAACTTCCACTTTATTTTTTATCTACGGTTTCAAGCTGTTGAGCAGGAATTCATCGCCTCAGTCTTTGCAGGTCGAGTCTAACAGCCCTCAGATTTTCAGGAAGGTCTCCTTTGTATGTTTGTTACAGCAATGTCGGGATGCTTTATGGTCCGAAGATGCTGGTCCACATGTTGTCTTTACCTCATATGGGAACAGACAAGAGAAGAATTTTGATCTCTGCATCCTCAGCAGAAAAACAAACCTTCAGGAACTGATACACTGAATTCATAGCCTTAGGCTAGAGATGATGAACCTATTGAGAGTTGTTGCTTTAAACACCATGAACAAGTTATTGTTTGACTTGCCGAGGCTGAGCAACTTTGTCCTCTACGTCTCCCTTTTGTTTTCAGTGTGCATTTCAGGATATATCAATAGCTATCAAAGAACCAGTCGGGGGCTCAGAACTTACTTTTGATATTAGAATAAATGTTTCTTCAGAGAGCGTTCAACGGTGTTGCCAGTCTTTGGAAAGTAGAAATCTTATTGTTTTTTTTGGACAAGAAAGATGTTGAGAACAAAGAAAGTTATTGATTGACTGGCTTACTGAGAGCTGCTAATGTTACATGGAGTGAGAAAATTACTCAATAATCGACTCTAATCTCGATGGGCAGCCTTTTAGGTTTTTGAAAGTAGCAGCAACACATGCTTCCTCCTATAAATAAAAAGTTGAATTCATAAGCAACAAAACACACCCTTGCTCAATGTAATATACAGCCAGAGCCTTATTTGGTCTGGTGTGACCAGTTGTTTATGGTGGCTTGTGCTAGCTAACGTTAGCCAACAGCCGTTCGTCAAATTGACACGATTAAGTCAGTTTGCTCACTCAGTTACTGTTCAGTGCTACGGTTAAACCACATTTTCCTGTCACCTGTCACAGCAGCCACTGTTTGGCAAACTTTAAAGCAAAGGGCTTGCTTTAAGTTTCACACTGCATGGCTAAAACTGCGGTGGTAACTGAGCACTACTGACATCGCCTTCATCCAACACTTCCATCCATCCACATCCTGTTAATAGGGCATTTAGCAGCTAGAAAGCTAAATAGTTCCATCCGGAGTTGGTGGAGACCAAAACAGAGATGAAAGGAGAGTGATTATTGTTCTTAAATATATATCGACTGACCAGAAAAATGACAAATCAGTGGTAATGTTGTTCTGGATTTGCTGGATGTGTAAACAGTGAACTGTTAGCTCACATGTTCACCATGTCAACTTTATAAGGAGATAATATAGATAAGATAATATTATTGGAGATAATATATATTTGTGTTGTTTACAGCTTATTCTGCTGGCCAAAAATGTGCAAAAGAAAAAAAACCAAAACAATTAATGCTGCTTTAAAAACACCCTTTGCATTCTCCTCACAAACTTAATTGAGTCACAATTTGATTGATGTCTGGCAATACACATATTTTATCATCTTGGTTCAGAAAAGATCACAATTTTTGTGTTTGATTATTTTCATATTTCATTTCATTAAGTTTTATATTCCCACTGAAAACAATGTCGCCCTGATGGCTGCATGTGTTGTCCAGGTTTTTAGTCAAAAATTGTCAACCAGACAGAGTGCTTAACTATTCTATTGTTGCTGAGGAACAGAGCCAGCTGAATCCATTCCTCAGCGGAAAGAAAGTTGATAATGTTCATTGAAAACAATAAATGCCATGTTAAATGGCAAACCCAAAAAAAAAAAAAAAAAACTGATTTCAGGATACAGCAACAAAAATCCTCCTGCTTTAAAAACGCTTCAAAGGTGCAGCATGAAGCTCAGAAGTACAGATCATTTATGCTAAAACCTTTGCTGTAGGCAGGGATTGTCTCTGTCTACCATTTTAATACACATTTACATGCTAAAACACAAGAATTAGAATTCATTAGTGTAATCTGAGGTCTAGATCTAGATTGGGAGTTGTTTGATTAGTAGCTTTGGGACATTGTTTTTGTGGTGAGTCTGCCTGTCTCCTACTTTTGTTTTTCCTTATTTGGCATGACTCTCTGTAATATGGTTGTGCTTGAAGACTAATCTCTGCTATCTCAGCTCTAATTAACAGAGCATACACAGTTCCCAGACACAGTTGTTGTTGTTGTTTTTTCTCTGCAAAGATGTCCGTGTTGTTTTTTTGCAAAGCACCTGGACCTGCCGGCCTACTGACGATGATTATAGTGAGATACCGAATGACATTACCGACAAAAGCGAACAAAAAAAAAATCATTCCACACGTCTCAGTTTCACATCATCTGCGTGAGGCCAACATTATCTGTGTGAGCAATGTATTCCTGAAAGCTGGGCCTTTTTGAAACTAAGGGAGCTACGATTAGAAGACAATTTTTCTCTCGTTTTCTTATTCAGCATGAAGGTGCTAAACACATGCTTTCACTCACATTATTATGATTATGAGGAAGTATACATCAACTGTGCAGCAGCTGTGTATAGTGTTTGAGGTTTACCTACTTCAGAGGAAGTGGTGTGGGGGAGAAGACAGTGTTACAACCAGCAAATAAAACAGGATATCCGATGCTGGAACAATTGAAACACTAAAATATGACAAATGTGTTGTTTTCTCTGGCTCTCCTTTCTGTGCTATATTTACTGCCTGTGATTAAAAAGAGTGAAGTTAAACATGTCAAAGTTGGATCAAACATATCTCCAGTGTGAATTATCTACTGCGATGGACCCTGTGAGCACATTTCTTTTCATATGTTTTGGTACAGTGAGGATAAAAATTGAAACCCATCATATCAATGACATGCGTAGCTACACTCCCTAACTGCTGAACATCAAAGAGCCCTTGATTCCCTCTAACCGAGCATGTTAATTGGTGCTTGATTGATAACTCGAGTTCACAGGCGATGGCATGTGTCGTCTAAACTGTTCCAGGGTGTCTTTTTGAAATCAGTGGAAGAAGAATCACTGGCGGGCCCATTAAAAAATTGCCAGTGTACACACTTGCAAATAAGCTGTCACACATTACAAATGAGATTACCTTTTTCAGTGTGCCCTGGAACTTCGAGATGAGGGGATGCATGGGTAAGATGCTAAAATAGCTCAAATCGTTTGTTTTTTATCAGCGTGCTCAATCTGCAAGTGCTGTTTATGCTTCCTTCACACACGGTGAAAAAAAAAGTATATTCACAGCTTGGAGCACAATGTAATCAGTTGCAGTAAAGTAGGAATTATCGGTTAAGAGATAGGGCTCGGAGTGAATGACTCTTTTTCTACATTTGGCCTCTAAAAATGTCAGCTTTAATTTCTTGTAAATGTTTTCATTAAACTCGCTCACAGAAAAGTAATCAGTAATTATATCATTCCTCCCTTCATTCATAAGAGATAAAAGCAACAATATCTGAATGTGTTGGCATGTACAAACACACCAGACGCACAATGCCAGCATTATGAATGACAACGCTGTGATATAACTATGAGAACAGAATCAGAGGTGAAGAAGCAGTTATCGTATTTGCATACAATCATGCGAACGCATTCTAATTGTCTAGTTTGCATAGCAAAGATCACTGAGGTCAGGCAAAGCCCACATGAGGTAAGACCTTTGTTGGACATCTGATAGCGGCTTGCATGTGTCAAACATCAGAAGCCGTTTGAGTTCTGACAGAAAGAAGCGGCAGAACAACTCCAAGTGAAGCTGAGGATAACAAGTGAACACAGGCGCTCGGTCATTATAAACTGGAATATGTTCAGGTGTGGTTCAAATGAATATTTATCAGGAGAATTTTTTACCAGAAATGTGAGACGTCTTTAGGGACAAGATATTGATTAAAGGTGCTTAAGATAACTGTCACTACAGGCCTTTTTCACAGCAGAAATCTCTCTGAGAGAGGTTCAGGTGTAATCATTAACATTAATTGTGTCCTAATTCTATACCACATATTCATTTTAAGCAGCTATTGAAGTTTTAAGTGTTACAAGAAAGTCTTTATATAGACTACAAAATGCTGTTTTTTTTTTAGTTTGCTGTTGATGTACACTATTATGTGTGATACAACACCTAAGGACATGCAGATTCTACTCAACTGCAAAAACAATTTACTAAATTGAGGACGTTCACTCTCACTCTTCAGTCTCGCAACAAACGACAAACTGTTTGTAGCGAAGAAGCTCTGATAAATCATTGTATGCTGCAAATTCAGAACCAGACTGGTTGGTGCTGAGCTGGCCAATCAAGTTAGCAGCTAGCTGGTGAGCAGAGCTGGGCATTTAGCAGCTAGAAAGCTAAATAGTTCCATCCGGAGTTGGTGGAGACCAAAACAGAGATAAAAGGAGAGTGATTATTGTTCTTAAATATATATCGACTGACCAGAAAAATGACTCCAAATCAGTGGTAATGTTGCTCTGTATTTGCTGGGTGTGTAAACAGTGAACTGTTAGCTAACATGTTCACCATGTCAACTTTATAAGGAGATAATATAATATTATTGGAGATAATATATATTTGTGTTGTTTACATCTTATTCTGCTGCCCAAAAATGTGCAAAAAAAACAAAACAAAACAATTAATGCTGCTTTAAAAAACATTTTGCATTCTCCTCACAAACTTAATTGTGAGTCACATTTTGATTGATGTCTGGCAGTACACATATTTTATCATTTCCTGCCAGTGCACAATGGTTAAGTTAACTTCCTGTATAGTAACTGAAAGGCCTTGTTCACAGAAGACATTTGAACATGTCACAGTGGGAAAAGCACCGATAAAGTAAATAATAAAATAAAAGATGGCTGAATTCCATGTAGCTGTGGTGGACCACTGGGACATTTGAGCAGAATGGAAGCATTGTTAATGTTACCAGTAACAGCTGTGATTTTCTGTTTACTGTGTACAGTCAGTAGGAATTAGGACACTGCTTTAAATGTGACGCTGGGGTTACTGAGGACATAATTTCAGCAGTAAGAATGTACTCCAAATGTGATTATTTATGTTAATATACTGTTTCTGGGGTACGATGGTAGCATACTAGTGTGACTGTGAAAACTAATGAATATTTGTACTAGCTAGTGTTTGATCACTGTGGCTATTGATCCTCTAATTATAATCACCCATCGACTGTTCAACCCCTTAAATCATTCTTACTTCATACATAAGACAGAGAGTACAAACCCCTTGTGTATGTCCTTTCAGCTCATGCTATTCACACATAAATAAATTGTACACCAATATAGACCCTTTACACAGAAACTACAATGTATGGAAAACCTCACACAAACTGTCAACAAATTGTGAGAATAACAGTTGACATTTGCAGTGCATGCAAAATACAATTTTGCTGACCATAACTGGAGGAAAGAAAATTTGACTGAAACTAATAAAACAAACAAATAAACCAAAGAATAAATGAATCCCATTCGGCCAGCTGTCTAGTTTGACTTGTTGTCCTGGTACAGTTTGTACAGAAGCAGCACACGTTATGAACAGCAACAATTACTTTCACTGTTGCCTAAAATACGTGGCAAGTAATATTCCAATATTTACAATAAAATAAGACTGGCTGGTAAATATTCAGATTAAAACTCACAAATGGGGCCACAGTGCTGAGTGGAGGCGGAGACACTAACAAGCACCAACTTTTTCTCATGGTTCCAGAAGACAGACCGTGCATGACAGTGCATGATAGCACTTGCGGCATGCAACACATTGTGTATAAATTTGAATCTGTTCACATTACAGCATGTGGCAATTCACACTTCATTGGATGAGTGCTCTATCTTAGTGCTGAAGCGCTCACTGAGCCGCTTCCTTTTTAGCCAGCGCCTTGCAATTTCAAAGCCCTTTGTCCAATTATGATGTGTTCTCAGCAGGGTACCCTGAAGAAATTCACCCATCACATAAGAAAAAAAAAAAAAAAAAAGCTATGTAATATTACATTTTTTAATTCATTTCAAACAAATACAGCATGACACGCACCAAAAGTCATCAGCTCTGCCTGAAAATAATAATCCTAATCTGCAAAAAGCAGCGCTGAGCAGTTCAATGTGTAGTATATAAAACATGTTGCAGTGCTGTATTTCATATGACTCTTATAATATTCCTTCATTATCCAATTGTGTTGTGTGTCTGTAGTTTGGGGTCGAGTTTCAATTCACTTTATTGTCATGTTTTTTTTGATCTGTTAAAGTTTTCTGTTTCTTGCATGGCTATTTCATGGGAAATACAAGATATATTTCAGTTAATATCACCATCAATATCTTTCCCACAACAGCTTATTAGGAAAGAATCACAGGGCGTAGGACACTAGATTGAAGTTTCCACTTTAATGGTGCCTGTTTTCTGTTCCGTACATGCTTGTGCGAGCAGACAGGAGCAGAGTGATCCGTCCCGGGGCTCTGGGCCCGGGGCTCTGGGCTGGGTGACACCGCTGGCCTGCTGCCTTACATGGGCAAACCTCTGAACTCACTCAGACGGCTGGAATGTCAGGGCGTGACGTCACGGCCTACAACTCTCCCAGAATTTGGATCAAGAAGTTTCACTTTTTTTGGTGGGATTTCAACCTCTGTGTTATTTCCTAGACCGCGAGGTAAGCGAAGCCACCGAGCGCTCTTCTAACGCTTTAAACTCGTCTGTGACTATCGGCTGTGTTAAAAGTGGTGTAATTTAATCCTGTGACTGATAACCCGGTGCTGGAGTTGCTCGTCTTCAGTTTGCTCGGCCTTGTTCGGCTATGATATGAATTGTACTGTAGCTCGGACGGGGTTCACAATGAGGGCGTGGACTCGTGCACTGCTACATGAAGATACTAACAAAGCTAACTTGTCGCTAGCTAGTGCGGAGCCAGGCTCGGTGATGCGTTGAAAATATTAAGACATTGTGTAGCGTCAAGTTTTTGCCAAAGGGGACTCTGGGCGTCTCTGCTGTTTCTGTTTTTAGCCGAGTGGTCTGCTGCTGAGCAATGCGGAAGACAGGCTGTCACCGGAGAAACACGAGAGCTCCCAACTGCACAGAAATATGTCGCTGAATTTCACTTTAGCTCTCTCATTAGCGCCCGTTTAACAAAGTGTCCCGTTACAGCGATACCTGCTAGCTTTAAGGAAGTGTTGGTGCTGGTTTTGGCGTCGTCGCTAAAGAAAGTAACGTTGCTGCCATAACGTGTGAACTTGTTTACGACAGCACTGATTCGCCACGTTGTTTCACATGAGCAAAGTACACGAGAGGTTTCTGTCATTAACTCGGAGAAAACTCTGCCTCCTGGTCTGTAGCTGGGACTTTTGTATCCACCAGACTTAATAAATTACAATATAATTCAGTGCATTGTAAAGCTGAGACAGACCTAAGTGTATGGCCCATGAAGGAGTGGACTAACGCTACAGTGCAGGCCAGCAGTTCACTTTTAGACCAGTTTTTAATAGAAAGACATGGCAGGAAACCATCACTGCTTTGATTTGTGACACAGAAATGCACAAACAGACCAGACCTGCCTCCACCCAGAGTCTCAGATCTGATTTAAACCCTCTGCAGGTGTCTCCTAACATGTCTAGCTGATTCCTTGAGTAATCAATAAGAGGCGGTCAACCAATGCAAGCCCAAACATATCCAATATATACTGCTGTCTGGCATTTTAATTTACTCTCATGTGAACGAGGCCGAACAGACCGACCGACATGGGCAGCGTCTTCACCACTTTCCATGGAACAGCAAGCTAACAGACTTTCTTCCTCCCTGAGATAAGAAGTTATACGTCACCCTCTCTGAGTGTCTCAGAAGAGGAAACTTTGTCTGCTCTGTCGATTACATCCTCTGTGTTCACAGTAATGATTATTTAAGCAGGGCGAAGAATTTAACCAGACTAATCCCATCAGTTTCCAGGTATGATGGAGCATCCCAGCCTCCTTTAGCATCAAATGTCACTCCACGCTTCACGGCCGTTGTGCATGTACGTCTGTCATCGAGGGTCAGAGTCACACACGGATGACTAACTGACTACCGGCCTGTTGTAACTAGCTTTAACATAGTCAGTTCTTCTTTTATGAGTGAAAAAGGGACCATGGTGCAGACTATAGGTATTGTGCTTTAAAATGTGGCTAATGTGAAAAACAAGTCTCACTTTCTTCTTTAAAAGACCGAATTCAAACTTTGACTTAGATGTTGGATTTCAAATCAATAACGGCAAGGTCCCGCAAGAGTGCTGCCATCAAACCGAATACATCTCTGTCGCTCCGACACATTTTTGACTCGGGTAACATTAAACGGAACTGTCTTTAAATTCTCTGGTTAAAAAGGGCTCATTTGACAGCGTTGATGATGTTAAAGTTAAAAGATGAGTGCCTCAGCTGCCTTTGAGGCAGGGCCCCCCTGGTAGTTCAGTCGAATTATTCTACTGTTTGTGTTTCTTGGCATATTTTAATGAGGGTATCCTTTTCTGGAAGGAGCAGCAGCACTTCCCCAGATTCAGTGTGCACAGTTTTAGAGCGAGTTTTCAGAAAATGTCACCTGTGCATCTCTATCATCTACAGTAAGTGAGGTCTAGCGGTACCTTTCATGTATTACTATTACATTTGATCTTCACAGCTAACCATCCAGTGTTCCCACTAACAGATATCCGGCCATATTTGCCAGAAGGCCGTTTAACAACACTTACTGCTGTTCTGAAGGTATTTTCTGAATCTCTTTGAGGAATCCAGAACAGCAGAAGAACCACAGCAAATGGTCATGCTCGAGGAAAACAAACACAAAGTGTGTATTGTAACTGATGATGACACAGTCGAGCGGGACCAGACATATGACCCAACATTCAGGGCAGAGCTTGGACATGTCAGTGCCCGCTGAACATGCCTGCTGCGCTCTCAGGCGGGGGGGTGACATGTAGTCGTCCAGTTTGCGCAGCAGTGCTGTTGTCGGCCTTTCACTGAAATGTTCGTGGATTCCAAAAAAAGTCCTGCAGGACAATTTTTACTCTTCACAGTATCTGCGTAATGAAACGCATTCCTCTGGGATGGTGTTGTTAGTAAGTAATGAATGGATGCAGGAAAATGTGCTAGGAGTTGATCCTCACACTGGGACTCATTGTAGCTGGTGTTTTAGGGTCTTGACATGCTCTGACTTAATGTGAGTTTTCCTCTCCTCAGAGTCCTATGTCACTTGCACTATCCACCATGCATGCAGCTTGTTATCCACCAGCCTGCTATGTTAGCATTTAAAACATGGGGGAAAGAAGTAGTATAGCACATCTGTTTTTTAGATTTCTGCATCATATTTTCCATATAGATATTTAGAATTTTATGGATGTTATGCTGATATACAAAAGACTGGATCATCATTGCCATGAAAAAAACCTGGACTCATTTGTCCTTGATACCTTCATATTAAATTGTATTGTAGTGTTGGTTCTTTTCTCTAAATAATTATGGTGAAATATTTCCTGTGGCATCACTTGTCAGCATTGTTTTCCTTGCACTGTGTTTTTGCAGTGAAATATTAGCCTACTCCAACAGGCTGTGACAGGTGCCTGGTGAGAAATGACAGACTAAAATTTAAATGGACAACTAACTCGGGTTCATGCAGGATTTATAAGAGCCTGCTCAAGGTCCTGGGTCTTTTCGCTGATGAACGACACAGTCGTGGGGAAAACCATCTATGATTTGACAGGTCCTGCTAACTGTGTCGGTGTGGTCCTGCACGCCACAATTCTACCAATGTGATCCGTTTGAGTAATACAGTTATCTGTTTCTCAACAGATTTCAGCGTTACAGTAAAGGGCATCGCTTCAACTACCTTCCAGGAATCCCATTCATCCAGAGAGGAGGAAAGGTAAGGTAGCCTCTGCTATACTCTTCTGTACTGCTGTACTTTTTTATACACTGTGTCTTGGTGCTGATTTTGTCTTGCTTTTGTGCTCCAACTTTTGCTCAAAAGATCATGTGTTGGACCTATAGTTTAGCAACTCAGAGCCAAATCACCCTCAAAAACTATCACAAGTTGTCAACATATTTGATCAGTATTGATTTCTTTGCATTTGGGGGATGAATGGGTGAACTGAATCTAAATATACTTGCTTTATGGCATCTATTAGACTCATGAGATAAAAACTTTGAAAGCCTTATCACAAAACATGCTGGGTTGACCTTAGTGTGAGTGAATCATTGTGTTGTATATTTCAGTAAGAATTCTTTCTAGCTTTTTATCGCTGTAATATCGTGAGTAAGTGCAATGTCACCTTTGCGTAAGGCCAAGTTCAAACTGCAGGCCTTGATGTGGACAAAGATGTATCAAACCTTTTGTGGCTCCAGAGGAGAGCTGTGTGAAGTCTGGTGAATGTCCTCAAGTGATGTCACTCGAGTCAGCGTTGGTTGGGGCTGAAGACTACAAGTTTGAAATCAGAAAAAATCTTGTGGTGTGGAGTTAGAAAGAAGTGAGCTGGCCAGACCTCTGTAGCCAGCTACTCATCTCTGCTAGAGGCTACATTAGCTGCTAGTATAACACACCCCAATCTCTAACTGAAGTGTAGGCAGATGATTTGCATCGTGGCGCCAGATTTTTTCCGAGGACAAAGAATGCATGGAATAAAAATGACAATATCTCTGGTATTGCTGCATCCATGCTTTAAAAAAAAAACTGTCTGCTGTGAGTCTGACAGTGTCGTGCAAAGTAGAAAGCCAAATCAGTGGAGAACTATTTTAATGCTTTTGGCCTTATGTTTGATAGATTGTGTTTTGTTGGGTGGCTCCAGGTGAAGCATCTAGTTCGGCCACAGCATGTGTTAGCATCATATATCTCAACTGGCTCATAGCTGGTTTTATTGCAAACAAATGTGGTTCATCTCATTGTAAAAATCACATATTCTCCAACTGTGGCCAACTCTCTTGTCCATGTCTTTTCTGTTATTTTCTAGTATTATCTCTGCATTGACATTGCAGCCACATTCTCATGTGGTCCTGCTTAGCCGTCTCTTCTAAAACGCTTCCAAACACGCCATGACTGTCTTTTAGAGTTTGGCTTTAGTTAGGATAACATTCCCAGATTTTGTGCCATACTTTTCTCCCATCACCACCACAGCAGCAGACTTTTTCTTGTCTTTTCCCAAGTGCTGGACACTTACATGAATTCTTAAATGACTGTTCAGAGTGACTTGTACCAGGTTTAGGACTTTAGGAATCAGAGAAAGCACCGACTGTATTTTAAATGCAAATAAAATGAATATATTCTAAAGAATTTGTGAGCATGTTCAGTCCTCTGAATGTGTCCCGCTCCTGTGGGATTTGGATGAAGAGGCTTGTATGATGAAACGAGCGCTCTCAAGCCAAATTGCTCTTCAAAACAATTCCAATCCAGGCAGGACGGCGTAATGTTCTCTTTTAGTGGCTGTTAATATTACCGTGATCTCCGCTGACCCACGGCACTCATGGGGGAGTAATCAGACTTTAATTATACCTTCTTAATCACTTGAAGATGATCCATGTGACAAGCAAGCTTCTCACAGTAACTGGGCTATCTTTACCTCCTTATCTGTGCCCAGTCACCCGATGAACAAAAACAGTAAACTATGTCTATGTTTTTGTACATTTTTGCAAGGTATTGAGACCGCCATGTACAGTTTTAATCTCATCTTCTCTTCACTACATTCTGACTCCCTATAAAAATGGAGCTTGCAGCACAGGCTCACAGTGTTACCCATCTTAGGTCAGACTGAGCCCAAACGATTGTGAAAACTTCTCTACAATCATCTTTATTATTCCTAGTGAAAGGTATGCACCACAGAACTGGCTCTGCCGAGTGACTCTGGCTCACAGAGTATGGCATTCCAAGTTAAAAGCAAACCAAACTGATATTGCCCTCAATACTGTCTTCATATTTTCTCCATATTTGGAAATGTTTACCTCCTCATGATGGTTGACAGAGGTTGGAAGAGGGGATGTGAGTCATTTCAGCTGCATAAGGCTTTCTAAGGGTGAGAGGAGCCTTCCAAGTGACTGTGAAGCTAGCAGTTTTCTGTGCTTCAATGATCTAAAGAGAAACTGTGAGTATTATTCTATGCTCAACTTTTGTTTTAATGTTTTAGTTGCATGTTAGCGTCTGTGCGTGCAGTGAGAGCAATTTGTTGCCATCAAAACAGTCACGCATGCTCGCATAAGATAATATAATGAGTTAGAAGAAGCCAAAATGATCGTTTTTTCCGTGCCTTTTTTGCATTGTCCATAACCGTGTGCATATAGGCTGCTTATGGGGAACTGGGGTCACTATTTGTCACTGCCTGAGAGGCGTAGGGGAGATGCCGTTGCTGTTTCCTTGCATCAGACACAGTGCCGACACACGGTGTTCCTGTGCATCTCTGCAAGCACGGAAAAGACAGGGAATTGATATTGAGCGTTCACCAAGCTCGCCAGACATTTTTGGGAAAGTTTTTGAAAAGTTCCGACTAACTCTGCACTGCAGTGAGACATTTTTCTGACTGCAAGTCTGACCTTGTGCGCAACTGTCTCAGTAATACGAGGAGGTTAGAGATGAAGGTGAAAAGCTCGAAAAACTATTGTGGCCGACCAAATTGAATATATGTTGTAGGATAGAAATTGTTAGCTCAGTATGTTTTTCTGTAGATGACTTGTGTGTGTGTGTGTGTGTGTGTGTGAGTTGGGGGCAGCTCGGATCATTGAAGAATTCTGGTTTTGCAAACATCCTCTCTAACTGATATCTACAATTTAACAGGTCTGACCTTCCTCCTGGCTCTTACTTTCACACTTCAAACATAGTGGCAGGTGCCTGGCAGTAGTAGTAGAGCGAAAAGGTAAATGATTTGACTTCGCTTTAAGGGCTGTTGCTGCTGACTTAAGGGATGGTGTAGCGTTATTATCTAATTCCTTTTATCTTTAAGTTATTCTGCGACTGTATCAGCTCTCAGCCTTGGAGCTGGTTCTCCTGTTTGTGTGCCACTGCCACGTGTTCT
Organism: Pempheris klunzingeri; assembly: GCF_042242105.1. Taxonomy (NCBI): domain Eukaryota; kingdom Metazoa; phylum Chordata; class Actinopteri; order Acropomatiformes; family Pempheridae; genus Pempheris; species Pempheris klunzingeri. The sequence goes on from NC_092017.1 coordinate 6,167,258, forward strand.
TTTCTCTTCCATATAGGTTTAATGGATAGTGGATTGTGTTTGCTTACATATTCATTATCTAACGTAAGATACTAGAAGCCATGTATCTGTTTATGAAATCACACATGAAGCATATTTTCAGCCATGCTTCACCCTCGTTCCCCTACAGTTTCCACAGTAATGACAAGTTCTGACCTAAAACTAAACCTAAACCAAAACTTCAAACATTGCCGGCTGCTTTGATATTCTGCTAATATGTGTTGCCTTTCTGGGAACAGCACAGCCCACTAAAGCCACTGAACACATACATCCATAGCATGTTTTTCTTTAATTTGATGATGTTTACTCTGCAATGAGAGATAACATGTTAAAATGTGACGCCGATGATGGCCAAATTATTTTGGGGAGGTCTACATTGTAGAGAGAAGAAGAGGTTGGGGGGAGGTAGTGCGGAGGAGTTTTGTCAGAATTGACTGTTACAATTCAAAAGAATGGTGGAAGCATCTAGAGTGCTTTGATGGCCTAAATACTTTTATTACTTTTGAGCAGCCATCATACTGCAGCTGATTTAGAGGGACTTTGTATAATTAAAGCTCATATTTATGAGATATACAATTATCGAACAGGAATATATTACAGAACAGTGCCATTCATCTTATATCACTGTAGATCACAACCAGTTATTATTTACAACCACAGTATCCTTGACGCTGCAGTGAGCAGTTTCTTAACAAAGACACTGTCAGCTGAGAGCGTTTTGAGATGGTTCAGTGGCTCTGTCGGTTTAATAAGCAGCGACAGACACTGATCATCGGTTACATCAGTCTCTGGCGACGACTCCAACACTCTTAAAGCGACTTAATCTGGTCTCATTCTACTTTGCGGCCCTTAATTTCAAGATGCTGGCATCCCCAGATTGGGAGAGATTGGATGTTTTCAAGACAAGTCCTCCAAATGAATCTCGTCAACAAATTAAGGCATGATTAACAAGAGCAATTACACCAAGGATCCAGCTGAGCTGAGGAGAATCAAGCTAAAGTGGAGGAGATTATCTTTCTTATTAAGGAGAATCACTTTAAGGGTTTGATTACTTTCTGCTTTGCTGTTTAACTCTTGATTACTCTATAACGAAGGATGCCCTCTGAATAGCTATTTTTTCTGTACTGTTGAGAGTAGCTGTTGCAGACTAAACAGTGAGATGTACTGTGGACGTACATCTGTGCCCACCGCTGCCAGCAGGGCACCAACAAAGACACAACTGACACATTTAGGAATGATTTGAGCTTTGATAGTTTTGCTAGTTGATTGGAACTGAAATGCAGAAGAAGTATTTTACACTTAACTTCACCCCAAGCGAACACTGTCTAGTAGCTCATTTGGCAACAATGACCGCTTTAAGTGCTCTTGTACATGTCAGTATCTGCTTGGTACTTTTGGGTTTTCTCCCAGTCTAGATGGAAGTTTTTCTCTTTCCCAGTCGAGATGAAATGAGTCAATACACAAAGATCTCTCTTTCCTCTTTCTATAGATTTCAAGGCTTTGGCTGGGTTACTCATTTTATTATTAATTTGGCTGGATGCTAGTGGCTTGTATTGTGTGTATGACTATAAATCATCGCCTCAGTTTAAGTCTCTTTGACTTTGCCTGCATTTATAGTTCCCTTTCCCAATACAAAGAAGCACCCACTGCATGACATCACGAGCCCTCATGGTGTTATGTAATAAGATGTCAACAGTCACCACCACACACTTTGTGTCATGTCATACCAATTCAGTTTTTATTTCTTATGAACAAACCATCTTTTGAATAACACACCCTGTTTCCTAGTGTACTTTTTATTTATTTTTTTTAACAGGAAAGTCTAAAATCCTCTTAAATTCCTCTTATCAGCTAACCCGATCTCTAATTAGCCTCTATTTTCAGTTCAGTTAAGTTCCTAGGTCACTATTTGCAATCTGCATCAAATTATTGTCCTGGAAATCCACATTACTTGTTACACTTCTTTGTATGGCCTCATTGCTGATTAGTAATAAGGAAAAGTCAACAATGGCTATTTCCAACACAACTGATAAAATCAGGAAGCTCCTGAACATCAAAAATCAACAACTGTGTAGACCTGCTCAGCCTGCTCGTATGATGAGCCGGCAAATTGAAAGGAAAAGGGTCTTCTCTGATCTCTGAAACTTTTGGGGCATTCTTGTGGGTATTTTTTTCCGTGTCGCTGCATTGAATCATTCAACAACTAAAGCTTCACTTTTGCTCCTCTAGCTTGCTCTTTATCTGAGAAGATGGTAAAGTTCCAGAGTACCCAGAAAAGACACGGGGGTCCCAGTAAAGTTCCTGCTGTTGAAATGTTTACTTGCAGAGTCCAATTCATGGCACTCCTAACACCAGTCAAAACACACATTCTGGCTGGTGAAAATAAGAACTTAGTGTTCATCAACACTTTGGGGACCAGTAAACAACAGTAATCTTTAACTTTGTCATAATGACAGAGGAGTGATTGTGTGCCAGAAGTGACATTTTCTCTGTGCCCCTATCATTTGGGATCAGTTGCCACTAACTGATTAATCTCAGATTAGACAGAAGCTTGAGGCTAATGGGACACACAATGTGACTGATAGACTTGCCACGCAGTGACAGATGCCAGCCTCCAAAGACGGTCAAATTATTGAAGCGTGTTGTTGGCAAAACACACAGCCATTAATGATGTGCCCTAACATATAAACAGCAAACTGCACAAATCAGATTAGAATGACAAAGGTTTGAAGGATGTCCGTGGACATGGCCAGTGTTACAACTTACAACATTGTTTCACTTTACAGTGTGAACAACAAGTAGTGAAACATGTATTCATGGTGATTAAAAACAGTTGGAAGACCTTGGTAAAACCTAATGTTTCAGGGTACCAGTTTTGGAGAAGATGATAATGCAGGACTTGAGAGCATTGTGCTTGAGTTTGAGATTTTGAGGCAGCTCTTAATTGAGTAGGAAGAGTTTTGATTTTCCGTTACATCAGACACTTCTTTTTTTCCGCCTGTGTCATTATAGGTGAGAGTTTATCAGCAGCAGAAATTTTACACCATAACTCTTAGAAAGAGCTATGCTAACAGAGCTGCAGTTATTAGTCTACTGGCATAGTGTACATGTGCATATTTCATGCAGCTCATTGGCAGGATTAATTGCCAACAAGTCCCCTGTGGTCCAGGAACGCAATTACCTACTGACCCAAATCATTCTCTTGGCTGGAAGTCACTGTCTCTGTTCTGGCATTGTTACACCGGGGACTGAGTCTTCACATAACCTCACACTCACCCCTCAATGCATCCTTACATCAAGGCAGCCTATGAAGTTCGCATGATATTTAGCGTGTTTGCTACCCATGAGACCATTTTGTGCCATATGTGTGTAATGTTCAGATATCCAGTCACCCTTTAATTTTACCCCCTGATTTGGGGTTGATCTGTGTTAGTGTGGCATCCTCTTTTTAGGAATAGATGTATATGAGTACATCTATGTGGGCCGCATCTCATGAAAATTAGGTTTTCATTATTAGGTCTTTCAAGCAAATATGCCAAAAGCTCTTTCATTCCAGTTTTTCCACTGTGAGAATTTATGTGTTTTCTTTGTCTTGAGTATTTTAGGATTTTGAACCGTTGGTTCAAAAGAAACAATTTGAAAATGTCATTCTGGCAAGAAGCGTTTGCCTTTTCATTAACCCTAACCACAATCTTTCCCTAAACTTCAGAGTACTCCACTGTTTCAGCATTGCGCTCCTGTATTTTTGATTTAAAAAAAATTCTTCTTTGTCAAAACCTGGTGCCTACATTACCCAGAATGCAATATAAGTGCTGACAGTGCAGTCAGGGCATCAAAGTGTCATTAGTATTGGATACCGGACAGAAAATGTCACCTGTTCAGTCTAATAGGAAGTGCTCGCCTGGCACATTTACCAAAAAAGTTTCTAGCTTCTGGGTTCTACAGCCAACTGAATATGCGCTGTAGCGTTTATCCCATCATGCCTCTGGCCAAGTCTTGCTGGTGAATGGCTTGAACGTTTTACAAAGATTAAACTGTCATAGCTTGAAAATATACAGTACAAAGAGAAATAACTGACCATTTTTATAGTTGGATGTGTCCTGTTAGCCGTTTTACAGGCGTCTCTTTTACAGTGGTGATCTATGCTTTCTGGGCCGCGGGAGATTTTTTGTTGCAATACTGCGAGTGGTCGTTGGGGGAAAAAAGTGGAAGTAGGGCTGAGCGGTGGTTGGATATCCAATTCGTATACTTCTTCCATGGATCCGAGATTTTGGTGTGTCATGCTGGAAGCAGCTAATGTAGCCTCGAGCAGCTACCCCTCAACAGAGACGAGGTCTTGTCAGCTCTTTTCTTTTTAGCTCCAAGCCACCAGATTTTATTCATTTTCACACTTGTCGTCTTCCAAATGATGGCGACTCAGGTGACATCACTTGAGGACATTCATCAGACTTCGCACAGCTCCTTCAGGAGCCACAAAAGTCTTTATACAACTGTGTTCATACGTAGTAGCACTCCACAACGTCTGTAAACAGACTCTGATGAGTAAAATTGACACACTTTTGCATTTTGTAGACCAACAGGGATTCTTTCACTTGTACGATATTTCCTATGATGTCAATCGGTGGCCCGTACTGATTAACCTCAATTGGATTCCAAGCAGGATATAAAAACAAACAAACAAACGAAAATAAAAGCTAAGGCTTAAGTAAATGGAAGCCATTTATTTATGATGCCGTTAAGAGCACTAATGCAGTAAGATTTAGACTTTAAAGCATTGCTAATGCTATGACAAGTAAAGAGGTGGAGGGCACTTCCACATACTGTTGCTTTGTCAGAGCATAAAGAGAAAAGCTTCTTTGTGTCTCCACATGTGCATTTACTGGCACTGTTCTCATGTCATGTCTAAATACATAGGAGGTTATGGTCTGGGTCTAAGTGAGTTGCCCCAGAATCTGCTTCATTAATGGATTATCCAATTGTACAGTATATGATGTAGCGTGCATTGTGGATCAAGTAGCATAGTGCAACCACTCTACGCACCGGCACACAGCCTGTACACTCTACTACATGGCCTGCTTGTTGTTTGAGCTTCCTGCTTGCTTTTTTTAAGTTGCAGACTGTGGGGTTTAAGCTGAGGGTGAGAGGGACCTTACGTGTCAGGTTTGAGGTCACTTGTGTTAATATCAGACAGATCCAGTACATTAGAAGCATTCCCTAATCTCTTAAATCCCTCCACAGAGCCAACTTTCATTTATTTTTGAAGCGTCAAATTAGGAAGAAGCATACAAAGCAAAGCCCTGGATTTGTTTTGCCACCTTTGAGGGATTGCACTTGTTTTTTTTTGCAATTCGTAGCCCTCTGCAGATTTTCTGTAAATGATAAAAGCTCTGAGAAGGAGGCCTTGGGCTTTTATTTCTCTTACACTAAGGAATGGGATGATGAAAATTTTGGTTTTCATTAATGGCATTATGAGACAACAATATGAGGTTACAGTAATATTTAGTGGTATGGAAAGAGGGGTGCTTGTTTTTGTGATATGTTGCAGCTTGTTTTGTATATACTCAATAACAACGCATGCATTGGTAAATAAGCTTAATGTTAATTGAATATATTGGTGTTCTCATCAGATGTAGAAACACTTCACGGTAGGAGAGCCAGAAGCCTTCACACACTTATCGGAAATGAATGCCAAAGTCTGAGATACTGTGACTGTGGACTTGAAGGCGAACAGGTGGGAGGGCCCAAACGCAGATACAAAACATTGTCATGTGTAATTGCAGTGGTCAGTTCAGGCTAACAGTCTGCAGCAGGCTTACGGGTATAATCGAGCCAACCAACTGGAAGCTCAGTGGGAAAACAACACAAACGGGTGACTGGGACAGGAAAGGTAGGCGGGTGACTGGATCAGGTGAAACTCAGTGGAGGCAACCTGTGGGCAGGTCGGCAGTGACAGTGTGAAAATTCTTTTGAGCCCATTTTGTTGAAGTTTATTCAATTCCACATTCCCTGTATGCACTGAGTGAATAGCTAATACAAGGACTCAGAGTGAGGTGTATTATATGTAACAAAGGATCTGTGTTTTGAATTCCAGTGGCAGGAGATGAAAATTACAAGGTGATGATTTCTTCAGAAAATTCAACCCCTCATGAAAATGTGTGTATTTACATCTACAAGAGGTATAATCAAATATTAAATCTGGGGCTTCGACAGTGACTCTGCTGCAGTCGGCCAGGCACCCTGGTCACCTCTGAGTGAGAGCCGGCTGTACTCTTGGTCCAGGTGAAGCTCTCATGACTGGTCCACAGGTCAGGTGTACATCAAATGAGCCACTTGTTTCCTGTCAAGGGCATTTCCTGCACTCCAGTCTGCCCTCAGGCAGATTTTCGTAAGCCCAGTGGTGCTGCACTGTACCTAGTTCAGAAAAAGGTAACATGCTCTAATTTAATTTGAACATGCCTTTCACTTTGCTGCGATGCTGCAAAGACGAGGTTATAAATACACCATAAAGCCCTGGGAAAAGGCCAAGGTGTTTTCAGGGATATGTATTTTTCATTGGTTTGGACTTCCTTTTCAGGCTGTAAACATTAAAGTCCAATCAAGACGTCCATTGTAGGAGCACTTAGAAAGCATGTGTCCTCAGAGGAGATGGATCCACCACTCCTCCGCTTTGGTAGGTCTGTGTGGGAATAATGTGTGGGTCAGCTGTTGGGGGGGAAAAAAGGCATCATGAGTATTCAAACACATCATATACTGTACAGCCTATAGAAATTGTAGAATGATCCAGAGCGCAGCGTGAACATGAGAATCCAATTGAATTCGATTCAATTGAGTGAGACGCATGCATTCTTGTTTTTAGTCTCTTTCAAGCCCCTCCATCATAACCTGATAAATAAAGACCTTTTCAGGGCCTAAATTACATTTCTTTGACAGACTGGGTCTTTAGAAATGTGTTAATGGTCTAATGTACTTGGATGATCACTTGTGTTTGATAGCAAATTACTCTAACTGAATTTGAATGGCTTTGATAATTTGACTATTTAGCTCATTGTGTTTTTTTGTCCTTGGTCTACAAGGCTGAAAAATGTTTAACCTAAATTATCATAATGGGTTTGGCATTGAATGAAATTGGCTTATTTTATTTGACTATCAAAAAAATATGCCTTCACATTTCCAAGGGTCTGCGATGTGATGGCAAATCTTCATGGATAACCTCTTTGAACTTGATTCGATCTAATGTAAACACATTCCCTGTCTGCAGGAAATGCGTGGTTAATTAGGGGCAGTTATGTAAGATCTCATCCAACAATAGAAAAGTAGTCCAGGTGAGATTGTGGTATACCGGGTGCTAATAGGCACAGTGATTTTTATTTTTTTTTAATGGGCTTCAGCATACAGAGATTCATAGCAATGAAATGTTAAGTTATTGACTCTGGCCATAGCTTCAGGCTGACACTATTGATGTCTCTGTAAATTATTAGTGCAGTCACATTATTTCTTTACAAACTTGGCTAAGACTTTATGTCCTCCCAGGCCTGATTTGTGTAAGCCAGAAGTTCTTAAACTGTGAGTTTGCAGAGAGTTGAAGGTGGGGTAAGTGATCCTGCGTGAGATGAAAAGGAGAAGGCGTGGCGTGTCAAAATCTTTATATTTTAATTTTCACTTTCTGAGGAAAGTTCATTAATCTGCTTGGAAATCATAGAGAAGTTCCTCATAAGTCCAGAGCTTGCCTGAGAATCATCATGTTTTTAAATTTTCTTCAGTATCAAAGTCATCCAGTGATACTTGTCCGTACATCCATGGGTACACTGCAAACAGGAGCTTCTAATAGCTAATTCGGCATATTTTTAATCATACCAATAGGCAAAAATGTGAACAAACATAGGCTAAAAGGACGGGGCTCAAGTTGTAGCCATAAGCGATAGCCCTTACAATTCCCCTAAAAGCATTAGCATTATTATATTCCTTGGTGTCAAGGGTCTGTTCAGTTCACTTTGTCTCCAGATTTAAAAACCTGCTCACTTACTTTAATATAAAAACAAGATGTATACCATTGTGAGAAATGGTGTCACGCAGAGGCAACTTTGTGTGTATTCTCTCTGCCTACGCTAACATTTTATAAATATTACTATTACTAGTTTGCTATTGAGAAATGTAAAGATAACTGACAATACCCTCTACAAAGCACCAACATTCATAAAACAGTTTTAGGGTTGTATCTGAGGGCAGGTTTTCACACAGCAGTTACAGCAGCTTATATTAACACTCATTTAGCAAAAAATGACACAAAAGACTTAGATGTAATTGATAGGCTATTCCCACAGTGATCAGTGGCCTGCTTCCATTTTGGTTGAGAAACAAATGTCACCAATGGCACACCACTTCTGTCAGACTGCCTGTTATTTGTGTTTGACACATATCTGTGAGGATAAAAGAGGCTAAACCTGTTCAATTTAAACAAGGGACACTTGTTTCATTTAAATGAAGTGGACTATATTATAGTATATTATGTTATATATCTGTTTTCTTTAGTGGTTAAGTGTTGCTCAAATAGGCTGGTGTAGAGTAGGCCGTTTTTGTCGCTCAATGTTGGGGTAGTATTAAATGTAACAAGTTAATATTCGTTGGGATTTACATTAGCTCAGTTATCTACAGAAGGTTTATGGAAAATCATGTACATTTGTAAGTCAACTATTGAAGTGAAAACATTTTTTGCTCCTCGTTTCCTACCCCTTCCTTACAGGTACCAGCTGCTAGGACCAGCATTAGCAACAATACAGTTTGACTCTGGGTTGGCTACAGTTGTCAACTGAGTGACAAACACAAACCCATGAGCCCATCTGACGTGTTTTCCATGATCTCTGGCCAAATCATCAGTTACACTACTCCATATTTGCAGGCTGCTTCCCCAGATGTTTTTGCACAGAATGTGCTGAGAGCCTTTTGTTTTTGTTAGGATCTGTAGCTCAGAGACGGTATGTGCAAGATCAATCAAATTTAGTGGATAGGTTTCAAGTTCTCCACTTTTTAGGGAAAATCATAGGAGTTGGTCAGATATTGATGTTGCTGTATATCAAATGTGTGTGTGTGTGTGTGTGTGTGTGTAAATATATAAATATATATATATAAATAAATATATAAATATAAATATATAAAATCACTGAGTGCTGCTTTTAATACACAGGCTTTTCTTTGGTTATTGGCAGCTGCAAAGAGTCTGACTATGGTGGTAACAGACTGTTGTTTATATTAGGAAGGTTACCAGAGTCAATGTGTGTGTAACTGGATGTGCAAGGCATGGAGATGCTGAAAAATGATATTAGCTCTCAGTAAATCTACCCTGGGTAAATAAAAGTATAAATAAAATATCCACGCCACATAGCAATGGTGCACAATTTAAGTTGATGGCTAACAAGCAAACAGGAAGTGAAGCATATTTCATTAAGACTTAATAAGGTCCCCGGTTAGCTGTTACTTTCTCAGTCAGCTTTGTATATGGGTACATGGCATAATAGTTGTGGTATATGTAAATGGCAGACGTTTGGCCTTGATGGGGGGGGTGGGGGCTGATGGTGGTGTTATAGGAGAGCAGACAGTTTTCACAGCTTTGTGCCGCTGGTAGAAAATAAGTCTCAACAAAGAGTGCTGACAGTGAGCTCTGTGAAGTTTTCTGAATAAACGGGACATCGCCCCTGAAAAGATGTGTTTTCTAATGACACTTTTCAGTGCTTTGTGTACAAGAAATTAAATTCTATTTGCTGCACATGCATTTGGGTGACAGCAGAAGTCTAATTGGCAAATATCTCAAAACTTGAGGAAAATATGAGAAAATATGTTGGGTGGGTGGATTCGGGTGAACTGATGTGTTGTCTACCCGATGTCAGTCATTATGTTGATATCCAGCCTGGTGTTTGTATTATATTATATTATGGTATGATTTTTTAAATGATTTTCCAACACTGACAGCTGCCTGGCAGGATCACCTACATGTAGTTTACTACCCATTCTGTCTGTGGACGTCTTGGCTGCTGTCTTTGTATTCTCTGAATAATAGATATAACAGAATAATAGTCATTGTGGAATTTCCTATATTTTTAACACACTTAAATTATTTCCAGAACTCTACAGACCAGTATAGACCAGCATATATCTTTATTATTGATTACTATATTGATTTCAAACTTTCATCAGCTTATTTTTATGTCTCTTTTAGTAAAGACATAACAATCATTACCTAAACACATACTAAGCACACACATTTGCACATTTAACCGATAGTAATAAAGGGAAGCATTCTCTGTCTGTGGTAACATAAAGTACACACCAGTGTTTGGTGCTCAACACTAAAACTAATTAAAAGTGGAAAGTTAAACAGTTTTTGAGGTAAACACATTAACATTACACAGTAATTGAGACTGCATTTGGAATGGAGTCAGAGTGTCAGGCTGCATGAAAAGACACCAAAATAGAGCTTGTTCATCAACATCGTCTCCCTGGAGGAACCTGTCCTCAGCACCCCGGCTGCCGGTTACTTTTCCTGTGTGCCCAGCTACTCACTGTGCTTGTGGAAAACAGCGGCTCTGAAAATAGGGAGCATATGCTACAACAAGGAACGCCACTTCAAGCAATACTTGTTCCTTAACATTAGCACTGCGTAAAGAAACTGAAGTGAAGTTGAGAAAAGACTTAGTTGTCAGTTGCATGTTCTCAAAACATTGTATTATACTTGCAAAAAAAAAAAAAAGAAGTGTGAAGGAGGCATGGATAACAATCCCAAACTGGCGCCCACCAGTAATTATGATGTGGGTACAAAGAGATTTTTGCCATTCTAAAGGGAGAAGGGGAGTGTAGGTGTATTAATTCCTATTCCTTCCTGCTTCCTCGACTTGGAAGTTCAGATTTAGAAAAAGACCCCCCCTCCCTCAAAAGAAAAGAAAAAACAAGAACTGTCACATTGACTGACGCCAATCGTATGTAGCATCTGTGTTCCCACTACTGCTCCCTATAGTATATGCCACACTGTGGCAATGTGGGAAACTGACAATGTCAATTTATCAGAACAAAAGAATTCCTCAGCAAGAGGAATACACATCTCTGGGCCCTGGAGACAAAAATCATTCCACCCCCACCCTTACCTGTATCTAAACAGAATGTAGGACATTCACAACACCAGAAATAGAAATTTCAGTCACAATTATCATTTTTGAATGTATCCCCTACAGTCAAAAGTTAGGATTTCACTTTAGGAGTTAGAGCTGCACTTTAATGCTAACTTCCTTAAAGTAAACAATTGAGTGAAAGGCGCCGAGATGAAATAAACACCCACACAGCAGCTGCAACCCAAGATCGGTCAGCTTAAGTGAACTGATGCAGATCCATGCTGCCCTAAATGATTGTCTCTTTGTGAGACCTAATTTTGCTTGCTACATTTCAGCTGATTTAATTATGTTGTGTTTCTTTTCAGGTGTCTGATCCTGTCATCCCCACCATCACTTAGTGTTAAAGTTGAGGTAAGTGCTCGACCTAATTTTTCCCTCCTTTCCACAACAGTACTGTACTCTGTATATTCTCAGCCCTCCATGTGCACTGCTCCTGTGTAGTCAGGCATCTTTTTTGTTTGATAACGCTTTGTGATACACCATAGTTTTCTTTTCATCATTCCACCTCTCCCACATTTCATTTTTTCAAGACATTATTTGAGGATTAAAATCATAGAAAATATGATGGGTATGGTGTTCAATTATTCAGTGATACTAATATTTTTATTATTTCCTTTATTTTAGCAAATGCAGAAAAACTTGTATGTGTTGCTCTGTGTCTGACTGTGTGTGTGTGTGGTTCATGCTTCCTAAAAAATATTGCCTCAACACATCAGTAGGCGTAGTTAATGTCAGAAGTGGTCATACAGAGCAGTACACTGCAGTGCAATGCACACACTGAGCCAAAACCTGATTATTCAGACTTCATCAAAGGCTGAGGAATCTAAACTAATTCTGATTTAAAGCCATTCGATCAAGCCTTAACATAACGAGATATATTCGTTCAGCTCAACCACTTTGCTGTGTTGAACCGTAAATGAGCCGTGAATTTAATAGGCACTCCTGCGCTGTGGGCCCGGACGAGGTTTATGCTTGTGTTACTACGGGTAAATAATGTTGATTTTAAGGCAAAAGGGCACAGCATGTGTATATATATCTAATTTTTAAATGTATTAATCGCGTGTTTATATTATGCTTTGTATAAATATATGTCAAATTCATCATTTAGTTATTAATTTTCTTTATTAGATGATTGTGACATCATGGCTTCGGTCTCCATATTAGCTGATTTACAGTCAAATTCCTCTGCCCAGTTAATGCATATGCGTCATAGAAAGTTGGCTAAAATGCAGGAGGTCACCCTAATGAATTACTGCCAGTGTTCTCATGATACAGTCTGGATTGATTGATTCAATTAGGCCTGGTTATGAGAAAAACAAGTCACGTGTCTCCGAGAGAAAATGTGGACAAAACAGTACCCTCTTTTGTTCAAGTGCAGCTTTATCCAGTTTGCCATTTAGGCCTCAGACAGGCACAAACCAGATCTGTCAGAGTGATCCCGCAGTCCACAGGCCGAGGATGCCTCCAGCTTAGGAAGTAATGTATGCAGTATGTAATGTAGTGTAGGTTTTAATTGATTGATCGTCACCATTGAAAGACTAGATGGGCCCTGTGCGGTGATTTTGGTTTAGTGGTCAAACTCGAAAATACAGGTCAAATATAATAATATGCAGCTTTGAAGTAACAAAACATGACATTCCACTGAAAGGTCAGGGAAATCTTGAAATTGATATTAGATTTATTGTAAAACAGCAGCGAACACGAGTGACCTAAGTGCTGTAACTCTGGCGTGGCTCCATTTGGATAGTCTCAGTGTGACAACAACAGGAAGTAGTTAGTCACCTTTTTATCTAGGCTGTTTTTAGGTTGTATGTATCATGAGCGGTAACTGAAATATGGGAGACAAGTAAAAAGAAAGGATTTATCAAAATAAAAATACCTGTTAATAATGAAATTCTACTTGCAGACCTTATTGCTGCATATCATGTCTGGATTTGGTGCATTAGTTAAGCCCACGGGGATCCTTTGTCTTTATCTCCTGATTAGCTGACTCTTTGTTGGCATTACTTCTGATAAGCTGCTGAAAACTCCCTCAACAGCCACATCAAAATTATGTTTGCATGTCCTGATAACACTAATGGTCCTTGCTATAATTGATTTATGATACAATTTCATCAGTGTTGTAGTTATACATGTGTTTTAATTCTAATGGAGAAGTATAGACTTGATTTTTGTTTTTTAGTCCCCAGCAAATACAGTAAGAAAACAAACTGTAAATGCAGACATTGGAAATAGCAAGCTCTGTGGTGTCTGTGTTTAGCAAAGCATGCACAGCGGTTGAATACCAAAATTTGATATATTTTTGAAACAGATGGCAAGGTGTTCATATGGGAACGTGAGCTGTTCTTCACGGAATATGAAAATGTTGAACAGGTGGTCCAAAATGCTTCCTTCCCTGCTACGGCTTTCATTAACACTCTTTTATTTTTCTGGTAATAATAAGATTACTTTACCCTTTGAGATATAGGGCAGACAAAGGAGCTGCTACTTTTTTATAGACAAAAACTGGCAAAACCGTGGCCTTATTATGTATTATTAGACACAACAATCTCCGCCAGCATCCCCAAACACCATAAAAGACACGCACACTTGCACACTGTGAGCGTGTTTTATGATCTGATAGCTGTCCAAAATTCTGTGTTTATTAGAGCATGGGTTTATTTTGTGATCGTGCTGTAGTTCCCACTCAGGTACCATGTGAAACTACCTTGCATTCATGTTCGGATATGTGAAGGTTCTGCATCTGTGTCTGGGAAGTTGTCTGGACCACTAGCAACCATACATTTAACGTGGGTTGAGCCATTGTGCCCCATCGTGACGATGACCAAATCACAGTGCTGTTAGCAACACTGATCCATCGAGTTAGCCAACAGTGTCATTTTGTGGCTGAGCTGTTATGTAGTAACGTGCTGTGCAAGCTGGTGTCTGTACACCTGGCCAAAGTTAGTATGGTTTTGACGTTTGAGGGATGCAACAAAAAAACCCAACAAAAACGCCCATCAAAGTAGAGAGCCTGTACATAAACCGTTAACAGTAACATTAGCTTCCTGCTCTTTCTGCTGCTCTTAACTGGATCAGACTCTCTGGTGCGTTCAGAGCAGCTGAGCAGCAGCTTGTCCTGTCAGTCTGTGAAACTGAAGTGTTATAGCTAACGTAGCGCTACTAAAGTGGGCACTTTACTTGCTGCTGTAGACACTCTTTTTTTGTTTCTTTCGGTATTAATTGTCAGACACGACTTACCAGAAATTTGCCACCAATACTTCAACTTATCACTACATAGGATGTCACCTTTGAATGTAATCACTTGGATAGCACTAATTTGAAGTATTCCCGTAGGAAATAGCTTTTAAGCGTGAATTACAGTAAATTGGTGTGGTTTTCTAGATACAGCTGATTGTCAAGGTTTTTTTTCCTGATAGAATACTGATGAAACATGCCACTGGCGCAGTTTAACACTGATGATGATGAAAGGGGCGTGCTGTCTCAATCGATTGAAATTCCTATAGTGATTAGGTATCTTTTAACATTTACATTACTATATTGTTCAAAAGAATTGCATTGAAGAAAATTGCCATGGAAACTATAGGCTTGCAATTTGAGAAAGAATATGTGTCAGGGTCATCAGTGGTGGCAAAATCACTTTGGTTTTTTACTAAAAGAACTGTGATCTTTTCAAGTTTTTATTTATTTGTTTTTTTGATACAGGAGTAGAAGAATGATAATCTGGTTCAGATTTATTAAAATGCAACTCTACCACCTCAACCTACAACCACAGAAGAGTCCAAGATTTATACTGACTTAGCAAATTATTTAGAGCACAGAGATGTTGGGCAATGTAACAAAGCCAGTAAGGTGAGTCAATGCACAGGTAAAGCAATATCAATAATTGTATTGATTCAAGCCGACCATCCTGTCATCACTTTGAAAACGTAATTATAAGCAACACTGCAAAGAGCCCTTACGAGACATTTGAGCAGAACACAAGCAAAGAGAAATGTGAGCAGATGGGCAGCGAAGACTCAAACCAACAAAATGCATTTATCCACAACCTCATTAACCCTGTACATCACAGCCTTGTGCATACATACACACATGCAGTGACTTATACTCTACGCGCTCCCTCTGATTCATAAGGAAAAGACACAACACTTTGTGGTGGGTACAGTCATGACTCTGAATCAAACACATTTCAAGGTCAAATAGTACAACAGCACCCGACACACAGAGAAGTTTGGTTCCATTTCTCAGTCACAGTATCACAGGGGCACAGAAGTGGACTGATGGAGACCGCCTTACATGCTTAGGCCACAGTGATGGTACAAACTTAACTTGCCAAGGATGGCTCTTGGTTTCTCAGACTGTTTGTTTGGATTCCTGGCTCACAGGTTGTCTGTTTGGGCCAGATTCTTGAAGCACACATCGAATCGACGGATGACTAGCGAGGCTGCCTGCCAGCTGAATTTCAAGAACAGTTTAGCTTCACTGTAGAATTTAAAATGCTTAACTCTTTGTTGGGCTCGCTAGAGCTGCAGCAAAATGCTTTTCCTTGACTCATTTTGCAATATAAGGGCTTTATGTAAATGGACAAATCCTTCAGTGTTTGCTCAGGGAAGTAATGTTGTGATTTTTAAGGGAATGTTATATCCTTCTCTGTCATAGTGTATTTCATCCCCACCTCATACCATTCTACCGTATGTTAGGTAAGCATCTTTTAGATGAATATAAGTCCTTACTGTAATTCATAGTGTTCCTCAGAATTACCTCAAAGCTTTTCCAACATGATAATCTCAAGAGTATGTATGCATTTGGTGTTCAAACCGCTTTCAGGACTGAAAGAAGGATCCATGTAGCATCTTATCCAGTTTGGTTTTTGCTTGCATTGCAAAATGCCATCTGAAATACTGTCTATTTATCTCACATCAAGCCTTAATAAAATATAAAATATATTTATGATGGGTGAGCATCTCATCAATCAAAATTCCCAGATGCTACTATATGCCAGAACTTTTTTCTGGGTATCTACAACCTTTACCCCTTTGCCACAAGGCCAGTGTTGCCTCCCACTGAGCCCTGCTGTGGGTCATGACTATGAAGCTGAAGTGAGCTGGAACATGTGATCATGTAGCATCAAAAGACACAGTGCAGCGTTTTATTTGATCCTGTTTAGAACAATGCACAGGCAGGCTACCAATGACTGAAGCCTCATATGGCCAGTTCCACGCAAACTAATGTACTTCAACATGTGAAGCATTTACATCACATGTGATTTCTTGCATGTGAATGAGAGAGAAATATTATTTTATTTTGGAGATTTAAATTGGCTTGGAAAACTCCACGGGCCATAGGTTCAGCCTGTTGTTGTTTATCAGTGCCAGCCGTCACTTTACAACTAGATTATTGTCAGAACACATAGCAACACCACTGTAGAAAATATTCAACATACTTTCCATAATATATAAGAGGAAGTAGCTTTTAGCTTCTATCTTCTCTAACAAATAGTCCAAGAAATGAAGAACAGCAAAAAACAAAGGTGTGAATCAGCTTCAGATACAATCTGTATCTACAGAGGAGGCATTTTGATCACATACT
Organism: Pempheris klunzingeri; assembly: GCF_042242105.1. NCBI lineage: Eukaryota > Metazoa > Chordata > Actinopteri > Acropomatiformes > Pempheridae > Pempheris > Pempheris klunzingeri. Next base: position 6,184,021 of record NC_092017.1, read on the forward strand.
GCTCTGATGTGTCAATAAGTGACCAGCGACTGTGTATGTTTTGGCTTTAATGCTTTGATGACTTTTCTAATGAATTTCAGGCATTTTTAATTTTTTTTTATGTGATTCCTAATCAAATCCAGTTTTCAGAGCAACTGACAGCTCCAATTTTCCGTAAGTAGAGCCTCTTGTTAGGCGTCAGCACATTTAAATGTAACATGATGCAATCACAGTGATGACCTAAGTGTGGCCTGATTAGATCGCCCAGAACAAATGATATACAAAACAATGATAATGACGCTAATGAATATTTTACTCTTGCACGGTGCCTGAAGAGTTTTACATTCCTGAGTACGATAGCTCTGCTGTGGCATCTTTTATCATGGGATTGTGTGACTAATTAACATCAAATTTGGCAGATCTGGATGAATGAAGCTGACAGTGCATTTATGCAACAGGAGTAATCTTTCTTTCTTCTTTCCTTTTTATTTTCTGCCAGCTTGACTCTCTTTATTTCTTCATTCCTTTTTTCTCATTACTGTAGAGCCTCTGCGCGGTCTGCCCCCAGTAGATAACAATCGCTGAGTTATGACTGCTGTGAGGTGGACGTGGCCAAATGGTCCAAGCTAGAATACACAGCAACTGAAATAAATAATTTGCTTGTGATGTCTATCTTAAAGATGTTATCACAAACAGATGCACCAAGGGAAGGTACTCTCACACAGACTGTGCCGGGTTATGCCATCAAAAAGTGAATTACAATATGTGCCAGACTTGCCTTATTTGACACTGTTTTTGTGCTGTGTTTTTAAGGAATTTATTGGGTTTAAACAACCTGAGGGAACTTTACATTTTATAATTGAAACACTTACACATGGTTGGAATATTAAAAGCTTATTCCAGTATTTTTAAACTCAGTGCATTTAGATTTGAATACTTTTAGGCCAACAAAATGATAATCCTATACATGTTTCTGCATTTCTCCCTCAGAATCTTATTGTTGGTAGGATGAAGAAGTCACTCAACCGCACTTAGACCTTTAAGTTAGGAAATGAAATCTGCATTAAGTGCACAATCTAATAAATAGTAAGTTGGCAAAATATGAAAAATCCAAGCAATTCAAATAAAACTGAGACGTTCATGTGGTTTCCTGTCAAAATTTCCTCACTAAATTCTCAGTATTTCTAAAATCCCGGCCACGACCATGAGCTGTGGTCAGCTGCATTCTCCTCTCCCACAGCAACATGCTTTCACACTAGATCTAAACTATGAAGGAAAAAAAAGTCCACAGAACCTTCTCACACGACGTCTGCAACATAAGCCACTCCTTCACTTTCCCATCTGTATGCTCAGTATGCTCCAAACACCCATATTTTGACCAAAATATGGCTAAACACACAATTTCTGTTGTAGCTTGCATTTACTTCTGTTTTGAAGGCTGAAACTAACAACTTTTCAAAGCTGTGTTTTTGGAAAAAAAAGGAGTCTCAAATCAACTAATCTCATATTAACTAATAACAATTAACTACTTAATTATTACTTAATTACTTAATTGCATGCAAATTATCCACAATTATTGTGCAGCATCATATTTTCAAAATAGTACCTACCTGTAATGTTTGAAAACATGCTCAATTTCTGAATTTCTGAGCTTTTTTAATTAATTCTCTACCTGATTTGGCTCCACGCAATCTCGGAAAAAGATGAAAAGCTAAATAAAACCAGTGCGTCTAGCTATGGATTGATTAAACTGGCTTTCACATGATTGTTGTGCAGTCTTCATTGTTATACCTCAGTTAATGGCGGTTCATTTTCAACAGAAGTAAATAATTTGGCTAACTTTATGTGTGGCACAGGGACTCTTACTAACAGGGTGCATATTTAGAATGCAAACACAGCGAGCAGGAATCTATTTCATTGAATCAATGCAGCTGTGTTGCCTGGGAGGGCCCTCACGCCTTCACAGTGCAATGGAAAATAATGGTGTATTGAACTGGCATACGATAGAGCAATAGTAGCCTTTGTTCACAGCCCTGTAGATGTGTTTGATGGTTGCTATCAAGCCTCATGTTTACACACTGAGGATGAAGGACTATTCTTAAACAATTACTGTAGCTGTTCATGAGAAATTGGAGCACAAGATGATATCCAGTGGAGCGGCGATCACTTTCTACAAGGAAAGCAAAAGGCAGAAAACAAGTAAATAAGACATGCTTAAGATGCACAGATTAAGACAAGCCCAGAGTGATTAAGAGGGCTGACATAGATACTCTGGCTGGATTTTTAGATGGACTGCAGAGCGCGTTTGGATTTGGTTTTAAGCAGCAGGAACACATAAACAGCAACAGCTATCAGTCAATTAAGGATAAAGCCCTCCAAAAACAACTAGTTTAACTCTGCTTTTCAATTAATCTTCTTTGGGTGTCACAGAGGGTCATAGTGCTGCGGAGTGAGCAGTGGAGAAATGGAAGATTGAATAAGTGTCCAAACAACTGGGCAGGAGGACTAAGGCCCAAAGCATTTAACCCAGCCCTGCTGATGCTGCACAGATGCTTCTGGCCAAGCAGGATTTCGGCACTTTGTTTTTCTTTAAGAGCCCAACAAAGCTCTGATTTATTTGGGGACGTGATCCATGGATGAATCATGGAAGTCTACATGGGTCCAATTTTCAGATTTACACAACTGCCCACATTTTTCTGCTCTATCAAGGCCTCTCAAGAATGTTGAAACATTACAAAAACACATCTGTGCTATAAAATGTTTTGTCGAGGCGATCTGTGCGAAATCCCTGAGCTAAAATCCTCATCTGCTGAGGAGGAAAATCTCTTTGCGATGTTCTCTGGTGTGGATCTAAATAATCAAAAACACTTTGTTTACTGTACAAATGAAACACATCTTATTGACCTCAGGAGTTTCAGCAACAGAGAAGTGCTCTGACTCTCTTAGTTTGTCTTCTTAGCTTCCTGTCTGCACCTGCATCCTCTGCTTCTGATCACATTGCTCCTGCATTTAAGCAAATATCTGACCAATTATGTATCATAGCGTACAGCGTTAACAACTGCCAGATCTGGAAGCAAATAAGAGATTATACAACAGTCTGACAAACACTGACCACTGTTTATTTAGGGCTGCTAAATTAGATCAGTTCTGCTGTCACATTACTGTTATAATAGTTATGGTGCCTGGTGACATACATCTGCGAAGTGTTTTATTGCTTTATGTACCCCTAAAATGCAGATTATCAACTTGTAATCAATCTGAAGCTCTCTGTCGCTGATTGTTGTCCCTGTAATAAGCGTCTCCCACAGTGGCTGAGAGCCTGATAGTGAGCTGAGCCACTGGTATTCTGTGCGTTAAAGGGAGTGTGAGGAAATCCGGGCTCAGTGTGACATGATGAAGCTATGGACCTAAAGCTCCTCATTGTTATGTATCTGTGGTCCTGCAGCCCAGCGCTGCAGAATATAGAAGAGGGTGAAGGAAATGGCGCTGTGGCTGCCAACCCACTGGGCCTTTTTCTGCTCCGAAGAAAAGGGTGCACAATCGAAGCAATACCTGCAAGTCAAGACAAAGGGGTAAAGCACCCTGGCTTTCTGTCAGCCTCTTTCATCGGGCCTAGCCCAAATGATTTGGATACAATTGCAAAGCGAAATCTCTGTCTGCTGCAATTGCTTAAATGGTAGCTAAAGTATTTAAAAAAGCTCAGATGAAATTGTCATGAGCTTACACTCATTCATGTCTTTATATCCTACGCTGTGCTAAGGGGATTCTTGGGCAAAGTCATCTGTATTCAGTAAACAAAGTGTTATTGATGAGCTGATTCTATGTGGCTTTGCCAGTGAGCGAGCCGGGGAAGGGATTATGTCCCCAAGCCGAAACCCAATACAAGTTTGAATAAGGGGATGGATGTGCCGTGCTCATTGTGGCAGTAGAGGATAAGCTGTGTTCAACGCAGAAATAACAGCTCAATACCTGTGATATGAAAAGGTTTGGAAATCTCAGACTCGCTTAAGTGGGAAATATCTCCATTTACTGTCACAAAATGATAAATCGACAAGTTTTATTTATTTTTTAAAAGAGAAGTACTAAAGGCCACAGAAATCCAGGTGATGTTTGTGTTGATGACAGCTTACCAATGGTTTGGGGCTTTTTCTGAAGACCTTCGATGAGTTTCAATTTACTGTAGGATTTAAGCATCTCCACTTACTGAGATGCGAGAGGTGTAACTACAGAATGACAGTAACTGTGAGAAATCCGCTAATCCACCGTTCTTACATTATAGGGATTATACCTTCGGTGACTTTTTTTCTTTTTTTACATCTCGCTTTCCATTCGCCTGTGTGCAGTTCAGTTTCAATCACTGCTGAGCTATGAGGGGTGTTACTTTGCGCTTAATGTTTCATCTGGTCAGCGGGAGTTTTGCAAAACATCTTGTTTACAACCACTGTAAGACATTCTTTTCACTTAGCCTTATGATATTTTCTATCTGCTTTGCAGCAAATGAACAGTGAACCTCTCCTTAGATACCCTGTGTAACAACCATTTCATACCGTGTACGCCCTGAAACATGATTTCAAATCATAAGTATCGAGGAATGTGAAGTGTCAGGATTTTTGGGGCCAATCATTGATCGCTGTAATCGGTATCGGCCAATACCAATTACAAGGTCTATTCGAAGCCTTCTGTTTTATCATGTAGCATTATTTATTTATGTAACTATTCTAAACAACTTTGTATATGAAGTATCAAAGAGGTGAGAAATATCATGAATTTAGTGTTTATTTATTGGCAGGTGGCAGTGGAACATATTTTTCTCTCCGTTTCTTAGACACAGCTTAAACCACAGCAGCCTGCGCCTGGTTATTGGGAGCAGCCTATATCAAAAAATAAAAATGTGGAATGAAATGAATTAAATTTGATAAAATAATGATTCGAATAAAAGCTAAATGTGAGCAACACACCGAGTTAGAACAATAAATTATGTATACAGTGGCAACAAATCGATTCTCAATGTGTGTACGAGCAGCTGTATAACATTTGTTGGAGTGTGTGTGTTAATATTGGAGATTTTCTGTGTCCCCAATTGAATGCTGTAGGTTTCCATGACAACCCGATGCTACAGTTTGCACTACTGTAACTGTAAGTGATTGTGCAGCTTCGTTCGATGGCATCACCACCGTACAGCTCAGTAAGCTTGCCTGTATAACATCCTCCCTCAGCTGAAAATCCACATTTGATCATAGAGAATATCATCAGCGAAAACAGGGCAGCGCTTCATATAGCTGATTTATGCTAAAACTCTTAAAAACTTAATAGTTTGTGGCGTAAGTCATTGTGATCTAGCCAGGTTAAAAGAGAGTCACCTTCGTGATATTGTGAACCATCTTTGACACTCTTAGAAATACAACAAAAGGCAGAAATGAGAAAAAAGAAGCAGAAGAAAACTTGTATTGGAGGTTAAACTCAATGTAAAAGTCAATTCATTGAAAACATTTCTCTCACAATTTCACAAGGGTCTCCCACTCATTCGTTTGTGTTAATTCAGTCTGACTTCTTAAGATCTTAGTGTTTGGGATCTCTGAGAGACTGTATGTTTACATGAAAGTGGAGACTTCAGAGATTTATTATGTTACAGTGATGGAATACAGTTGCTCACTCAAAATTATTCAACCCCCATTGTAAATAAGGTGTATTGGCAAAATTTGCCAACTGTCAGCTGTGTTCAATGAACAACTCAAATAAAAACAATTGAAATAGCTCAGCACAACTAATATTACAGGTGGTTTCTCCAAATTCAACACAATATGTCAGTTTTAATGACTACTGCAGTCTCAAGCACACCTGATGCAACTAATGAAGGGCCTCATTAGTTGCATCAGGTGTGCTTGAGATAGAACACATCAAATACCTGGACTGTTTAGGGGTTTGTTCACAGTAACATTTGGCTGTATGTTAGAAATATGAGTAAGTCAAGAGAATCGTCCAAAAAGTTAAGAGAGGAGATCATTGCCTTGCACAAACAAGTAAAATAATAAAAAAAAAAAGATAGCAAAGGCACTGAATGTTCCTAGAGATACTGTTGGAAGCATAGTATGCAAGTTCAAAGCTGGAGGAACACTGGCTGCACTACCTGGACGTGGCAGAAAGAGGAAGCTGCTACCAGACTTCTGAGGAGGCATGTGGCCAAACACCCTCAAGGTTTCAGTTTCTACAGTAAGGCGCATACTAAATGCTGAAGGCCTCCATGTCCAAATTCCAAGACATACACTGACCCAAAAGCACAAGATAAGTTGGCTTCAGTATGCTCGAAACCATATAAATGAGCCACAGAAGTTTTGGGATTCTGTTCTGTTGGAGCGATGAAACAAAAGTGGAACTTTTCAGGTCTATGGATCAGCGGTACGTCTGGAGGAGGAAGAATGAGGCACATGGTGAAAAGACCCCCCTGCCTACAGTGAAGCATGGCGGTGGCTTGGTGAAGTTCTGGGGCTACTTTGCTTCCTCGTGCACTGGAAACCTGCAGCAATTTCCCCCTGGGGATTATTAAAGTGATTCTGATTCTGATTCTGATTTGGAGGGCAGGATGGATTCAATCAAGTATCAGGAAATCCTAGGAGGATACTTCATGTCTTCTTTGAGGAAGCTGAAGCTTGGGCGTCACTGGACCTTCCAACAGGACAATAATCCCAAGCATACCTCAAAGTCCACCAAGGCTTGGCTTCAGAAAAAGTCCTGGAAGACAGTAGAACTGGTTGTCGCAGTCGGGATTTGAAGAAAGGCAGTTGCAACACATAAACCCAAGAATTTTAGGGAGCTGGAGGCTATTGCCCATGAGGAATGGGCTAAGATTCCTCAGGAAAGCTGTCAGAACCTGGTGTCTGGCTGTGCATCACGTTTGCAGCAAGTCATAACGGCAAAAGGGTGCTCTAATTAGTACTAAAGATGCTTATCAAGAAGAGGTTGAACAATTTTGGACGTAAAACATTGTAAATGTTGACAATACACTTGATTTGCGATGGGGGTTGAATAATTTTGAGCGCAACTGTATGTTTCTAAACCGGTTTCACTGTGGAGGTGAGCCTGGCATAAGCTTAATATCCTTTTTAGAGAAAAAAGAGAAAAAGATCGAACACTCATTAGCTGTTTCACATTAGCCCACAACTTAATAACTGCTGCTGTCAAGCAGTCCAAGTCCTAAATATGGTTTCACACCTGTAGCATGGTTTGTTTGGTCCATTCCAAGGGAACAAAGTGAGACACTGTGTTGCCTTTTAGCTCTGGTCTGCTTTGTCCACACAGACTTTTTATAAACAAACCAAGAATGACAGTGGCTGATAGGAAAGTCACTGATTGGACAGTTTTACTGATGTTGTCTGGTCATCGTGCTACATGGACGCATTAACAGCTGAAACCTCCGATATCATAGATAGTGACCAGTGGGTAGAAAGGGGACAAAAGGAGTCTTATCGGAATATTATGGTAAGAAAGTTACTGTGAGGTGGCAGTATTTCATGATTTCTCTTTAATGAGGAACTATGACAATCCCTGCATGCATGCTAATGCTCATATGTGTTGCCACGGTTACCGAATAACCTTGTATAAATACATGAAGTGGCCACTTTATTAGGTACATCTGTACAATCTATTGCAGTGCAATATGGCTGTTGTGCCATAAAGTGAGCTTTTATGGTGCCATATGATGATGCTCTAACGTTTTTGTTGACATTGTCGGAAATGTGCACCTTTATTCTGATGGAAGTTGAAAATACTGATGGTGTTTATCTTTTCTTCTTTTTTATCCATTCAGTTCATTTTAGGAGTAACAAATATATCGAGTGCACATAGTGGTGTTACAAAGACGGGTCTAGATGCATTTTAAACCTGATTAAAAATGCAGTGGGATAACCATATCCATCCCAATCACCATTGGTTTTAAATAAACATGTATTCAAAACTGATTTACACCTCGTACACCACACACATAACATTATAAAGATACACACAGATACCCAAATTACACCCTTGCGTCCCTTTTTTTCTTATTTCATCACTTCAGTCCTCACCAGCACGAGCAGTTACAGTCGTACGGCCCGTCACTTGACATGTTTGTGAGTTCAGGATCATAATTAACTCTCCAACAGAAAAATGTGTCCTCTTACAGTTCATACTTTTCTCGTGAGAGGAGGACTCCAGTCTGTCTGTGTCTTCATAAATTACATTTCAGAAAGTGTTTCGAGAGTCTTTGTGTTGTTTTTTTCACAGAAAAACCCAAGTCATCTTAATTATCACCTAGACTTACATCGTTGACTGTCCTTGAAACGCCCAGCTTTATTGCATGCGTCCTGCAATCCAAGGCTTCTCACTTTTCACCATTTTGCTTCATTATACATCTTGAGCATGGCGGCTTCCATCACAGTGAGCAAATATTTGACATAGAAGGAGCAGCTCCTCTAGTATCAGTCTACCAGCAGACCCCGCTGAGAGTCACCCCTCAGTATCAAGTGCTCATTTCCGAAATGAAAGGCAGCAATTAACACATCAAGGTTGAAGATGGTCCCATACTTGTTTTTTTCCCCCTCCAGTCCACACAGGTAGCTACAGAAAAACGTCTCTCTGTTCTATGATAAGCATTTCCTCTGCTGTGATAAGAGGCCGTAGGATAATGCCCGTCAGATGAGGCCAATTAATGATGGCTCGATGTGATGTTTTATCTGTTCAAGGCAAGTCTGCAGCTCCTCTCACTCACTGTTGCTCCCTCCCAGATAAGCTTTACTTTGTTGACTTTGCCCCAATCCGTTACAACACCAAAGGCACTTATTAGCTACCTATCCGAGAGTGACATGTGTTGCCATGAGCCAGCGTTGAATAATGGTCCTTCATTGTCACCTCTGTAGTTTCTGGATTAACAGTTTGATTTAATTTCGAGCCTTCATGGGCACAGCACAGCTGCTTGACATTTTTGGAGGCAAGGACCAATGTTCTGCCCTAAGCTGCTCAGCATGGCAGTTTGGATGTTAAATCACTCATCACCCATTTTATTTATTTTGCTGTACACGTAACTGCAGTACGCTCGAACAGGAGGTATGAGATGCTAAGCAGAGGGCTGGCCAAAAACAAACAAGATGAAGGCCATCGTCTTTAAATTGCCTTTAAAAGCCTGTTGACTCACTGAGCTGGCTGACCTGACTTAATCTCTGTAGAACTTAGAGAATCAAAACAAAAATTAGGTTTATTAATTGTATAGTTTAAATCTCTCTAGAATTTAGCAAATGAGGAATATTCAACCTGGATGTATGTAATCTAATGCATATGCTACCCAGTTTTGGGAGATTTTCTGTGATTCTGGGATACTTTACAGCAGAAATACAAACTTGCCAGTGCTCTGTGATTGTCAGACAACGTGACCCTGTTTTAGAGCTACCTCAAACATATCCTTGACATTTGTGCTGTGATTTCTTGTTACCTCTCAGCAAAACGTACACAATATATCTGTGAAAAGCAATTCGTTTTTAGGCACTATGATTGACTTGTTTTTACTACAGCCATAATATTTGTTGGCAGTCACATTTGTCAAATTACAAAAATATGGTTCAATCATTGAACAAAAAAAAACTGTTAGATGGATTGCTGTTCAATGTTGTACAGTCATTCACAGTCCCCATGAGGATGACTTTATAGTTCGTTACTGAAATATCACAACTGTTTGGATGAATTGACGTGATATTTTGATCAGATATTCACAGTCCCCAGAACTTGCGATAACTTGGTGATTGCATAGCTTTCCGTCCAGTGCCATAATAGGCTCAAAACTTCAGGTCATCTAATGCTTTTGTTTGTGACCAAATACATGAAAAACTAATGACATTCCCATCAGCCTCAGCTGTACTTTGTGTTTTTTATGTAAATTAAAAACGTTTGCATTAAGCTCTTTTCACACAGAAATATCCAAGTAAACCAAAAACCATCACTGCAAACCATCACTGCAAACCACACACAAACGGTCGGCCCATTCACAGATGGAGTGTCTGGAGCCAGAGCAAGAAAGTAAATACAGGAAGAAGGCCCTGTGTTCTGGATGAGGGAAACATTACTATGCAATATAACGTGGACCTCCGTTCAGAGTCAGGTGTGCGATCACTGTCCCACCACAAATGAACCATGGCAGAGTTGTTGTTTTCCTATTGCTATTTTTTGCAGTATCATTGCATCTGCTTTTCAGCCACTTTTGAGAGACGTTGCCTAAAAACTGGTTGATAAGTAAGTCTGCAGTATTTGTTTACGTTCTGCAAGTACTGCACATCCCTTCAGGAAAAATGTGTCACAATTCATCAAACAATGTCAAACTAAAATATCACAACGTTAATTTAAAATGTAAATTGTGTAGCTGTACACAGGGTTAAATCCCTTTCTGCCTTACAGAAGCATTGTTTAGTTTAACACCGTACCTGAGTTCTACTCTTAATAACAGTTGATGCTTTTCTGAAATAATGTATGCACAGCACTGTGACATTACAGTAGTGTTGGTAAATAACTCTCATCAGGTGTGTCATTCATGCCATCCATCCCTATATGTTTCTGTGGCAGAGCATCACCCATTACAATCAAGTGAGGTAGATCATCTTCTGTCATTTGCTATTGATTTGCTGAAAATATGAAATATACACATCCTTTCTTTGTTTGTTGATGCAAATATATTTTTTCAAGTCTGCTATCTACCACAGAGGTATGCGGGAGATGGTTAAGGTTGTGATGTGATATATTTACAGCTGTCAGTCAGTAACCTCCTGAGACTCAGATAAGATAAACTCCTGAGACGTCGCATCTTACCACTTGCAGTATCAAGGAGCACATACTCCAGTCATGCAAGCCATCCAATTCTATTTGATATATCCCAAGCCAATACAAGCTGTCAGTCAGCATTAAAGTCAGATTCACATATTTACAGAAAAGTTGTGCTGCTGTCATTAGGGAGCAAAGGCCAACAACTCAAGTAAACTACTCAACAGCTGTTCAGAAAAGTCATGCAAATCTTGTAAGGAAGTTTTGAGGTGTTACTTTAACAAACATAGTTATTATCTAGTGGAATAAGTGGTATTTTTATAACAAGGTGAGGCAGGAATGTAATTCTTGTTTTTGCTATAATTCTGAAACTCTGCAAATGAATGATGACACTTTTGAGCACAAAAGAAGCGTAGAGAGCATATTCAAACAGTAGATTTTCCCAGCAGGTATTTTAACCCATCAAGCTTCAGCTGCACCTCTTTTTGTGTCTGAGTGTTACAACCTGCTCAGGTTATTAGCGAAGATAAAAACTTCAAAGTCACAATGGCAGCCTAAACTGAAGGTGAATTAGGGATTGAAAAAAGCAAGTGGGTTTTGTGACAGCACTCTCCTCATAGAGAGAACCACTATTAGAAAATACTATAGTTATTACTGTAATTTGAGTACAATTACTTCAGAGGCCCTCTGATCTCTGAAGTAATTGTACTGGGCTTGGATGGTATAAAGAGGTCACTTTGGGGCAGATTCATGATCCCTTTTCTTTTTTCTGCAAAATGCAATGACTGAAATATCTTTTAGGATTTTAAGTGCAAGATAGCTAAACAATACAAATAACTGTACCACCTGCAAGGCTTTCTACATATTGCATGTTGAAAAAAATGCAGGTTATCTCACACAGCTACGGATTGTCTGTGCCAGATGCTTCAGCTGAGAAAGAGATGCAGACGTCCACTCTCAGTTCAGCATCACTTTCAGCCGAGAGAGCAGAAGAGTTGGTGTTTTATTGTTGTTTTGTGTCTCTTTGTGGACATTTGTGGTCTTTTTTCATGGTCGTTTTCATGGATGTTGTCATGTTTTGCATCTTTGTGGTCGCCCGGGGCCGCTGGACCCCCCTGGGCCCCTCGGTGTGTAGCGGTAGACCCAGTCAGCAATCCACCAGGCGTACATGAATACATACAGTACATGCGTACGCATGCCTACCAATTAACAACCGTTGAAACACTGAAACAAACGCATGAAGAATGATGATAATAAGCTTTATTTATACACCACCTTTCATACATAAATTGTAGCTCAAAGTGCTTTACAAGAAAAATAAAATCAATAACACAAGTATTTAAAACAAAAGAATTAAGATGCAAAACGTACCAATGAAATAAGAACAATGAAATAATAAAATGCATAAAAGCACTGAAAAGATCAAATTAATGAAAAGCAAGATCACAAGAAGTGTGGAGCTACAGACACCTGTACTTTTTGTGGGTCACTTTAGAAAGCCAGCACAATGTGACCTGAAGGAATGTTTTGGAGCGTACTGGGATCAGCAGCTAGGAAGGTGTGAAGGTGCAAAACCATTGAGGGCCAGTGTTTATAGGAAGCCAGTGTAATAATACTAAAACGTGTAATGTGCACTCTTGTCGTGATTCATGATGAAACGCCGCCTGCTGTACAATTGTACAATTCTGTGCATGCAGCAGCCAATCAATAGGCCATTTTTTTGTAATTCTGTATAGAGTACATTATAATAACCCAGGCAAGAAAATATAAAAGCATGGGTCAACTTTTTTTTGCATCTTCTAGTGAAAAGCAAGCTCTAACTCTTGAGTGATAAAAGGCAATCTTTGTAACATTGTTGCTGTGTGAACTAAAATCTTAGCTTCTCAAGAATCTCAAGAGTAACACCTACGTTTTTCTTTTTTTTAATTACAGACTCATAGGTCTATGATAGTCTCAAATCATATCTTAAGCAAAGAGAGATGCCTGAAAATGGCACACTGAACACCTCCAGTTTGTGATGGCTGTGTAGGCTCAGATGTACAGTAGCAGAGTTTCTTTGACACCTTGAAGCTATTTTCAACTTGAGAATACATCCTCATGATGTCTAAACAGTTAAATGAAAGCAGCGCGGCAACCTTTCTTCATTTCTCACCCCCTATTCTGTTTATTTCCTCCGCTGCACTCAGAGAGGTGGTGCGGGGCGCTGGTGGTGGGGATGGTGCGGGGTGGGGTTTTTGCTCTTTGTAGTAGTCACAGCTCCAAATCTCATTTGTAATGGTTATCAACTGGTTGGGGTCTTCACAATAGCTAATGGGGAAAACAAATCAGTATTTTCCATGTTTATCATTTGATTAACCTTGGTTTTATCCCTCTGTGTAATTAGCACTTTAATTATGAGCGCCTTTACACTGGCTGCCTGATAGCTCCCTGCACAAATAGATCTGCCATGTTCTGGCCTTTAACAAATGGAGCACTTCTTGTGTTAAAAAACTGACTCTGGGCCAGGTAGACTGTAGCTGTAAAACATGTTCTAATACACTTCCTGTCAATGAGAATAATTTGCAATTGAAAACTCACACCCAGTGACCGTTTAAAGCACTGCCTCCTGTCAGAATGAACTCAACCACGTGACACTGCTTTAATTATCAAATAATCAAATTGTGACCGATAGTGCAGATAGCATTAGTCAGTAGATATGAAACAAAGAGCGCACTGTTGCACCACTGATAAAAGAAGTAGACAAGTAACCGTTGATGTCTGTTGTTGCAACCCGCCTAACAAGTTTGTTCTCGCCTCTCTGGAGAACTCTTGCTGCCCGTCCACCTCTGTCAAAACAGAATCGACCCGCTCTCGTCGGGTTACTGTCTGAGTGCAGACACGATGGGTTGTGATTGAGACCCTCTTCTTCACTGAGCTCTGAGCACGCTCGCTTTGACACAACCAAAAGGTGATTTTTGCCTGCTAGCTTTCCCACCCCTCGTTGTCACGGCAGGTTTGTGTTAAGTGGCAAGTGCCGGTGCAAGGGCTGACTCGCAGCATGTGACTTTGACACAGGAGTGTTGAAACGGGGACACATGCTGTTGGTATTAGAGGTGAAGTTGCTTCACTGTAACGTATCAAGACCCCAGAAGAACCTTTTTTTCTCACGCAGTTAAGTCAAACCTTTGTGTTACTGTGAAGACACTGGTTTAACTTTGTGATAGCCGCTGTTCTTCCCCCGATGAGATGCTGGAGACCAAAACTGGACCTCCACAAAAAGGGCCTACAAATGCACTCTGAAGATATAATAGAATACTCATAGAAGTCTCACTGAAAATGGAATGTAATTTATGATCTAATAATCAATATCTAGACGTAGACAGTGGTATGCAAACTGATTCTTCTTCTTTACTTTTTATTTGCGTGGTTTTCTTTTTATAGATACTGTGTGTGAATCTGTTGGAGGGAGCCGGAGATTCAAGAAGTTCATTGCAAATGATGCTTCAGTGTAATTGTTGTACATGTGACAGATAAAGAACCTGTAACTTGTAACAACACTGTGTCTCATTCTGAAATGAAATCTAAAAGATTTACCAGCTGAATAACACATTAATAGAACTACTTTAATAAACAGAGAGGGGGGGAAAAAGAAAGAAAGAATGAGAACAAAAACAATGGGGCTCCAGCAGCGAGCGATGCTGCTTGGTCCCATAATTAATCCGTCCTTTTTAGTCATTTTTCAAAAGTAAAAATGAGTCATTCTCTGCTTATAGCTTCTCTTTTCTCTATTTTTTTTTATCATTGTAAGCTCAATTTCAGTGGGTTTTGGGTGGAAAATAAGACATTTGAAGAAATCACCTTGGACTAATTGTCTCACTATTTTGTTTTATGTTATTGTCTGAAGGATGAACCCATTAAAGGTGCCCTGTGGAGTTTTCCTGTAAATAAATAAAAATAATGTTTATACACAGGGTAACTTGTAAAAATGTGTCACGAGGATCCTTCAGGCCTTACAAGCATGTTCCTCATAAAACATTATGACTCATTTTTTAAATTATCATAAACATGTATATGACATAAATCATACATTGCTTGTATCCATATTTGCTAGCTAGCAAACTGTCTTCATTGCCTTTGCTGGTGCATTGCTAGCTTTTTTGCATATTGAGACGTGCTGGCTTTGACTGGAGTCTAGCTCAATGTGAGGCATAATTAATTAATCAAAGAGATAATATTTGATACCCCGTAGGGGTGTAACACATGCAAAATTCTTGTTTGGATATTTGGATTTTTGAAGCAATGTCCTCTTTCCTTTATCCCTCTTGGGACTTACCAAGACCTCTCACTGTGTTGAGACTTAACAGTGATGTAAAGCATTTACTTAATCTATACCTTACATGTTTTATAGGGATAAGTAAAAGAACAAATTACTGCCTCACATTTAATTCTTAAAGGGATAAAAATGTAAATTCTTACTTACTTTGTCACGTTCACATGCGTTGAAGTACTACATTTGTCAACTGGCTTATTTTTTTGGTCGCACGCAAAGAACTGCAGGCTATGTACAGATCATCTCAGCAAAATGCCACTTATAATGTAACAGTGAGAGTGCAGCAGTACCTAATGTATAGTGTCCTTTATTATTCTCTACTATAATAACCAACATTGATAATTGTGCATTTGTCCTAAATGAAATTCAGTTACCAGCGTCAGTAATGAAATTCCCATTCTTTGCTGCTCAGTTGGTGTTGAGATGGTGTTGTCATGCTGCTGTGCTGTTTGCAGTGGCTATGTTTCAGAACATGATGTTTGACTTGCCCAGTCCTCTGATGCCCTGACACTGGTATTGCGCTTCCGGTATTAAATTTTTAACACTTGAAAGAGGTCCAAAACAGCCTTTTGCTTTTATTAATATGTCAACACAAAGCATGGTGTCAGACTTCCGGCACTTTCAAATATTTACCCTTCTGCACAAAACATTTTCAGGATCCATAATGACCACTTGAACTCTTTGCTCTTCCCTGTTTCCAAACAGCGGGACATGAAGAGCGAGCTCTGGTTTGTGTAATGTCGCATTAACCTGTTCAGCCATTCAACCAGCTCTCTAAAGCAGAGCAAGTCCAATGCCGGGAAGACTCGGCAGCAATCTCTTGCAGATGGAAACCTTTAATTTTTAAAGGGTTTTCATCCGCATGGCCGATCCTCCGCACGTTGCGTCACGAACCATGAGTGCTAATCCCAGTAGCCTGCTGCCCCTCTGTTTGGTTTAAAAAATATGCCAGCCAAAGTGTATCTCCATCTTAATCTCTGCAGTGTCTTTTTGAAGTGATGTTTTGATCGGTGCCTAGTGAACCAAGGCCTGTGTAGCTTTAACTGAACTCTACTCATGGGACAAAGCACAAGGTGGGAGAAAAACAGCATAATTGGCCTTTAAATCTTAAGATTTAATTTTTGGATATACAGGAACACATACAGTATTATGTAGCACCTCTTAATTTAAAGTATATATGATGTGAAGAAGAGTTTTTGGAGTCTGTTGCAGTCTGTTACTGTTGTGGAAACAGTGAATCAAAACAGCAATCTGGAACCTAATGGAGCAAAATGTAAACTACAAAGGAAACAGCAGCAGTGGCCACTGATATTGTTGAAATGACTTATTCAGGGAAGTTTCAGAGCCGGGTCCTCTCTTTGCAGGAACGCCCTGATCACACATCCAAAACGTCATTCACAAATGGAAGCAGTCCAGTACAACTAGTTTGATCTCCACTGGAGCAGCTGGAAGATTAGGGGTCTTGGCCAAGAGCACGTCAGTGGTGGTAAAGAGGAAAGGGGCAAGGGCTGCTCTTTTACTCAGGCCTTGGTCTGATTGTTAATATACTTGTTGATATTTACTGTTAATATACTACATGCACAGTTGCTACATGAAATATTACAGTATACTCCATGATAACGTACCTATACAGTTTAAGATGCTACAATCAATATTCTTAGATTAATAATGGATAGCATTGTTATGTGTAATGTCAAAGGTGTCACACGTAGAAATGAACCCACAGAGAATCATCACACAATGCTGCAGCTCCCCCTCATCTCTACCGACCATTTTAATGTCTTTCAGCTCATTGTTTAGATTTTCTGGCTTGCAGTTTTATTGTTTGGTTCACCGTCCGCGTTGTTTTTGCAGACAGCAGGTTTGCAGCAACAAAACCCTAACCCCTGACAACGCTGACCAATGGCAAACTGTTGACAGACAACATTCAACAACTAGCCGGTCAATATGGCGGTGCATTCAACACCTAAAGAGCCAGATATTTCCCTCAGGAGCTGGTGGAGACTGTAAACAGAGCTGAAAGAGTTGGTATTGGACTTGCATTGACCAAGTAAACGGAAACACGGTTTTAAAGAAATGTGGCTCTGTTTCTGCTGGACGTGTAAACAGGCAGTTGTTTGCTAATAGGCTTGCCATGCCAACTTAAAAGGTAATAATGTTAGTAAGGAGTTAAGTGGTTTACTTCAAAGTAACATTAATGGCACAAGAAATGTTAACATCCTGCTGTACTTCTTTCTACCTGTTAAGTAGATTGACATTTGGCTTGTATTATATAAACCATATTGGCAACCACAGCTTCTTCACTGAGGGTAAAATACACTTGAGTCTACTGCTGTAACAGGAATCAGTCAGCCATAGATCTGTGTTTTGTATGTCTATGTTTAGAAAGGCAAAAGAAAGAAGCTATTGAAGCTACTACAGCATTTTAAAAGCAGAAGATCCTGAACCCTGCCAGATCAAGTTCTGCAGTTTTGTGTACGTTTTCAACATGCGAGTCAGTCTCCCAGCCACAAAAAGGATTTGCTAGAAAGCATGTCATGTGCTCCCCCCCCCCAAAAAAAAAAATCTCTGAACCCTGCCATTTTATGTTAGAATTCTGTACTCTCTGTGGTCCTCTTTGGATGGTTTTGTTTGATAGTTTCCTTGGTGGATATGAAAGATTAATGCAGCAGAAACACCTGCAGCAGTTCCTCAATGACAGCTGTAAAAGTGCAGCGGAACAGCTGTGAGAAGACAGCCCGACTGCCGTGCCCCCATAAAGAAAACTGTTAAACATGGTGTCACAGCTTTGTGAGTCATCTTGTTACTGCCCTGGCAATCAGAATTGACTCTCCTTTCATGAGGCTTCAATACGGATGCAGCCTTGTGACTGCGTGTGTACTTTCGACCTATGCCGTATGCCTCACTTATTGTGTCTATCTGTGCGTGCATGTGCACATGTCCTCGTGGGGCGTGTTCACTCTTTTGTGTGTGTGTGTGTGTGTGTGTGTGTGTGTGCGTGCATGAGGGAGGGACTTTTAGTTTTATCACAGAACACAACATAGCTGCTACAGAGGAATGGTAAAGCAAATGCATAATTTAGCGCATTAAGTAGCAGGAGATCACAGAACAGAGTCAGAATTGAATAAACAAAACAGCATGTCACGTTCACTTCATCACATCGTCAGACCTTTTTTTTTTTTTTTCCCCTACGATGTTGCACAGTCCCGGCTCAGGAGGAATGTCTGACTTGTGTGTTGCAGTGGGTCCTTATTTGATGAGTCAGAATAGGTTTACAGCAAAGTTCAAATCATATACATGCATGTATTGTGTTTGTGTGGGTTTCCTGTGGGTGCTCCGCTTTCCTCCCTGACATGCAAGGTGAAATGGAAACTCTAAAGTTGTCAATGTGTTCATCTGCCTGTGACAGACTGATGCCCTGTCCTGTTTGTATCCCGTCACTTCTGCATGCTGCAATAACATTCTTGACCCTGCTTGATAGAAAGGGATATATTGAAGTTTATACAAAATATGTACACCCAGTATGCTTTGCTTTCCTGGAGAGCTACTTTGTACTCTTGAGTGATCCATAATGTCTGTAAATCAGAATCAGCTTTGCATGTACACACAAGCAAGGTATTTGACTCTGATTTTTTCATTGCTCTCATGCACTTACATAAGCATAAACATGTACCTGCTATGTGCAGATGTAAATATTTATGTAAAAAAGTATGTATGTAAAACAACTATGAAAATTGTGAACAAGAGGACAATAGAGCAACAGGGCAAAGGTGGTGGAATAAATGTGGGATGATTATGCACAGGTTACTTGTTTATGTGAGAGAAGTGGATATGAGAGGATATGAATGTGTGCAGTATGTACAGTATGCTAAGATTTGACAATGTCTATAACTACATATAGTTCAATCTGGGAAACGGAAAGTTGGAATGCCATCAGCAGGTCCCAAATGTAAACGAAAGGAGAAATACTAGATAGAGTACAGTACATTATGTACATATCAAAACAAGACCCTGTTTCATAAGCAACTATTAAGGAGGTACAGATGGAGTTGGACCTTTACACCAGAAAATCTAATAACGAGTTTATTGGAAGAAATGAAAGACATCAGCTAAAGCACAAGGATATTCCAAGCCTGCGTTGTATGCCAAAATCAAACAGGAAACCAGTCACATGATCATACGTACTGTGACTCTTTGAACAGGGGTGGACGGTATTGGTAGAACCACTAAATTAAAAAAACATTAATCACAAAAGCTTGTGCTTCGTCACATACAGGACTCTTGCCACGTATTTGAGACAAACTTTCTCCGCTTTCATAGTTGACGAAAACTAAATGTGTTTCATACTAATGGCGCAAAATTAGCATTAGTGTTTAAATATATTTGTAAATGTTCATCATCTGCTCAGGCTGAGCGTGCCATCTCCTCTTACCTCTCCATCAGGGGTTTCCTGTTTTATAGAGATGATGCAGAAATGCACACCCGATACTGGATAAACCCAATAATGCATTGCACTATACTGTGTTAGACTATACTGGTTAAAAACTGAACTCAAGACTTTTTGACTTTTTAGTTTGATCTGAAACCAAAATTACAGGAGGTTAACCTCCCCAGACCACAGTCCAGACCAAACAGCTGAACATTGGTCCAATGAAAAGCAGCCGATTCAAGTGTTATGAGGCCATTAAATGGCCATTATCACTTGTCATCTGGAGCATAGATATGAGGAAGTATGACCCCCCTCTATGTGCTAACTAGCTAAATAGGCTGTTTTCATCTGTTGGTAATGCAGTGCAAAGAGTTGCAGACAAAGACAGGCCTATCACCCAGGAGACCAGGGTGGAAGTCCTGTGGGAAACCAAAAGTCAATGTTGACTTATTTCAACTGACATAAATAATGTCACAAACCTAATTTCACTTCTTTCATAATTATTGCAACTTAAACCGCAATTTTCTTTCTTTAACTTAACCAAGGACTTATGGTGCCTAAACCTAACCAAAGTGTAACCGTGCTCCATTAACCACTTGTTTATTACTGTTACCATGACAACAAAGATCAGACAACATTATGCCGTGGACATGGATGACATGAAATGGGCACTTTCTGGCCTGCTGGTAGGTGCAGTTGGCCCCGTCTGAGGCATTCAAAAGGTATTGATAACTGATAATGGGCCATTTAATGGGCTGATAACATCCGCTGTGAAAACATTATTTGGATGGTTCAGACTTCACTAAGTGGATCACGGTAGCACACAGGGAGGGAAGGAGACCAAATGTTGAATTAACAATTAACAAGGCATGATGCCTTCATAAAAAGTCAGCTGGAAAAAATATCAACACTTTTCACTGTACAAGTGCAGTAATTGTGGCTTGTTTGCATCCACCTTCAACCTGCTTTCGTTTATGAACAGCCAGTCCTTTAAACTTGACCAAAATTATGACATTTAAACTAAACTAAATTGACTTGAATAAATATATTTTGTATTTTCACTATTTCGCAGAGAGAAAAAACAAAAATACTACTATTAAAGACTTATGCAACTGGTTTTTACCGCGTGCATTTGTCAATGTTCTGTAGGTGAAAACTG
This sequence comes from Pempheris klunzingeri, assembly GCF_042242105.1. Lineage (NCBI taxonomy): Eukaryota > Metazoa > Chordata > Actinopteri > Acropomatiformes > Pempheridae > Pempheris > Pempheris klunzingeri. Next base: position 6,204,673 of record NC_092017.1, read on the forward strand.
GTATGACGCAAAAAAAAGATGGAGCTGAAATTCTGTGTGGTGATGGAAGTGAGGCACATGCCTATTGAACCTTTTGGGGCTCGTAAAGCACTGCCGAGTTGCTTCTGGTGTAGCTGCATCATGAGTCATTGAGCCGTATTGATCAGGCCTGCTTCCTCTGTGTCTCTGTGGAAGTTAAACGTCAGACTCCTAAACAAGCACTATCCAAAGCTTCCGTGAAGTAGATGGTCTTCTGCGCTGTCCCGTCTTCCTTAAAATCAGACTACAGTAGATTCTTTGTTTTGTCATATGTTTTATGATGTCAAAAGGCGTTGCCATATTGTCATTTGACAAATGTCAGGATCTTGAAATATATCCTCCAAACTGATGACAGTATATGACTGCCAGCCCTGGGAGAGAAATGAAGACACTGTTATGTTTCAATACTGACCATGTACTCCACAGATGAGTGACTTTTTACTCCTCACTTCCTCTCTGTCTCTTCACCTTCTGTCACCTGACTGCTGTCTTAAAGGACACGTCTGCTAGATGTCTTTTGGTATTGCTGCAAACTCTACTGTTGTTCAAAAACTATTAAAAACGCATCAAGCAGCACTGTCAGACTGGTTAGAATGTTCCTTCATTACATGGACTCTGCGGTTTAGATGGAGTGAATCTCATACTCATACTTGCTAAAAACTACAATGTCCAGCTGTTTTTTGAAGTCAAAGTATTGAGAGGTGGACTGACACATTGTCTCGGGCCTTTTAATGGGATTTGGTGACAACAAGACAAAACAAAGCATTCCACTTAGCTTTTGTGGTATCTTACAATACAGATTACAGTTTGGGTTTTGAGATCCTTCTGCCTCCACCTCAACACAATGGAGGTGATTGTGGCACTCAAAACAATAAAAAAAAATACATTTAAAAACTCAGAAACTGTGTACTTGTTACTCTTAAACCAACAAGTACACAGTTAAAACACTGTCAACAATTATTAATAAGGAGCCTTTCTCCAATAGAAAGTAAATTTAATCTGAATTTGAAGTGGGTTCATGAGGATTGTTATGTATTTAAGATTTTATAGCTAAAATGGAGGCAAAACAATTAGAAATCTTTATTCACACAATCTATGAATCACTAGAGTGATGATATACGGAGGTCACCAGAGCGTCGGGTTTAGGTTTGACACATAAATCACTTGTTTTGAAGAACGTGTATTTTAGATAACAGACAAAGTGATGTTAGTGGGTTTATAAAGTGACATCCCACTGTGAATTATTTGCCATCATCAAAAAATGTAACCACATACTGAAACAGACATTTTTCTCACACACGCTAAGATCATTTCTTCTTTTCTCCCCTCCTTTTAATTCATCTTTTATTTTGTTAGCCATTTGAGCGTCGAGAAATGAAAGCATTTGCATTGAAAGGACAGGTGGGTGTGAGACACCAGCTCGCGTCTGAATCGTAGCATTAAGAGCAGGGAAAAAATATCAAAAGTAGGAACCATTCAGACGGCAGGAGGAGCAGGGATTTGAGCAGATATTAAAAGATGATTGTGCGTGGGCTTTTCTACTGTGCTCCAGAGAAAGAATGTAAACCCTGTATCAGTCAGACTGAGGATAATAAACAGCAAAAACATCAGAACACAGCACAACAAACACAAACAAAAAGAAGGATGGGAAAAAGAGCGGCGTATAAATAGTTCAAATATTTCAAGTGATTTCAGAATGCGATGGTGAAATACTGGATGTTTGTGTCCTCAGCCACAGCAAGTTCTCCTACTTTGTTGTAGTGTTCTTCACTGTAACTGTATTAAGGCCATTAAAGTCCTCAATAAAATATAATACATAAATTAAAGTCATTAGATTGGTTAGCTTCCAATATCAGCTGTAGCATTTTCAGTGTTCCCACAATAAAAAATGAGGCATAATTGAGTTTAATTTGAAAACTGATTCATACATATTTATCTCTGTAAATGAGCTGTCAGTCAGCATCCTGCTGCAGTTCAACTCTGATCCGATATCTTTCTTGACAGCTGCATCATCACAGAAAATCATTGATTGCCATTATGCACTACTTTACTGTATATGTGCTTTTGTTTTTTAAAATGCTTTATTTTGACTGACACATTACTTATTTGATTTGTTGTGCTCGTGCAGGCATTGCAAGACAGAATGAGACGGCGCAGAATTCAAAGTGATTTCCTCTCCGCTTTGATACCATGTTACTTTATTAAAACAGACACATAAATAAATGTCAGAACGCAGAGTGTATTAACTTGTGTTTTATTTTACAAAATGATGTCACCCGCTGACTCAATAGTTGAAATACGAAAAAGTAGACTTGATTCTTACCCACATATAATTACTCTGGCTTGTGCTGCATGTGGCCGGCCACTTTCACTATTAATCACAAATTGTTAGAAATGGTGGGAAACAATGTGACAGTGTTTAACACAGAAGGTTATTGAGGCTGTCAGCCACCCATTGCAAAGAAAAAGTTCACATTGAGTTTTAACAAGTAAAATGGCCAAATGATTACTGGCAGCCATGTGTTAGCTGTGTGGTTGGCCATGTTGGTCTTTGCATCTGTCCACCTCTTTGGTCCAGACTGAAATATCTCAACAACCACTGGATGGATCATGACTATGAATCCTAATAACTTTTGTGACGCTCCTGACTTCTAGTGCCATCATCGAGTCAAAACTTAAATATGTCAATTGTCTGCAGAACTAATAAGATTTCCTCTAGTGTAATACTAATTAGCTTGTTAGCATACTATCACAGTTGGTGCACGAGGTGAACAGTATACCTGCTACATCAGCATGTAAGCATAAGTACAGCCTCACAGAGCTACGAGCATGGCTGAGTCTGAGTCTTGTTCCTCTGCACGGCCTGAAGGCCTCAACATGCTTCAAACAAACCACGGCTCGTGACACGCCGGCCTGCCGCATTTAAAGGCAACAGTGTCTCTGATATCTCTGATATCGCCCCATGATGCGTGAGTTGTGTGTCCTGTTCATTGTGTCGCACTCAAAAAGTGACAGAATTAATTGTGTGAGGAGCAAAAAAGGAGACCTTGAGCTGGGGATCGAAACCATGCCAGCTTTCACTCACACTCGCCTCAAAGAATTCAGAATGAGAGTGACTGTCGTATTGTCAGTTCTGACAAGTTACAAAGATTCTGAAACGTGAAACACACTGCAGCCTTTTTAAGGAGTTGAAACTAACAGCAGCATCGTTAGACTGGCTAGTTTGTCAGCTCATCACTAACCACACTGTATGAATAGAAATAGATACAGCACTATGGGACACTATCTATGTAGTTCACATCAGGAAGGTACTATGTCACATGCAGGAGCATTATTTCAATAACTACACTTCATTTCTTAGAATTGGTTTCTGCACACACCCACCTCCGTGATGTCATCACATTGGTCACGTGGTAACCTCCTGTAGCAGTGCAGCTGGTCAGGTGTCAGTTTTAACACATTAAAAACATGAATTATGCACTTATGTAGTAAAACTCTTTTCTAAAGGATAGTGCTGTTCCAAGGAAGGCTGCTGTTTGGCTTGGAGACCCTTTTTGACTTTTGTCCAGGTCTCTTACTTCCTTGGCAGGATCGCTGGTGCTCCTGTCCTTGAAGAAACGGATTATGCATCATTCCTACCCATGATTCCAGCTGGCAGCACTCTCAGATTGAAAATACTATAAGATAGATGTTGTTGTGTTATAAAAAGTTTAACAGTTTGGAGCAAGATTTTTGTTTCCTCTAAAAAGTGTTTCCTCATTTTTCACCTTAGCTCTAAAGGTCCTCTGTTATTTTCAGAGATGTATCCATTAATTGTGTTCACTTACATTATGCCATCCTTGAATCCCCAGTTTTAATAGCTTTTGTCTTTTCTCATCAGAACCATGTGGAACCCAGCGAACAGTAACGACCAGACGGGACAAGTGGCCGCCAGGATGGAGACGACCCCGTCTCTGGGCAGTGCAAGCATCTCCATCTCCCAGCAGCAGGCACCCAAGAAATTTGCCCCTGTGGTCGCACCCAAGCCCAAGTTTAACCCTTACAAACAGATGGGAGAACCCACTCACCCTGACTCAGGTAACGACACAGGACAAAGCACTAAATCGTTCATGTGAGGCGATTTAAAATGAAGCTTTTATACCATCACTGGCAACCTTTTTTCCACGTTCATGTTCCTCTTCTGCTTAAATGGTTTCCTTTTCTCAGCTATGAGCTCCACAGCTTCAGGTGAACTTGAGTAGCAGTGTCATTTTATTGATTGTGGGCAGCCCTACACTTGCTTATTCAGCCTTTTTTTGCCAGGTAGCTGAGCTGTCTAATATATTGTTTAATATATTGGTTTCCATCGTTACAATATATTGTATATTGTGACTCCGGCCTACAGTATATTCAACCTAGAGCTTAAGCAGACCTTACCAAAGCTTTTACATTCACCTGAAATACAGAGTTAATAGTGTAGAAGCAGAGGTGGAGAATAGGAGCACAACAAGGGACTGAAACACAACATACTCAATGATGTCAGAGCGTATTGTTGGCATGGTAATATTCATCATCCACCCTTACATTCAAGCGTAGGTCTAGCTCATTGCAACATATTTTTGGATTACGAAGTTGTGCTCGGACTGAAAGCCTGTCATGTTATTGAGCTGTGACTCACAACATTAGGACCGACGTGTATGTATTTATGTGGCAGCTCAGAATCTGACTGATATGAGGACTCACCAGGAACTGCAGCACTTTGTTACTGGCATGTAATCTCTTGCTGGGAGGTTTTCAGACCCTTTTTTTTTTTTTTTTTTTTTATAATAGCTTTTTGTAATAGCTTTCATCGCCTGTGTAGCTGAGAGGTACCAGTATGTGGCCCTATGTGACGTATGTCACTTTGTTTCATTAACTTAAGAGACTGTTTCACACAGGCCAGTGATTTACATTCATGGAATCATACATTTGAATCTAAGTAGATTTAAAAGTACGTTTTGCGAATGCTTTGTGAATATGACACATGCATGCAGCCCTCACTGGCGTACGTTCTTGAAGTTGAGGATGTGATCTGTCGCAGAGGCCTTGTTGCATGACTAATTTCTAACATACATTCAGAGGGAGCACAGTGGTTTGCAGTATTGTGAGAGCTCAGGAAGCCTTGTGTTGTCTGCTCTGTTAGGCCCCTCGGGACCTGATGGTTTGTTTGTGTGAAACAGGTTGTAGTTTTACAAGTTAATATGCAGTAAATACATTTAGTACTGGCGCTTTAGGACTGTCATTTTAATAATCTGTAACTTATTTTAATGAATCGTAAACAGTGTGACATCATTAAGGTTTACTTTTCAGGCGAAGATTATTTAAAATAATGTAGAATTGAGTTGAGCAAACACAAAGTTTGTGCTCCACAGAGCATAACTCTGTTTTACATGAGACACATATGACTCCACAGTGCGATAACTGCCTTTATAATTACCTTTGATGAGATATTTCAGTCGAGAGAGAGAGAGGCTGATATTATAAGGTAGGATATTTAAAAAGACGTTTCTACATCATGACTCCTGCTGTGGAGACAGTGAAGTAAAGAAATTAGATGTGAGTTTCATTTCTTCATCTTTTTAGATTTGTATGGAGATACTTTAGTTTCCAAGAACACACATAAGACTTTTTGACCCAAAGAAACAAAATAATACCACGATTTATGCAAATGAAGAGAAACCACTCTCCTTAACTGTGAATAAGATGAAATTTTCTTGAGACGGTAAGAAATCAAACTGAAAACGCCTACTCACAGTTACCTACAGTATACTGACGGCCTTTTACGGGCACTGATACTTGCACATGCTGTAAGTGACTGTTGCAGTTTATAAGAAAACAATACAACAACTTAGTGCAAAAAAAATGGTCACTTGAGTATAATTACTAGAATTTTCTGCAAAGAATATAGCCATTCCTGTTGAGTGCACAGTTAATTTGGCTGAAGCCTTCAATGTTCCATAATAGATATAGTAAATAGTGGTGCATGTGGTGTAATGTGAACATTATCTGAACCTCTACCCTCGAACCCCCCCGAGAGCCCTAGATTTCCAAAACAGGGGAAACGGTTATGAAATCCAGCGAGCAGTGAGCGCACTGTCAGGTTGAAAACACTGCTGTCTGCGGGGGTTTGTGGTTTGAGTTGTGGACCTGTCTGGTACTCCAGATGTTAGTTTTGTAAAAAAAAAAAGATGTTCTTAGACGGCTCCTGTTGGAGCTCTGCCCACCACTGTGGAAAAACAACAACATCAACCCTGTTGAGTTTTTAGTTGTCCTTTTGAAACATGACGCAGAGGCTCCCAATTTGGCTTCTAACTTGCTCTGATTATGATATTTGGTGTGAATAGCTCAGCTCGGTCTACAGTAATAATATATATCTGTGTCCTTGTAGATAAATTATTATGACAGACTAAGACTGCACAGGTTTTTATCAGTAGTATTTAATTAAACATTACTTGAGTGACCTCAGTTTCTAATTTCACCTAGATCAAAGAAAGAAATGGACCTCGGGTCACTGGCCATGTGCACAGATTTCTAGCACATTAAAAAACTACATTTTATTCCCAGTTGATGATTCGTGGCATCATTAAAGCCTTGTAATTCCAAAATGTCATTTCACTCCAGAACATTTAATCTCTAGACCCGTTGCCGCTGTCTTATTTTCCACAATTAATCATTGTCTGGGTATTAAGAGGATTAATGAAACAATATAAAGAGGGTGGAGCTACATTTTGTAGATGATATAATTGTTATAATGTTGAACTTTGTCATGTAAATGTTTCCTTTTACAAATTCACTCCCACCAGAACGACATTGTTAATATCTCATGACCTCTGTGACTTGAGAAAAAAACTGTTAATCCCACTTTTTCCCTGTTCTGTCTCTTACACTGTTCACTTTGACCGTGACAGTAATCACAAAACTGGGTGATGCTTTGGATTTTTTCTTCATTATAACCATTCAGTTGAGGTCAGATATACTGTTGATTGAAATGGGAAATATGGAGGACTAATTAATAAGCATCCTTGCAGCTGTTGTCGGGCTTGATTGAGCAGTATTTTATTGCTCGTGTCTAATGTCCTATAGGTTGCAGCATCTGGAAGGGAAAATTCAGGCGGTTAAACGATGTTGCTTTGGGCTTCTACAACATTATTTTTCATTAGAACATTAACCTTTAATAATGACTCCGTTGATTGGTTGTTGTCAGCATTTTGCACATGCAAATATGCAAAGCCATCAGCAGACATCTCCACTTGTCAAAGGATAAGACGTCTTTATGAACAGATAATCTGGGTCTCTGTATTTATTTATTTAATATCTTTTATATCAAATGTGGGGACTGGCTGATGTAAAATCGAGGATTAGCATAAAAATTAGGGACGAGTCAATTTGGCACGGCGCCTCGCTGTCCCTTTGTCTGGCAGGGGCCAGTATCAGGGCTGGAATGAGCAGTCTGAGGCCGTGTTTGTTGTGCGGACAAAGGGGCCAGTGCAGACGGGGCAGCGCACAGTAAGCGAGGTCTGGCCCCGGATTCTTTAGGGAGAACTTGTTCTGATTAAAGCCCCAGCAGGAGGAGGAGAAAGACATATAGGTCTCAGACGGTGACCCTTCACTCTAAATGCCTTACAACAGATCAGATTTTAGGGTTTAAGTTGATCTCATACGGTACATGTTCTGTAGGAACGTCTGCCGGGATTGATTTTTTTCACAGACAAGTCTGTGCTCCACTTCTTTTATGCAGGTTCTTTGCTGCACGTTATTTTTTCTCGATTTTTTTGTAAGTTTTAGGGAATCTTCAAAGTACACTGATATTAATGTAATAGTTGATGTGTGATTAGAATCGGCAGCAGCTCTGCAACACACTGTAGGAGAGGTGGACAAAATATAATGAATTACTGTACAAGGCAATGCAATCCAATGCAACAGCCCTGCAATAGAAAGTAGCTTTCTGATGCATATTGCTAAAACAATATCGACAACAGTGTGTCATTTACTGTTTGCTGTAAGGCTGTTTGAGGAAGCCTTCATGTTCTTGGCAGATGGAGAGCTTAACAGGTGCACCAGTGCATTGTGGTATAACCTGGCCTTCCTTGAAATGCGAAGAAGACAGAGACTTCACATCTCTATTTTACGCTAATGGCCCGCCTTCTCAGTTAACATCCTTTTTAGGTTTTATTTGAGCTCCTTGAAATGTATCCTTGATAAAAATGTCTGTGCACGTGCTATTGGATTTCCGTGCAGCTGTCTGCATTGATGAACACATGGTGATGAATAGTAGAGTCTGCTCAGTGCTCTCAGGGACTCCTGTTTCTGTGAGAACACAGTGCTGAAGACAATGTCGAGGGCAAAAGTCATATTCCCCAAACAGACTGGAGATTCAGTTTCCGTTGACTCGAATCAGTAGTTTTACTTTGGATTCCAAAGAATCTTTTATTCAATTTTATCTTTTATTCATTCTTATCAATATATTTAAAGATCACTAAAGATCTCTAATCTCTAATCCTTCCATCACTGTTTATGTTACGACTAAATATTCTAAGGAGTATTTCAAACAGCTGTTTCAAAGATCTGTTTAGACAGAAGTCTTTAAATGGGATTTTTTTCCCCCTGTATTCTGTCCTTGTTGTCTTAATGTGAATGTAACTATTCACATGGTGTGACCAAAGAGCGTCTGGCGCCACAAACAAGATTGACAGCAGCCTCATTCAGAATATTATAATATCAAGTGATCAAATTCTATAAATGTAATCTATCTATAAATTTCTTACATACCAAAACAAATCGATGATTTACTACTGAAGTCATTTTGTGACAGTGACCTGCTGTTTTGTCTCATAATCTCTGGCTGCTGATTATGAAGATTAGTAAGTTTTTCTAGCGAGATAATCATAGTGAAAGTTCCAAACATCCGAGAAAGTGCTGTTTTTGATCAAACTTTTCGCACTAAGTTACCAGAAACACGCTAATTGTTTGCTCAGAGCGGTTCAAAAGTGTCGAACATGTGCATAAGCTGTTTTTTATTCCTCCCTGCTTGACTGGCCAGAGGCAAACTGACTACCGGTTGTTATGTCAGAGTCCCTCATGGGTGTCACCAGGAGAATTTACAGGAAATCCACCAATGACTGTGTCAGTGTCCCCATAGAAACCACAGGCTCATGCTCTGAGCGTACACAAAGGCCACTTTTATCTAAGTAGAACACATACCTCAACTACTTGTTGTGTTTTGTCTGCTGTGTGTGTGTGTGTGTGTGTGTGTGTGTGTGTGTGTGTGTGTGCGTGTCTACATAAGTGAAGTCTGTGATTCTTTTCATCTTTGCTTCAAAGTTGAAATGTTGTTTTCTTTGTTCTCAAGATGCTTTTTATGGTGTGTAACTTTTTGTCTACATCATATAACATTTTATCTGATGTTCTTGCTCATGCAGCCAGAATGAGATATTTCACTTCTCTAAATCATAACATTACCCTAAAGGGTCATCATATTGTGAAAATATTTTTCTTCATATCCTGTCTGTCTTTTCAAACGGGTGTCAAATAATCAACGGAAGTTTGAATGCTGAGTAAGGATTCAAAACCTAATCTGAGCATGGGAAATATAGTCTTCTTATATTTGATTGCACAAACTGTTGTGCTATTAAATTATGTTTGATTATGATTATTGATCACTGCCTTCCTATATATATATATATGTGTCATCATCGTTCTCATTTCCTTCCTTTTTTAATACTTTATTGACCCATAAAGTGCAAACAGACACTACAGATACGCAGTTCTGACAGTCAATGTATACATCTATGCAAATAAGTCATCATTTTCTCACCCCCTCCAAACCAGTTTGCAAATCCAAACCCACCCCTTATCCAATGCACCCTCAAACATTAAGCACCATTGCTGCCATTCATTGTTCATATAAATCAGCACCGACAGAAGAGAACGACCAGATTATTGTCTTAAACCAGAAAGAAAATAAATGAATTATATATATTTGTAATAGTGATAAGTACTGTTCCGCTGGCGTCCATGTTTCAGCATATTCTGCCTCATTATTTTGCAGTCTAAAAGCTACTTTTTCCTACTTAATCATTTCACTTCTTTCTCAGTTGGTGTATCTGAAGCAATCCAGTTTTTCATGATGACCGTCTTTGTGACCACACATAATGAGGGAAAGATATTCCTAACCTTTCAAGCCACTCATATTAGTGTGGGTCATCACTTGCTTTGTTATGCCAAACCAAAGGTCTTTAATTTTACAGCAGTCCCACAACAGATGGAGCAGAGGTCCCTCATTAACACCACGTTTTATACATTTACTGTATGATATATTTCCTTTTTGTATTCTCTAATAAATGACATCAAGTATCCATTAAATGGTAATTATGTTTAAGTGTTGCCATTAGATCTATACTGCGGAAGTGTACTTGTTGCCATGGGAACAGCCTCAGAAGTATGTCGTTTGAAAAGGTCGTAAAACCATGAGATATAAACTCAAAGTGGACGTTTAGCCTGTTACCTCACATCCCCTTCAACACTATAGAAGGAAGTTTAGAGGAGGTTCTCAGTGTCGCCGAGGCCGCTTGGAAAGGTTTGACGTTATGAAACCGGCTGAGTTAACACAGCAGTGACTGTCTGCTGTGACATTTGACTGGCTTCATTTACTCTCTCTCCCGTTAGTTTATAAGAAATGACAGCAGCGCTCCCCTCGCCGCCTTTGATGAATCACGCTTTCACTCATCAGCAAACCTTACTAACCTCACATTTTGAGGCACTAATCGCTCAGCACATTTGATGTTTCAACTTTTAAGATAACAAAAAAAAAAAGGCCAAGTCTGGCTTCAAACCCTTCACCTTTTCACAGCATTTGTTTCTTTGCTTTCATACAAAAACGTAATCCGTCTATTGTTCCCGATCTGAATTTCTCCTCCCATGGGAATTCAGCTTGGAGTAGCTGAAGCCAATTTTGGTCTGCTTCTTTACACTTACAACAAGTATATCTCCAAAGACCTCAAATCCCTCCCTTGTATCTCTAAACCAAATGAAGTCATAAATCACTCTTCTATACATATCATGCTAATTAAGAGCAGGGCTCAGCTGCTCTCTTCCAGCGGAAGATGGAATAAAATGGGTCCATAATTATGTCAAAACAATGTGCTCTCAACCTCTGCCACAGCACACTTGGAACGGGTATGTGGCGATAAAGCCTGTGGACTGAGACTCAGGTCTTTGTCCATTTTGTCTGGAAGGAATTATAGATTTCTGCTACTGAACAAAGTAACAAAACTGACTTTATTTTCTTTTTTAACACAATGGGCTTAAATATAAAAGAATGAAAGTATAGATTTTAGTGGTCAGGTACTGTTTTTAACTCGGCGAGCTGTCGCATGATGCGCGCTGACCCACACTGTCTCGTCCCTGCCCTTTTTTTGTCTCCTGCTGATTGCAGCACGTGTGCACGTCAGGAGTCACCAGAGATTGAAGCTTTAAGCAAAGAATCCAGTTCAGATTGTGGGAGATGATTTATGATCTGCACGCCCAAACGCACAGGCAGACATTGTGTGAATCTTTTTTTATAGTGACAGGACGAAACTCTCCCTGTGTTTGAGATGCTTTCAGTTTTATCTCCTCTGCTCTTTCTTTTGCAAACAGTTCCCTTCACTGAAATGCTGGATGCGTTATGCGAAAGGCAGTTGCACCAGGCTTTGTCCTAAGTCTTTAAAGACCAGATGGCCGAGGCTAACACAAGTGTAACTCTGATAATATTGTACATATGTAAATCGGAAAGCATATGCTCAACCTTCAGCCCCCACAGAATGTACTAATCCTGACCACAGAGCAGAACTACTCAAACAAGACATTTTTTTTCCTGCAGAAACTGTTGTGTACTGCTATTTCTCTTTTCTCTATCATTTTGCAGCAAATGACAAAGTTTAATAGCATTTATGCATATACATTACACGTGTAAGACTATCACAGTCACCAGTCTGTAGTCATTTACAGTTCTTGAAGTGTTTGTAAATGTACCGCTTACTTAAATAACAAAGTTTAATATTAGTCCCAGTGTCACAGCTGGATCCATCGCCACCCTTTTATCTCCTCCTTAACAATACTCCCGTTTCCGATAACCAATTATACCTCTGATGGCCTCTCAAATAACTTTAATCACTGATTAGGATTCCTTGTTCACAAAGAAGCTACTTAAAAGTAATTGCTCAATAAAGAGAGGGGAAGTTGTCGTATTAAGCAGGTCTTCCTGCTGCTTCTCTCATTAGTGCTCACTTGGAGCTTTCAACTCCCCATTGTCACAAATGGAGCCAGCTTCATTCACAGCACAGAAGCCGTCCTCACTCTGCCTGGTTCACACTGCTTTAAAGCATGACAGCCGAAGGGCCTCACAACTGCAAGTGCTTAACAGCTCAGACCCGTGTTGTTTTAACATGTATTACAAATAGCAGAAATATTGGTTGCATGAGTGACGCAGATGGGCGTAAGTTTCCGTGGACCCCACCAGGGACTCGGGGTTCGATCCCAGAAGTTGGCACCTCTGGCTTGGCTGTATTATTCACTGAAAACAGCTCGCAGTGTTTCATGGTTGGAAGGGAATGAGGGTCCTAGCAGCAGCTAATAATGCTGATTGGTTTGAAACCAAGTGAAAAAGATGCAAAATGGATGCACAAAAATTTTTTTAAAAAAAGGCAGAAATTGACTATTTTTTCACAATTTTAGAATGAAATGGATTTTTTTTCAACCCAAATATGTTGGAAATAATAATAAAATAAAAATAATGTATACAATATGTATATTCTGTATGTTACTGTTTATGTTTCATGTTTCACTGTAACTGAGAGGAAAGAAGATCCTCTTTTGGTGAGGACAGTTTAGAAAACTCTACTGGTGAAGAAAGAGAAGTGGAAAAATGGGGAGAAAACACAGATTACATCTTATTAAAAGTATATGGTTGCAGATGGTATTTTTGAAACGAGAAGTTTTTCCAGTAAGTAGATTGTCTTTTTTTGGCAGATTTTCACCTATTTCGTAATATTTCAAGCAACCACCATATTTTGGAAAGTTCTCGTTATTTTTGTACCTGTTTAGTTTTTGAGGCCCTCCTTTTGTTTGCATCATGCACACGTACACGTGCAGGGACACTGGTGACAAAATGCACGCTTCCTGCCGCTGGCTTCACACTATTCTGTTGATCGACAGTCGGCTGCGGTGACACATAAAGAATCGTAGCAGTGAAGATGAAGCTAACAATGCAGGATTTAAAATAGTCAAAAAAAAACCTGCATCGCAAATATCCTATGAAGAAGGAAACACATTCGGCGTGTGACATCAGAGAAATGCACGGTGAAGCACTGAATCTAAAGAAAACAGGACAACTCCACAGGCCACCTTCAAGTTGCAACTTTAATTTATTCTTGTGGTGTGATAATTGTTCAGCCACAGCTATTTGAATTTACTTGCATCTCCAGTGTGAGTTACTGTGTTGAAAGGGTATGTTTTAACTACTCTTTGGCTTTGGCAGTGTGAGTCCCCACGACACAGGTTCAGCTGTTTAGCATGAAGCCAATAAAAGCCTGATTATGTGAATATACACTGTATCTAAATGGCACAGCTAAAGATCATCTGGTCACCACTCATGTATTTTAAAAGTCAGATGATTCCCTTCATAGACAAATAATAAATAAGCTCCAACGCTACATGCCATTTGATTGAACATTCTTCAATTAACTGTTCCTTCGCTGGCTGGGATTCAGCCACAAACGGCTTCAAGGTTGAGTGCAGACATTTAAGAGCGCAAATGGTTTTGCTTGGAAGGATTACAGAGAAAACAAACACTGCAAGTGATCACATCTTACATTACTACATTAACACATTTCAGTCCTAAATGACTGGCAGGATGACAGATACTAGAAAAATAAGGTCAAGCAGAAAGATCCTTTCAGCAAAGATGCTTAATGACCCCTGTTGCAGCTCCAGGTCTTGCTTTCCACTGCTCCACATACAGAACTCTAAGACCTTTTCAATAAAACATGCATCTCTGAAACATTTACAACTCTTGTGTTTCCTGAAATGAGAAATCCAAAACATCTTTGATGTTTGAGAGGAATGTACACGAAACTTAATGTTTTAATTCTCTGTAAGCCACAACTTACAAGTGACTTATATTCTGGCAAAAAGGATGTGTGCTGGAGCGAGAGGGGCGGGGGGACTGGGGCAGAGCCTTGTTGTCAAGCAGCATATTTTATTTTCTCTCCCAGAGGTTTAGAGGAGCTGTTACACTCTGGAGTTTTAGCGGAGGTCACAAGGTTATTATATAAACAATTCACATGGAGGCCCTCAAGCACCCAGAGGGAATGTTTAATGCAATGCTCACAATTTCTGAAATGTTGTAATGCTCAAGACGCAGACATGTGTCCAATTTTTACCATGCTGCATTATCTCTCTGTCTCTCTTTTTTTTTTTTCTTTCTTTCTTTCGGCTGTTTTGTCGAGACTGAAACTGAAAACCACGCTTAATTAATTTGGTCAGCTGCTTTGGATAAACTACATTGATGACATCAATTAGATTCTAATGAAAACAGATAAAAGCCATGGAAAGCAAATGGAATTTCTGAAAAAGGACTCATCAAAGTCTCAGCATTGGAACAAATTCCCATTACGTCTCATAAAAGCCTTTAATTTGCAAAGCTCATGTCTGGTTTGGTACTTAGAAGTACATGGTCAAATGATTCAGTCTTAAGTCCTGTGCCAAGAGAAGCCAAATCAGAATTTAATTTGGCACGTAACTCCTTATCCTGTCTGAAACATGTGGTTGGATGCAATCCTTGGATTAGTGTGGACTTTAGAACTACAAATTTGGCTTGTTTCCCCTCCTCTGGCAGAACAAACACCTAGTCTAAACCATTTGTACCACATTTACATTTCCAATTTCAGGGGGAAAAAACACGTGCTTACTCCAGATTAGTACCCCTTAGTTAACCAAATTGCTGCGGTTATGTGTGTCAATCCATTGATGACAAGGCTCCATTTCTTTGTCTCTTTCACTCTCTTTTGTAATAACTGCATAACCTCTTTCGAATGTCTGATTTGATTTTACAGTTCAAATTATTCAGACAAATTATGATGAATAATCCTAACTTCAGATGCTGGCTTTCAGATGGGGCGCTCTTCCTTTGCCACATTATCTCTTTCAGACAGCTTGATGACAAATATGAAAATCCTGATGTAACTCTTCAACTGCAGAGTTCCTTAAATGCCGTCTCATGAGATAACGATCTACCAGACCCCGATGAGGACCTGAAAGTCACTATTACTACTGCACACAAACATCTTGTGCTGCAGCAATAAAACAATAACAAACCCATATGAAACTACCCATGTAGTTCCAACATTACTTAATATTAGGGGCAAAAATGTTCATTCAGTATTACACTGTAATAAACCTAAATCACCACACATCACTGACATATTACCACTATTTAAGTTGATTAAGTTTAGTTAATTTCAGTCCAGCTGATGAAATCAGAGCAGCGTTAGCGTTCATTCGGAGTGGCCCACTGATGAATGAAAGTCTAACATTCACTCTCCTTTTAGCTTTGTTTTTGCTCTCTACCAACTCCTCAGCGAAATGTCTGATTCTTTAGCTGCGTAACGCTGCGCTACGTTCACCAGCCAGTCGCTGACTATGTCCGCCAACTGTTTGGTGCTGAGCATTTCACACACAGTGGGCTTCTAGAGCATTTTGGCTGAAAGCAGTTTCCCGCTGCAGACAAAAGTGATGAGACGGTAATGAGAGTGAACCAAAACAGAAAAGTTTGGGGCCATAAAACCAAAACAGTGAGCTGAAAGGTGCTAAAAATGCTGCGTAGAACCGAGAGCAAGTGCAGAGCTGAGTGATAATTCACATACCTACAACTGTAAAGAACTTTTTTGAACTTCACAATTCAGTGCATCTTTTATCTGTTGTAGCTTCCACAAATAAAAAAAGGTCATGTTTTGGCAATTAAGTGCTCAGCATATGATGTGTGTACACATTGTCCACACATCAGAATGCAGGAGCTCAGGCAGTCATTCATATATTTATAGGCAGTAACCTCAGCAACCTGACTGTGTAATCTACTTTTCACCATGACCGTGCAGAGCATCATGTGAACTGTTCACTGTCAGCGTGGCTTTGATGTAACTGAAGGAGTTTATATGATTCACTTTATCCACAGAATTGTACAAGTGTCTTTTTTAACCTTTTCACTGTTTTGTAAGTTTTTAATTTGATGCCTGGTTTTCTGCACCCGTCACACTAATGATTGAAAAAGTGAATAATATAATAAAAATGCTATATTGATTAAACTTTGTGTGTCAATTCAGTGTTGTCGTGTTTGTGACAGTTTGAGTGCAGGAAAAAAGAGGAAGTATTTAATAAGCCGTTTTTGTTTCTCTCTTTGTGTGTGTGTGTGTGTGTGTGTGTGTGTGTGTGTCCATCCCAGCGGACTACCCTCCCCCTCCACCACCTGCGGAAGACTCAACCGGCTTCCCACCATCATCTGGTTCCTACCCTCCTCCCCCAGCAGTGAACTCGTACGATTATCAGGTGAGAGAAAGTGTTGCATTAAATGTTCTTGGTTGTCAGTAACTCTCTAAGAGTCCGCACAGAAAGCAAATACAGCCCCGAGCTCTGCACTGAGTTCATGTTCCAAGTCCAGCAAAACTGTCTGTCCATTTGAGTAGCGGCCAACTGCGGGAGACGTCCAGCTCCAGATGCTGCCTGGAGCCAACCACCCATAACTCAAGAACTCACACACAAACATACTTTCTTCACTTCTGAGAGCTCTAACACAGGAGGGATAGAAGGCTGACACCTATTGGTGGAGCCTGGTCACTTTTCTCTGCCTTGCCGGTCATAATACCCACAGGCATTTGTCCCTCTTGGGATATCTGGCCGCTGCGCTCTGACTGACACTCTCAGCACTTGACCTCTGTTGCGAAATCCTTTAAGTGCTTCTCATTCCTTTGTTCAATGTAAGCAGGGAAAAAAAACTCTCTCCTCAAGCCCCTCACTTGATCTGACCAGTTTGCTATCCTAACTGAATGCCTCCTTTGTAAGTTTGGAGACATAATTTAAATAAGTTGTGCTATGTGTGTAAATGTGCCACTCTTCCCACACAAACTGCTTACATAGACAGTGTAAGTCTGCATCCTGGGCATTAGCAGTATGCGTCCGTTCATGTGGTGTTATGACCTTAAAGTAAACTACGGGCCCTCTCATACTTATACAGTTATTTTAAAAGGTTCAGAGCGATGACGGACACAGTTCTCAATGCCATGGTTTTGTTTAAGCATGGGGGTGTGAGGCTAGACCAATCAACACAGCTGCTTTCCGGTAACACATTTAGAACTGGCTGAGCAAAGAGAAAGGGATGCAAGAGCAGTTAGAAGATAAATAAGACATCGATGAATTTTCTGGAAATCATTAGAGTCTCAAATGACCACACAGATTCTTCCATTGTTCTCAAAGTGAAGTCACACATCATTTTTTGTCATTGTGGCCAGCATGTTTATCTATCTCTTTACACGTCACATTTTATAGTCAGTGTATCCACCTGTGCGGGGTCATTCATCTATGTGTAAGGTGAAGCTCTAATCATACATCTTTTCTTATCTGTAGTTGGAGACACCAACATTTTAGATGTTGTTCTAGACTACGCAAGTTGCATAAAATTGTGCTGTTATTAATTTGGAAGGACTGACTGAAAAACATGGAATTTAACATGAATCAGTCACATCTGGCCTGTGATCCGTATGAAGAGATCCATCTGGTAGTTGCGCTTTAGCCACTACTCACATTTCATATTTCACCTGGCAGCTCAAAGTTATCAGATATTCTTAAAGGGAAATAAAAAGGACATCTGTGCATGTTTTAATGCACGACTATTGACTACTCTCCAATGAATAAAAACGCCTTTTATAATAATTTCCTTGCTTACTTGGAAGTAATCAGAGTCTAAAAAAGAGTCAACAACAAGTAAAAAAAAAAAAAAAAAAAAAGAAAAGCACATGACAAAAGCACTTTTAATTTGAAGGGCAAGTTCCAGTGCCTCCATGCACATCCTGTATTGTGCTTGACATAAGGTAGGCGACATTTTTGACAGTTTTCCAGTTTTCCATTTTCAGAAAACATTGCATCACTTAGCACACAGTTTACCATCACTGTCCAGTGAAAATCAGGCATCTTCAAATGAGCTGTTTTTGATTTTTTTAGCCACCAAAAGCTTCTTTTATGTATTAACTAAATCGTCCTACTTCTCTAAAGGCAGGTTCACAGTTTGTATTACAACAGTAGTCAGGTGGCCATATGTTCACTGAAACAGGGTTTGCTCGCTGGAATTACTCCTGCTGTTCATGCTGGCTGGTAAAAGATCCCTATGCGCTTTCAGTGTAAGTGATCAGGGCACAAAATCTACAGTCGCTGCGCCCTGATAAAAAGACTGTAACTAACCGTAACATTTATCTAACTCGGACTTCTAAAGCCTCCTATTAGCTTCAGCTGGAATTTGGAATGAAACAAAACAAGGACTGTGGATTTTATACCCAGTCACTTACATTTGATGCAAATGAGGCCAGCGAGCAAAAACGGTTTCTATGTACACATGGCCAAAAAAATGTTAACATATCCTCTAAGCTAGATAAACCCATCGGACTATGAAACTCAGGCTGTTTTTCTATGATGCATTTTGAGTGGACATGATAGCAGAGATAATCAGGCGGTCACCATGTTAGTTTTTTCTCCATTCCCAGCAGTCTTTTCCTTCTGAACGGTATGGACTGCAGAAGTAAACCATATTTGAGCCCTGAAATTACATAAGAAATTAAATGCTTCATTAGATTCACTGTTTTCATCTCTAGCTTATCTTCTTCTGTCACACTGGCCATGCAACTTAACAACTTGATACACCACTGCTATCTCAATCATGTGTCCCGTAGCCGGAGCAGCTCTCTAATTGTAGGCGCCACTCAGAAAAAAGGATGGATATCAGTCAAAATGTCTTTATATCTTGTTCTCTGCGCCTCAGTGGGGAAATTATGCACACTGAATGAATAAATTGGTGATTACGTGGTATTTCCTCAGAGTTAAGAGAAATATCCTCTCGTCTTTATCGCCGCGATTGAGAGAGATGTCTGAATTATGACGTGTTAACGCCAAAACCTTTAGCAGGAGGGAGAAAGACAAAAGCAGCTACTTCACATCATGGCTCTTGTCCACATTACGGAGCCCTGCACGGCAAATTCCAACCCATCACGAAGACTGCGATGTTTCCTTTCATCCTCCTCGTTATCACCGTTAAACAAGTTTGCCTGTTTTTCTTTTGTTGATCTGAGACAAGCCATTAGTGTTTTGCTTTGTTTACCCCCGCTCGTGATTGCCTTAGATGTTTTTAAGCAGCAGCTCTGCTCCAAATGGAGGCAAGCCCTGCCTGTAATAGATTGTGACAGGTAATCCAAACACATAACATTAGAATAAAAAGCAGTCACTGATCCAGCCAACTCAAAAAGCCCCCGCAGGCAATTGCAAGAAGTCTTCTTGCAGTTGCAGCATAGTTCAGAAGACTAAAAATATATCTGTCATTCCGTGGAGAAATTCCCGGGAATTTTGTAGAAAACTGAGTGTCACTAATGGTCAAATCATTTCAACTACTTTCCAGATTTTTTGTGCAACAGTTTTGTTTTCTTCTTCTTAGATATTTTGTGTCTTATATGTATTCTTTTTTTTTAATATGTTGAAGTTTCTCTGAGGTGAAACTGAAAAAATGTGGATGAATAAATCAGCGAGGTCTCAGACTGCTGGAGTGATCCTGTTACGGATGCTTCCAAGCTTCCTCTGAAACTAAACTAGTCAAATAAAATTCTTCTTCATCTTTTATAGAGCACACATCTGGATAAAAAAAAATCTGACTTTAATTTTCAAAAATTGACCCTTTTGTTTGAAATTCTGCTGAATGAGATTGTGATGAATAATGCACGAAGAATGAAGTACTGTAAATCCAAGTGCACTGAAAAGCAGGAGGTGAATAGTGCACTGCCTTACGAAAGCTGTCTGTCAGACAATACATTGCTTCTTATTTCTCACCGCATTTTTCTCAAAGAAAAGTCTCTGCTATTGATGTGTGGCTTTCAAAAGGATTGTCTGAGGTCAAGGTGAATCATGAACTCGTAGACTGTAATCCAAAGTGTAAAAAAAAAAAAAAAAAAAAAGCAAGAGAGAATATCTCTGAGCAGCACAGTCAAAATCGCTCGCCATTGATGATTATCTGTGTTTAACTTGTGAGTGCAACCGGATAACGGTAACTGAAGTGTCATCACGGGCTGTTCGCACGTATGTGATGTTTGCTTACAGATGAAAGGACCAGAGAAGACCCTGGAGGAGAGACGCTCCAGTCTGGATGCTGAGATCGACTCCCTCACCAGCATCCTGGCAGACCTGGAGAGCAGCTCGCCCTACAAGCCACGGAGCACACAAGTACGATAGCAGCTTCACTCTTCACTCAGCATACAAATATACACTGACAGACGGTGGTGGAAAGACCCTAAACCACCTACATTATATCGCTATGTCTGTGTGTAATATTTCAAGTGGCTAAAACCAGTTCCACCAAGAAGAGCTACAGCAGTACATTTAAACAGTATAAATGAATTTAGATTATTTTCACAGCTTTACAACTGAAGCCATTCTCTCTATTCTTCTCTCGCTTCAAAGCCACCAGACTCCATTGAAAAAAAAAAAAAAAATGCAATTTTTTTACCTTCGGTTTACCGTGGGTCTACCTCACAGTACACAGGAGTTTGCTATGTTGCTACAGTCTCCACGTTAGTACGAATCCAAACTACCATTTAAAGCACCATTTAAAGCACCAAAGTCGCGCAATAACACAAGGAAACAAACGAATCAAGGCAGCAGCTAAAATAAGTTTTTCTGCTGCCTTTGTCCACAGCACTACGCTCCTTAGTGTCCTGCCTGCTTCACCAAACTGATTGCCATGTTTTGTAGCTAATACAGTAACTCTGGATAAGTACCTCATACAACCCCACTTAAGGGTCATAGGGACAGTATGCATTGGTTACCGTCACTTCATTTCCCTGATACTTTTGCTTTTAAAGACTAACTTCTGACAAAGCTTGTTTACATTGTTGTGCTGATGATTTTTAGTAAGTAAAGTAAAATAAAGGGCCTGTGCTCTTCCTCTCTCACTGCTAAAATTCAAAACAGCTTACAAAGTTGGTACACTTTGCTTTTAAACAAGTGCCGCTGTTGGGTAGAAACACCATAAAACATAGAGAAAGGTTGGATTGTTTTAGAGGTAAACTGTAGCAAACGAGGTTTGTGCAGGAAACAGACCCGTATGCTGCATCTTTTAATGTTTTGCTGTAATGACAAAGTGAGTCTTGACCTATATCATTAGTTGATATTAAACGATATTAAGAGCAACTTCAAAAAGTCAAAGCCTTGGGCAGTTCACTAAATTGTTTGACACACAATAAATGTAGGACAGGCGGATAAAAAAACCTAACCAATTGTGTTTTGAGTAGGAAGGCTCAGAGGGGCTTTTTACACCATGCAGATCATATCTCTAGTGAGATATTCGAGCAATAAAGTAATACCTGAAAGGCTGGTCTCTGTGAGGGCGGCAGACGCACCTGCTCTGGCATTGCCAGTGTCCCATATTTAAAAAGTAAGTAAAAAATAAAATCCTTTTCATTCTGTGTTATTTACTGTGTAGTTACCATGTCTATATGTTGCCGTCTTTATTTATTTATTAAAGGATGCATATGCAAGACTGCAAACAGGGTTAAGATGATAAATTATTGACATATTATTGCCCTCATACAAGTACCAATGCATTTACATCCGCTGGCCCATTATGTCAGTGCCTGTCAGATAGTGTGTTTTATGTGGAGGAAAAAAGGCTAAACATTATCTGAACTGCCTTTTTAGCACTTTTATTGCACATCTTTGAATATACGCCTTGACTCAGGCTAGTAGAAAGAAGAAGAAAAAAGCTACGCTTGCGGAAAAGCAGACTTGAAACATGGTAGTTTGGGGTAAGTGTGCAATGTGACAAAGACAGACAAAAGACCGTTGGTTGCAAGTGCTTACGTCCTTTGGTTTGGTGACTCCGGGGTCACTGGTTTGAGGGAGTGAAATGGGTGTACGACACACAAAGTGGAAATTATTGCACCACATGGGAAACATAGCGGATACAGAGTAAAATGCAGTGAACCATGTGGTTCTGAAAGGATACCCATTACAGGCAAGTAAGAAAAATATGACTCGATGATTTCTAGTATGCTTATTGTTGTGGTGAGTCAGTGTGTTCAGGGGTGCGGATTTTAAACGTGACACTGTAATAACATAACATTATGCGCTGAGAAAATGTGATGAAATGGCCTTTTGACCAATCAAAAGACATTTAAGAGTTTTTGGAACAATATAGACATTTTATGAGCCACAGTCTGCACAGACCAGGCTTCCTATTGCCAAGAAACTTGATAATGCTCAGGATTAATCAGAGGCCCTCCAAAGGTCACACCATTCACTGTTTTTACTTCTGCTGCTTTGTTTTGACTCACAGTTGAATGCACTCACTGGTTGTGTCACTAATTTGTCTAAAACTTTTTGGCTCATCAGGTTTGTCTTTTACACCTGTGTTTAGGAATAGTTTGAAATACAGTATTTGGAAATATTTTTATTAGCTTTTTGAGAGCTGGAGGAGATGCCAGTCTAACATCTGTATGCTAAATATGGAATCGGGGAAACAGCCGGCCTAGCTCTGTCCAAACCTAACCTGCCCCCTGTACTAAAGTCCACCCACTGGCACCTCTACAGATCACAAATTAACATCTTGTTTTTGTAATCTGTACAGAAAGTATAAAAACTACAATTCACTGTTTTACAGCACATAAAACAACATGAACTTGGCACATAAAACATAAATCTATAATTAGAGCAGGAGCAGTAACTTTTTGGAGTCTCCACTGGCTGCCTGTCAATCGCTGCTGGTCAAGAAATCTGGCACATGACCTCCCATAAAACCCACTGTTTTTACACTGTGGTTTTGCAAAGATTGAACAATCAGACAAAAATCCAATGTAAATACAAACCCTATGCTAAGCTAAGCTAGCTGGCTACCGGCTGTAGCTTCATATTTACTGTACAGACACGAGGGTGATGCTAAGAAAACAAATAAACATTTTCCAAAATGTCAAACTACTCCTTTAACGGTAGAGAAAACACAAAATGCTAATTTCTTTCACTCTCAAGTGTTGTGTGTGGTTGTACAGCATACATTATACAGTGTATCTTCTACTACTGCTAGCTGTGAGTGTTACAAGGTCATGCATTTTTACAATATTAAGAAGTGTTTGCATTCAGACCAAATGAAGAAAGAGAATATAGAGCATAGTGTGAAAGCATCTGGTTTACACACACACACACACACACACACACACACACACACACACACACACACACACACACACAAACAGACACACACCAATATAAACAAGTATTTTCAGTGAACATACACAGAAGCTCATACTGTATATTCATGGCATATAAGGACAAACTTTTTTAGGAAACGCTGCTGCTGAAGTGGCCGGCATGCTTTCCTAAATAAAATATAGTATAAGTGCACACCTTTGTTGGGTAAAAACGTGCAGTATATATTAGAGCAGGAGTCTGAAAGCTTTTGTCAACATGACTTGAAAAATTGATGTGCACCTGTACAGCTCTGTGAGAGCCCAGGTTGTGCAGTCATACTAAGTAATGTATGGCTGTCGTGGTGCTTTTACCTGTCAGGGTCAAAGTCGCTGCTCGTTTATTTTTATCACAACCTGCTGCAAGCTCTCTGTGTTATGAGTGAGAAGCCACACCACCTGTGTCTCAGCAGAGTACACATACATGCTATGACATATATTAATCATGAAATGTTATGTATCAGACATTTTGTTGACTTAACCCTGTTTTTACATCTCTGTGCCACCATGATGCCCTTTTACTGTGGCTCTGTCTTCTCGCTGGGAGCTTCTTGCACATGGAAAAGATTTTCCTTCCATTTGATTGTTTATTTTTCAGTATTGCGAACATATGCGTGCACACACACACACGAACACACACTCTGTTACTCTCTCCTCAGCTGATGCTGATTCTAGCTGATTAACTCAGGTTGACCTTTTCCCCTACCCAGCTGCTACTGTCAGTCTGTGCTCGGCTTCTTTCAATTCATTATTCTACAATATAACGCTGGTCCGTGTTGTGGGCCAGGTTTCATGCTCCAGCATTGGCACAACCGCTGCACAGCAATCTTCCGCTTGTATAAGCAAAGAGTAACCAGAGGTTTTGATTTACAACTTTCTGCGTGCAAGCAATTACAGAGCCAGCTCTCCAAAATCAATAGGCCACCCTGCGCTCTCCCTTTCAAGCTTCTGGGAGAGGAATCCCCCTTCCGATGTTAAATTTGGAATCAGCAAAGGGACTGTATGTGTGCGCACCTCCCAGATGAAATTGAAATGGACGTTGCTGCTCATTCATAAAAATCTAAGTAGCCTTCCTGCAAACATTCAGCCGGCACTGATGCTTCACAGACATCAAAACAATTTTGTTTGCTTTAGTTGGTATTCTCTGTGGCATAACAGTGGGTAATGAAATGTGATCATTATATAATTCCCATTTGTTCTCTCTCTGCTTCCATCTTAGATGCCATTTGTTATTTGACACAGTTAACTAAGTTTTTGTAACAGTTTGTTTGCTTTATACTGCGACAGCAAAAATTAAGCCAGACCTGATAATAATGTTTTGCTCTTCAGCCTGTTCGAGGTGTCCGGTATCTCCTGTCAGACCACAGCTGAACGAGAAATGTTTGAATACTGTTGAATTTATATTTTCAGTTCTTTTGTTTATATGGTCATTTAGTTATTTGTTGCTTGAATGCTAATGCACATTTACTAACGTGTTACTTGACAGTTTATTTTAAGTCATTTAAATATTACATTCATTACATGAAGGGCGGTAACTGCAACACCGCGGCCATGTGATGCTACCACGACGCCATCACTGCAATATGTTGATATGATGGTAGTACAACTAATATATGGTCCCTTTTTATGTGGCCAAATCAGACTAAAGCCTAATTATTATTATAGATGTAATTTTGCTTAAAGCATATTGTTTAATGATTGAAGGATACTAATTATTAATTTGAGACTCTTTTATTACTTGTCTACGTTCATTTACTCGCTGTGTGTGTTGCTGGCTAAACTGGGAGGATGTAACAACAAAATGTACCCTATTAGCTCTATTACCTGTGATTTTTACCAAATAGTTCTTTGCTGTTTGTGGTTTAAAACTGTCTAGACCGGCTTTAGCCAATCAAATGCTACATGCCAGCTCACATTGGTTGTAGATGATTTGTAAAGTGAACAGATTTTTTTCTATTTCTACTACGGGCTTACAATCGTTGCAATGGAAGATAAAATGACGGCTGCCATGATAACGTTCCACAGTTGTAGATTCCTGTCTCAGAGTATTATAAACCAATGCGCAGTGTTTAGGCTTCTGTTAAGCCTTCAAAACTCATGGATCTATTCAATCCAACTAACTAACTAATCTATCCAACTTGACCTTCTGGACTGTAATTGATGTTTCATCGGTCCCAAAGCAACTTGTTTTGTTTTAAGGCAGTGTCTGAATACCATCCTAGACTTGATTGTAGATTTATTAATGTCTTTTGTCCTCAAATTCTAAGTCTTGCACGGTGATCAGAGGAAACACAAGAGAGCGTGTTCATGCCTAATCCTTTGAGTGTGCTGCACTGCAATCTGAGCCCAACCAGCCCCACTAATATGTAGCGTAGGCCTGTCTAAGCACATCACATCTGTTGTGGGGGAGTTAACAAGGAGGCCCAGATGAGTGTCACAATAATGCGCTCATCAAGCGCCAGAGCAGTGGCGCTGCTTTGGTGAAGGCTACAGGAGTGTTGACCGCTGTGACCTCTAATTCACACTGACCTCTGGTGCCTCTCTTGGAGCCAAACATCTGCTGAGGCTCTACACCGTCCAGTTTGTGCTTTCTTTTGTACATTAAGAAAAATCACAATGCTTTTCATATGTACACATCTAATATGTGCTTTTAGGGCATTATTAACAAGTTATTACACAGCTTTGCTAAATAATCAATTAAATTGGTCAATTGTGGCATTCTACGGTCTATTATTTCTGTATAACAGACCCCGGCTATGGAATCGGTTCTGATAGTGGAAGTTGTTGATGTCTCCTGTAAGTAGCCGTGTAATAACCAGGATAATGTACAGTGCGCTGGTCATTATTGCAAAACAAACCATGACAGAGTGATGCCAGAATTTAATCAACCTTGAATCCGTCAGGATTTGTTTTGCAATGGTGACCAGCTTGCTGTACATTATCCCTTACATAAAATTAAGTATCCAGCCTATCACTGGATCACAATAGAGAAAATATATTTAGACTGCTGGTCCACGTTTGATTTAAGGTGCAGATCACTGTATCCAGTTTTCAGTCCATCATTCCCATCCACTGAGCGCAATCTAGGTGACATTCAACCTTCCTTTGTTTCCTTTGGCTGCTTCCGTTCTGCGCCGATGTTACCCAGCTCAAATGTTCACACAGGAGGCGATGCAGCACAGATTTCCGGCTCACAAATCTGCCCATCCACGATAATTAATGGAAATAATCTCACAGCTGTTTGTTATGGTGAGTTTTAATTTGCTTAATTATTCCACATAGTTGTTAGTCTAAACAGAGAGAGGCCGGGTGCCTTACGTTATATTCAGGAGTGGCTGATTGGGAGTTTCCCAGTGGGTCGGGCTGGTTGTTTGGTAGCAAGGTTTGGTGACTGGGTTGGTGAACACAATACCTTTAGGCTGTCACTTCGAGTTGCAGTGACACTAGGAACCTATATACCAAAAGGGTAGGATCTTACTCACCTCACTAAACCTCTGTGATACACGTAAGTGAGCATGATATGTTGTAGAGTTTTAGTGTCGCTCCCCATTATCGAAAAATGAATTTTTGAATGGCCAAAATTAGAGACCATGATTTTGGAGGATTCGTCAAAAGCAATTTTTAGCATATTGAATAAATCTGCAACATTGCACCTGTTTTGCTAAACTCACTTCTCTCATGTCATGTGGTCCACTGCCCCTTACACGTTGATTCACAGCTGGAACGATTCCATCGCAAGATGGTTTCTATTTTTCTGAATAACATGTTTTGTCCAATAACGATTTGTATTCAGAAAGAGATCGATATTTTTGGCCAACAGCTTGTAGCAGGTGGCTGAAAATTAGCAATCATATTCTGCTAATATGGACATGAAAAAACACAAAAAGCAAATGAGTAAACAGTGTCGGCTTTTCCAGGGACAGAAAGTTATTGTCTTCCCCTTTTACACATCATAAAATGTAACTGGTATTCACATCACACAGTACCTGATTTAGAGACTTTTTGAATAGAAAATGTGACATTGAACATGCACTTCATTTATTATTTTGTTCTGTCCATTTGTATTTTCTAATGATGGTCACTAAACCTGTCGGTTATTATCATGCATCATGAATTAGTTGATGAGGAAAATGCACTCAGTGCTGCTGCACTTTACTAGTTATCCACTATTAGGTAACCAAGTAACCATTTTTTTCCCACATTAAGCAGTGACATTTTTGTTCCAATTAAACTCTAATGCACTTACTCCATTAAATCTGTACCTCAGTCTGATCTGATTCAATCTGGAGTGATAAGATCTAAGTTGAAATTAAAAAGCTCTTCCTGTCTGATTCATCTACATGCCGTGAAACGATAATGTGCAGCCTAATGAATAAAATATAAATAAGCCCTATGTGACATACACACACCACGATAAACTTCCCCAATACTGCTGCAACATGAGATGTGTGTGTGTGTGTGTGTGTGTGTGTGCGTGCGTGCGTGCGTGTGTGTGTGTGTGTGTGTTCTGGCAGAACGTCTGGGACCAAAGATGTGTGACTCACTTACAATCATGGTTCCACCTCAATTAACAGTCAGTCAGTGAAGTGCACTGAAGCTGTCTCTTTGTTTGTGTCCATGTGGGAAACATGCTGTCTAATAATTAATGCTGTCTAGAAAAATTACACAAAGCGGCTCTTTGGTGCCTCTAAGTTGTTGTGACCCTTTGACATGGACTTCACAGTTCATGTGTACAATATCAAACTTTGGAGCACAGTTTTTAGTTTAGTT
Organism: Pempheris klunzingeri; assembly: GCF_042242105.1. NCBI lineage: Eukaryota > Metazoa > Chordata > Actinopteri > Acropomatiformes > Pempheridae > Pempheris > Pempheris klunzingeri. Next base: position 6,232,998 of record NC_092017.1, read on the forward strand.
TTAGCTGACCATAAAACGTGTGAAAAACATTCTACTTAACTAAAATCGAAATAAAAAACTAGACTTCAGAAAAAAAAGATTTTAGTCTTTAGTCTCTTAAGGCAATTTGGTCAAATTTGTTATCACAACCCGTCTGTGGAGGCGTGGATGCATCTGTTGACTGAGACTGGGACAAAGTGCTGTTTGGATTGGAATACCAGATCTGAACTGCTTAAATCTACCTTTTTTAAACCTGACCTGGGACTTGACTTGGTGTTGATTGGGTTGGGTAGAGTCCTGTTCTGTTGGTGTGGGACAATTTTACTGATTACAACCCAACAGTTCCAGAAATTATGGAAGCTGAGGACCTAAACTCCTTCAGCGCGTTTTCATTTTCTCCGATTAAAATTAGTGTATAAGTTGGTAAATGTGTGTGTTCCCCTTGGTTTGTTTTCTTTCTGCACATCAAAAACCGAACCCCATCACAAAATGCCATCTGAGAATGTTCAAATCAGAAAACCTGATCTGGATTCGATGAAGTCAAGATGGTGAAATACCCCAAAACAATGTCTGTTTACCCCATACCCATTCAGGTGGGATTAACTACACAGGCAGTTTACATTACATTTATACTGGGGCACAGACAAGTCACAAGGACATAATAAGTTTGACCACTTCTTGCTGTTCCCCCAACTTTTTCACATGCTGTATCTAATGAGGCAACAATCTCTGCTTTGTCTGTTCTGTACCATATGATGCCTTAAACATACTGCAGCTGTCTTTGATTCACACATATCCTAGTGAATGATGCTTCTGCTCGCGGCTCCCTTCTCCAGCCTTTACATCTTGGCATGGTAGTCATGCCATAGAGGCACACAGGAGAAGCCTTTGTACTTCTATTGATCTTCTATCTAGTATTATAATGCTTATGTTTCACAACAATCACTCATTAGATTACATTTCCATGCATTTCACCTCATACATACAAACATAATGGCATACTAACACAACAGTTTCCAGATCACCACTCATTAGTCTGATGTGTGGGATGGAGCAAGAAAGTAAACAGTTAAAGGAAGAAGGTGTTAAAGAGGGCAATGCTCTTCGTCTCTAGCCCAAGTCAGACTTCAGTTCCCCCTTCAACTAGCAACTGTTGACTTCGCTCATTTGCATCCCAGTATGCAAACTGCACTAGTCTACAGGAGCCGTTTAGCTCAAACTTGCAGAGTGTGCCTTGAAGTTGGGCAAGATTAAGGTCAAATTGGGACTGGGTCATGTTTCTACCACAAAGTGATGGCTTAAGTTTTCATTTGTGACCAGAATGAGTATGGTATCGCGTGAGTGCAGTGTTCAGATCTGCCCAGAAATTTGTACCAAGGGAGGAAACAAGTCAAATTCATATGGATTAAGCAATGCAGGTTTGAAATGTGCATTTTCACTGTACATGAAGAACCGTGGAGATGAGGCAAAACTAGACCTATGACAAACTAAAAAGGGACATTATCATTTGAATTGTAATTTTCACACATGAGTCACAGAGTCATCCTGTAATTTGAGTAGGTGTAATAAATGTAATAAAATTGAGACATTCTGTGGAGGAAAAATACCCAAAGGTATTTAGATTAGATGACAGGAAATAATGAAATAAAATAAAACATTTTAAATAGAAAAAAAATAATAATAACGTTAATCGTCTCTTGTTCACTCACTTCCTTGATTGAGGAGAGTCCAGTAAGCAACCCTCAGCCCTGCAAACTCCGCCCTAGTAGTTTCTGGCACTATCCTAGAGGAACTGAATTTAGTTCAAAGTTCCTCTGGCTGAAATTCAGATTTAGTTGCTGATTTTGCCTTAAGAGGTTCTTGGTCACCTGGAAAAGTTCCTGTCATGGAAAAATGTCTCTAAATGTTTTTGACTGTCCTCTGGTCCCTTTCGAATCAGGCCAGATTTGGGCAGACATGGTTCACATTTGAATCGGGTGCACAATTTTGGACTTGTGAAGACCCACATGGCTTCTACTACATTTATGTTAAGAGCCTTTACCAAGTCACATACATTAAGTATTTTGCAAAACTTGGCAAAAGCAGAGCTTATAGTTTGTCGTTATTTTCCCAGACACACTCATTTTAGTGTCTCAGAGTTTCAGGAAACTGAATAAAAATCAAACTAAACTTTTCTTTTTCTTTTCTTGTCTTTTCCCTTTTTTTTTTAACGTAATTTCGTTGCATGATTATAGACAAGTTCATATCCCATCTGTTATCCACTTCTGGTGAAATAGTGAAACTTACTGCAGAGATGTGGGCAGTTGTATTTTCTTTTTAAATACTTTTAATGCAAATCCAGTCTGCTTGTTTTCTTCGAGTGTCCCAACACAGCATACATATTTGCATTTAAATCAGTAGCAGGTACAATGTGGCTCAGTATGATTCATATTGTATGAGAGACGAAAGAGAGTGGCATGGTGCTATCGTGACTTCACCGCTACATCGGCTGACATGCTGCAGCATTGCACTCATTGGTCTGTTTGTATTTTTACTCTGTGTCAAATAGCTTGATGTCTGTGTAACAAGTTGTCATGTTCGTACAAAACAGATGGGCATTATTGAAGTCTGCTGACAGTTTAGCTGAAGCAAAGTGCTTGAAATGCTGCTGAGATGGATCCTTCCACATGAGTGCCCTAAGGAGGCCTCACTTCACACTGTGCCAGTCAAGCCATGCCGTGACACTCCCATCTCTCAACAGGCAGAGCATTGCGGATGGCACTCGCTGTCACAACATGGCAGAATGATAGGCCCTCGCTGCTCGCTCCCAAGCCTCCCACTGATCATGGCGTCTGCTGAACGATCACAGCGAATGCAGGCTTTAGACCACCCTGGCGGTGTCTCAGCTCCCTGAGAGTATGATAGGGTTGGTGACCTTTCTCCTGCACCCCTTATGAGGCTCAAACTCTGCAGGCATCTCAAGGGGCCGCCTCACTATTTCAGCACTTCAGCCCTTCAGGAGCATTCAGCATCCCTCACACCTTAACTCTGTGTATCAGCGTATGAGGTGTGAAGAAATTAGTTCATATATGAATTGACTTTAGATGCAGTTTTTTTGTTTTGTTTTGTTTTTTTATCCTTATTAACAATTTTACAAACTGAATGCACATAGAAATAACAAATAATTGTCATTTGTTATTTCTATGTGCATTCAGTTTGTAAAATTGTTAATTAGTCTTTAGACTAAACGGGGAGAAAACAAATACAGTAGCTATGCTCATATTTCATGTTATGTATAATCATGTGCCAAATAGTGATGAAATGTGAGATAGAATTCATAAGAAAGCCATTTTATTCCTCGACCAAGGTGCTTAAGGTACATAATTTTACATAGGTACAAATACCTGAAACACCAAATACAACTGACAAAGTTATTCAGAGGATAAGGGAGCTGAGGAGGACTAGCATGTACTTTTTCTGAGGCGATATACGATTATGTTCAAAGCAGACTATTTAGACTGGAAGCAACTCATAGTGGATGTAAAAATCAACTCACCCAAATATTCATTTGTTTATTCATTCGCTGTTCCACTCACCTGCCCTGTTTGTCACGTGTTAGAGGCTTTGCGGTGTGTACACTATGATGTTTTGTGCCCTTGTTTTTAGTGAATCTCCTCTTACCGTTTCCATGTGTACTGGTGTTGCTGTCCTATTATAGTGACGGGGGTGCCCTTCACATGTTTTGGCTGTCACGACACTGAGTTAAGCTTCTCCTAAGGTGGAATACATTTACAGAGACACATGCAGTGACACATTACATTTTATTGTTATCAAACTGGTTTGTCATATGGTTTCCAGTGAACACAAAGGTGTTTCTGAAGGAAAACGAATGTCAATGACTGCCATGTTTTAAGGATAAATTCAGGTTGTGAGATAATGTTTCTTCTAATGTTTTTCTCTGTGACTGTGGCAGTTAGCTGAGGGATGTTGGCTATGATTGTTTCCAGCTTCTGCTGCTGTCACATGCATGACACTGGTGGGCTAGTCAGCCTCTTTTATTCCTTATAAAAGGTCAAAGCCGTAGGCTGTTCCTTTTTGCAATGGATATTTTACTCTTCGGGGCTCTGATGCCACAAGTTGTGTTTTTCTGCAGCTTATCTCTGAGAGCTGCCAGAACTGCATCAAGATGACACTCCAGCTCTGTAATTGTAGGGCTTGGTGGCGTTAAACTTTTCCCTCTCTGTTTGTTTTATATGCTGGTATCCTCTTTGATTGCTTTGTTGCTGCACGGAGCAGAGATGTTGCCACAGTGCCGGTGGCGCCCATTGACCTTAAGGTCAATCTGGCAGCAGGTTCGGAGTTTTGACAGGGGCAGCCAACTGTGGAGAGAGGAGCATGCCCTCGGGCGCTCAATGTGTTCCGTCAATGTTTGTTAGTCAAATAAACTGCGTAGTATCACCCCTTTGTCTTTTATTAACAGGGCGAACCAATGACAAATTTAGTTTGAGTGAGGAAGCTGTGACAGTCAATGCAACCTGCCTCATTACATCATGAAGTCCTAGTAACAATGCTAAAAGGCTTACCATCAACCGCTGTCATTGCAAATTTTCCCTCTTCCCAATAACATGTGCAAGCTTACAGTACACACACACAACTAGACCCAGCTTCTGAGCGTTACAGTGTCCCGTCTCTGGGATTGATGACATGGACACACTGTAAGCGATGGACGTTTTCAACTCTGCAGTATTTCACCTCCTGAAGCAGCAGGGGTCACAAGTGCATGAAACCCTCATTACAGGAATGAGTCAGAGATTTGTGTGGTGAGAGACTGGCCTGTGGTACTGCAGGAGGTGAATGAAACAATTAGTTTCTGCTGTGTGAGAGCTACAAAACACACATTTCCCTCTTTTGTAAAGATACCCTGCAGAAGTGCCACGATCAGTGACTCTCGGGGACTTTTCTTTTTTCACACAGTAGCCCAGAAAAGGGTTTTTTAGTTGCATCAGTGAGTAATACGCCCTACTTTATATGATGTTGTTACATCATACTAGAAATATTACATACTTTTTTCTCTGAAACCCAGTTTTTTTTAGGGGATTACATAACTGTGAAACATGGACTTAATGTTCAACTACATTGTCTTGAGGATGTCAAGACAAAACCAAAGAATGCTCATTCCATGTACTGTACATGTGACGTCTAAAAACATCTAGACTCTGTTTAGGCCTAACAGATAAAATCATTTTTTTGTGAAATATGTAACATTTTTGGTGCACAGTGAGTTTCTTTTAAGCAGTGGGACCTTTTTATGTTCCACATGACACAGAAGGGCTTCATCAGTCAGGATGGTTGTAGAATTGTTATTGATGAAATTGCATTTTGAGAGTTTTTAGTTTTTGTTACGTTATCTATCTTGATCACAATTAAGAAAAAAAAACAAATATAAGTGATCCATATCAGGATTGTGTATCTACTCATTATTTATTTATGTATTTCAATTAAAAAATATATGTTATCTGCCAATAGATCTTTATCACATTTATCAACTAGGAAATACTAATTAGAATATTAATAACCGCATCAAAACTTCAGCATTAGGTTTGAAATATAAATCTAAATCTAATATAAAGTAACTGTTTTGCATCAATGTTTCCTTTTCGGTCTGTTTGTGTAAAAATTACAAACTGTTTAAACAGTAGAGGCCACAGAACAAATATCATAGCTGTGATATTACCAAGAGAAACTACTCTGGAGAATTGGTTTCATTTCAGCTTCGGAGCCCCACATGATTACAGCAGTGCCAGTAATCCTAGATCTAAACTGCTCCCACATCCTCAGGTAATGTTGGTGCGTTTGATTTTCTGTTCTTCTACAGTCTGACTCTTGTAAAGTTTAGCACACAGTTTGTGAATATTTTAATGTTTGTGAATATAAATGTGTTGTTCAATTTCACAGCAACATTCAGGTTGGGTCAGAACCACCATACAGAAAAAAAGACACCCCACACACAGAGTCCAAATTCTAACCAAATTTAGGCTCAGGGTGTTGAGTGCACTGAGATGAACATTTGGTGGTTATTGTTTAGGAAGCTTGAGGAGCTAATAAGTCACGTTCTTCATGAATGTCGTGATTTATTTGCTTAGCCTTTGTTTTTTTTTTGCATTTTATTCTTTATTGATGCATCATCTTTTACACCTGGACCGAGTGTGAAGATTGTCATATATTAAATGCTTGACACAGCATACTGCATATGTATCGGCATAAATAGGCCATTATTGCCATATTGCTGCTTCCTGACTTTCCACATTTCCACTCCATTTATGTAAAAATAGAAAATGCACATAAAAATATAGCAGGTTAAAAGATTGCATATTAATTAATAAAAAAAAAATAAAAGCACCACTTCTCAGGAGCAAATGCCGTTGTATGTAATATCGTGATATTCTTAGTAGTGGTGATACCATTTTATATGGCGTGGGTGAAAACGTTGAAATATTCACTTGTTAAAGGCGCGGGTTGTCATGCAACTATCACTTGAAGGAGCAAAAAAAGGAATCAGATATGCAGATATAAGATACGCTGAATGAAAAGTTCCCAATATGTGCATAACACACTTTATCTGCAAACGGAAAGATAGTTCAAAACAGCTAGAGGTCTCGCCATGTTCCACAGAGACATTGTTTAATCATATTTAATGTGCCTTATCTTGAACTATTTTAGGAAGAGCAGTGATACCCTCAATTGCGTGACTGCATTGAGTCTGGTGGATTGTTAAATGTGACTATTGTGCAGAGACAAGATGACTGGAAGTGGGGGGAAGATTAGTGAATGCTTCGGTGTTGACTGGGAATTCTTCCATGGTCATAGTGGAAGTGCTGAAATAGACAGATGCAAATGGACAGTAGAGCCAGCAGTCGAGAGCGTCTGTTGTGTATGAATAAGGAGCAGGAAAAAGTTAAGCAAATAATATCCAAGGTCTTAGATGAGTCTGAAAAGATGCAGAACTTCTTCCTCTTTAGGGGGTTTTCCCCAAGCTTGCTTTAAAAAAATCCCCCCACCCTTGTGGTTTGAAATGCAAAGTTAACAGTTTTACTCAGCCCCCCAAGGCTTGTATAGTCTCTCCTAATCTTTTTTAATGTGTCAAAAGCCTTTCTTGAGAGTCTCTGTGAAATTTCACACTTAAGTTGTTTGCAAAGTCAGTCTGAATTACAGTGTAGAGCGAGGGTTAACTTTTCTGAAGGCGGTGGGGAAACTTTTTTAAAACTGTGTGTGTTTTGCTTGTGTGTGGAGGCGAGGTTAGCGACAGCAACTCTCTATGCGTTCAGACTGATGCTATATGTTTGGTTGGACCCAACAGAAGCAGATCAGACAATACAAACTGCTTTAGTGAATCATTGATTGTGTAATCTAGCTTTAGGTGTGTGTGTAAATGAGCCTCGTTGTCATTAAGTAAGAAAGCATCGAAGTAAACTGTGTATGATTTTAACACTTTGTTCAAATTGGTACTGGCCAATAATTCAACATTACCTAATATCAACTCAATGGAACTTTATTTTGATGACATGATCACATTATTGTTTTACACAATTGTGTTTTTTTTTATTTCAAAAGGGTTACTGCAATGAACTTCAATTTGATGTTTTATGTATAAATGTTCATACTGTACATTTTCCAATATATAAATATATTTTGGAACAACATATGGAAGCGTCTTGTTACAGCAGCATACCAAGTTATCATGTTATAGCAAGAAACATGTTTTGATGAGATACTTTAATTTTGTTTAATAACAAGCTGGTTTTATTTTTATAACAAGAAAAGCTTTTTTTTAAGAATTCTGTATAATAACATGAACATATCAGTTATAACGTGAAAAGGACCTCATTAAAACAAACAAGAAATGTTTCATGCAATAATGAGGAAGTGAGCAAATACATCATGTCGCACTGCATCATTATTGGACACATTTTCTTATTAATAATGTACTATTGATTTCCACCATATCACCAAACCTCTCCTTAAATGTTACCTCACCAAGTTCATGCATGTATTATTAACATATTAAACTAAAGTATACCCAATTGCCTCATATTAAACAGCAATAGCAGGGAATCTCATCCCTCCAAATTGAGCCAATATACTGTAAAAAAAAAACAAAACTTAATAGCCAAAGACATTACATTACATGTTGTTCATGTCCGACCCGTCAAGCTCTTCACATCGTAGTAATAGTAGTAGTGATATTATCTCAGAGCAAACTCATTAACATCGACAGGTGAAAGCCATGCAGCAACTAAAAAGATAGTTGAGTTGAATTGAAAATCTTCTCCACTACACAGACATTTTTGTTCAGATTGTACGCATTTGATTAGTTTCATCACCCTCAGAAAGGGGTGAATCCATTCTCTTAATGTAATTTGTGGAAAATGTACCATGACAGTGTAATTATTTTGAGGGGGCCAATTTGCATTTCCAGCGCTCTGCTAACTAAATGCTACAGTAGGTTCTATGGCCTTAAAGATAAATTAATAATCTAGAGTATTTAAAACCCATGAAACATTTAAATTAAGTAATTTCACTTCCTAAAGGGCATGGTTTTCCATACATATGCAGACAGACACACTTTTTAAATAAACATCAGCACTAATCACTGAGACAGAAATCAGAGTGAGAGCAGAAAATATTTTCTGGAGCTTTTAATGGTTCCTTAGGGGCTCCCCTCTGACTTAGATTAGATGGGATTTAGACAAAGTTGGTGCATGCACCTCTTTTACCAAAACTTGGAATTCTTTTTTATCTCAGTACATTATTAGGATCACAGGCGAAATTTCACTGTATACTTTTCACTGATAGAATTACAACACAAGTGCTTTTTTATTCAATTTAAGCAGGAAATTACAAGGGAGTGTAGCAGTGCAGCAAAACAGCTATTTGGGGCATTGCTGCGCAGCAGGCTTTGATCAACTTTTAAGGGAAATCGATTGGAATTGTTGCTCTGCCCCAATTTAGAAGACATCTCATCAAACTGAGTTGCAAAGGGTCTAAAGACTACAAGTGTTCATTTTTGTTCCCCTAGTGCTGCAAATTTAGTAATTGACTCTGATTTTTGGCTTCAGGCGATAACCTAATAAGGCCATCCAAGGTTAATGATAGACCCTTTTTAGACTGGCTGAACGTCTGACACCGATATGTAGTGGTGGTGAAAAACAATTATTACTTACATGAGAGACACTCAGGGCAAAAGCCTCTGACATCTGAGTGAAACATTGTTATTCTGTGTGTTATTCGCTGCTATACTGTGTTGTAGTTTGGCGTGTGAACATTTGTTCAGACGATGAGAATCCCAGCAGCAGGTTGTGCTGCAGCTTTGCAGCCTTCTCTTCCCAGGAACACCAGCGCCACAAATCTCAGTGATTTAACGTCTTCCCGTCCAAACAGCTGGAGTCAGCACAAGTGTCATGTGCCATTGCCAATCTGCTGTCATGGCGTCCTCTGCCAAACAATTTATCGCTTCCCCTCCTGCTTTATTAGCCATAGATTATGGGTGGTCGTGGACAGTGTAGAGCCTCTGCTGTCGAGGTAGCCTTGTAATTGACTCTAGGGAGGTAGGGTGGATAATCATATGAGCATAAAATCACAGTATCAGTAAATAGCTGTTGAATACAACTGTTTTATTTCCACCATTCGGCAGGATTCAATCTATCAAGGTTTTCAGTTTGTCCTGTTACTTGCTGGTTAGAATGCTTTTTTGCCATGCTAGCAGCATGTCAGATGGTCGATCCAATGCTTTGACACTGAAATATCACAACAACTATTTGTTCTAAAAAAAAATTCACATTCATGGTCCCCAAAGAATAAATCCTACTTACTTCGGTGATCCTCACTAGCATTAGGTTGACATTTGTGATTTTGACTGAAATTTCGTAGCAACTTTTGGTTAAATTGCCATGAAATTTGATACACATATTCATGTTCAGCTCAGGATGTATTTTGATAACTTTAGTGATCCCCAAATGTTTCCACACTCATCAGGTGAAAAGTTGTCCAATGCTTCGGTTTATCACCAAATATCTGCAATTGAAATTCCCATCAGCCATTAGCTGTACTTGTGTTCATTGCAAAATGGTGAATTTTAACATGCTAGCATGCCAAACTACAGATGGTGAACATGGTAAAATCATACCTGCTTACATATCTTGTCTGATTGAATGTCTTACATGTAGATTTCATAGCTTTGTCCTTAAAAAAGCCAAACTTTTCTGCTGTTTTTTAGAACTCCGGATCCTCTGCAGCCTCCACCCCCAATGCTCCAGTGACTGGTTACAAGCGTATGGTCATTCCAACCCAGCCACCTCTGACTGCCACCAAGAAATCTACGCCCAAACCTCAGGCTCCTGGTGGTGGAGTCTCGTCTATCCCCACTTCCTCGGCCAGCCCAGTGGCCAAGCCTCAGAGCCACACAGCTCCTCAGCCTGTTCCAGCTTCCTATGCTACGGCCTCAACCCCAAGCCAGCCCACCTTCAATGTCCAAGTGAGGTCGGCCCAGCCTGGCCCCCAGCATCAAGCTCCTGTTGGGCACCATTTTGGCCAACAGCCAATTCGCAGCCCTGCACAGGTGCAGTACATGCCTGCCCAGCCCAAAGGTCCTGACTTTGCTTATGGACCACCGCAGCCTGGCTTCTCCCCGATGGCTCAGGGTGCATATCAAGAACAGCACCATTCAGGAGTAGGTGGCTTAACCTCCAAGAGACCTGAGCCAACCCCTGCCCAAGCATACCAACCCCCAGGCCCCAAGAAGACCTATATTACAGATGTACCGCCAAGCTTGGCTCCCTATACTGCTGGACCAGCCGTTCCACCAAAGGTAAGAAGGTTTACATACAACATACTCGATCAGTTGCCATCATTTTTAGTCATCGTAAACACTGGAAAAAAATGGAAAGACATTTGTAATTATAGAAAAATGTTACAGGAATTGTGGCTGAGGCAGCAATCAGTCCACCCATTTATCCAGCTAAGCAGACTAGCCAAGGCATCCATTTCTCCAGTCACATCTCCCAGCTCCCTCTAGAGAATCCTGAGGCGCTCCCAGGCCAACTGGGATATTTAATCCCTCCAGCATGTTCTAGGTTTGCCCTGGGGCTTCCTCCCAGTTAGATATCCCTGGAAAACCTCCACAGGGAGGAGTCTGGGAGGTGTCCTGATTGGATGCTTGAGCCACCTCAACTTGCTCTTGTCAGAATGAAAGCGTTGCAGTCCTTCTTCAAACCTCTCTGGGATATTTGAGCTCCTTTATCTCCAAGAGTGAACCCAGACACCAAGAGAGGAAAAACTATTTCAGCCTCTGGTATCCAAAACTTTGTCCTTTCAGCTGCTACTCAAATTCTATGAAAATAGTTGAGGGTTCAAACATGTAGAATCACAAGGTAAATACAGAGCTTTGGTTAACTGTAGTACAACATCTGCATGACTGAAATCACTTCATTAATCTTCCTGTTGAAGTTTCACAACGAGTGAACTTGACCCAAAGCATTTTGAACTACTTCTCTTGAGTCATCAACTTGCACTCAAAAGTAAACAATGGCATCAGCTTAAGTTGTTGAGCAGAGGTAGTATGAGTATGAGGAGGTCTTAAAACATAGCCTGGTCAAGCTAGTGTTTGGCATTCCTTATATACTTTTCAATCTGCTGTTTAATAAAGTAGAAATGTGTGTGTGGGGTGTGCAAGAGAGATTGTGTGTGTCACTGTGGTGTTAACTCGTGCACATTTGGGTGTATGTGTGTGTTAACAGTGTGCATACCTTACATTTGTGCAGCATCAGATGGCAATGCATTGGGGACCGGCTTGCCATCTTTCATCAAAATGCTCAAAATAAACAGTTGTTTTAACCTTTATAAATTTTTGAAAGATCTTCTCTGTTGGGGGTTTACACCATCTGATTTCATTTGTCTCATAAAAGGCAGCCCATATTCATGTGTATATTTACCTACTCTAGCTACACAGGAGGGGTCTTCACACCACTGTGTACTGAAAAATTCATTTTTCATTAATTTTATTGTGTAAGGATGGAATATGTCCAAAGTTAAAAATCTAAACCTAAAAATGTGATTCTTTTTATGTTAGTGTACTTTTAATTTCTGTCTGTGTGAGCAGCTATGACTTTGGCAGTCAAGATTTATTAACCAGAATTAACTAGTTTGACACTGCAATACAAAAACAGCACTGTAATTTCCTCATCTTTTCTATGGAGCATCAATTGGTGAGGATGAAGACTTTTTCGCCTGGGACATGCAGCTTTAACCCCAGTCTTTAAGCACAGTATTATGTATACAGCCATAAAGTGCATGTTTAGGACCCTCTTTACAGGGTTTTTGTTTTAAAACAAATGAACTCGAAACATTAAAACGTCAGCTGGAACAAACAATTTATGGAACTAACACTAGCTTAGTTAGAAAGTTAGGCGAGTTAGTTAGACTGTCTTCTCACTTTCTACACCTTGTGGAACAATGCGACAAATGTGTCACCTTTGGACATTTTAAAACAATTTTTATATTTAATAGTCCATTCTTAAACGGTGTCGTAGGTGCACCATTTAATGCACACAGAGGAATTTCATACTAACACAAAAACACATTTGAAAAATAGGGTTAAAAAGCATTACATTTGATAAAAAGCGGTATGAGACCGTCATAGGCCTGGCCTTGACGAGCATTGTAAGACGTTGGATCCAGCACTAGGCCTTTTTATAGAACTGTACATGACTGAGAAGAATCAGAAAATACTGTCGTCCCTAAGAAGAGAGTAGTCAATGCCACAGAGACCGCTATTCTAATCTCAACATATCCAGCCGTCGACAATCTCTGGAAAGTGAAAGGCCCTTGAGTTTTCTTTAATTCAAGGATTTTATGCTGGTTCAAAATACAAACTGGGCCTCCCAGCCTCTGGGAATAGCTCATCAAGGACTGTACTTTACTAAATACAAATTGGCTTCAACATTGCAGAGAGTATCTTAAAAATAAGTCTAATTATATTTGTTCAGAACAAAAGTCTACATTTTGCTTGAAAAGCTTGCTTTGGTCCCAGTATGATGCATTATTAAAAAACAAAAGGTGGCGTTTAATAGATTTGTGAGCATCTCTTTGATTTCAGATAAAAGCAAATCACTAATTTTACAGATATAGCGTGTATGCTATATATATTTGTGTTTCTTTCCCAAGGATATACTGAAGCAGAATAATGGGCCCTGTGCCTTCCTCCCCTTTGCTTTATTTGAATGCTTTGAAACATATTGGGGAACTTCATGCTCCATATGCCCACATTCAGCTAGAAGATGTGCTGTAAATGACTGTGGTGTCACATCATGTTTGACCCTCCCCCAAAACATTTGTATCTAAACCTTAGCTTAAATCATATTTTTTTGTTTATTTGTGTTCTGTATAGCAGGCTTTAATGCCAAAATAAACCAGAGACACTATAAAAGCAAGATTAGACTGAAAGCAAAATCTGTCAACTTTGCCTTTGTGATCGTCACTATGCTTGACCCAATGTCATGACATGTTCATAACCTTTTACAAATGGTGTTAAATCTACTTAGAAGAAGTGGGTTGTGCCTCTTTTAATCTGTTGTATAAATAAACCAAAACATGGTCAATTATAGGAACTATTTACATATTTGTCATAATTATCAAAAACTATCTCCAGTCACTTAGAGTTTATGGTGGTTGTATGTAATACCCGAGACTTTCTCGGTAGGGGGTCTGTGACTTTGATTGAGGACTTTATTCAAGAGATCATTTCACATAATTGAGGGTATTCATAGAAGGTCACTGTCATTAGAAGTCCAAGATGAACTCCTTGGATGAAATTCTATGATCATGACTTGTTCTCATTAGCTTGCCTGCTCTGCCCCCCACCTAACCCCATGTCACCCCCTGCCACCCAGCTCCCAATCCCCCAATGTGCCCTTACTCACACGTAAAGCGAAGGTGTAAGAACTGCTTCTTACATCAACAGGCTCCAAGGACGCTTAATTACCCAAATCCACCCGTGTTTGATCTCTATTGTAGTCCAAAAAATTAACAGATTTCATGGCTCCCGGTTAACATACCAATTTCCACGAGTCTCTCCATTTTTCCCGAAATTGGAGGAAAGCTAAGCTGGATGATGACTTGTGTCATGGCTGAGCTTGAGTGACGTTTGACAGGGGAGGATTATTTTGAACTGCTCAATCCCTGCAGCCAGTTAAAGCCCCCTCGAAGGTCAATGATGGTTTCAACTGTCAAACATGTTTAAATATCTGACATTTCTCTGCCTTCTGGTCTTAGCCACTTTGCCTTTTGACCTGCACAAGAGCATTTGCATATGGTGCCATCAGGATGTGTCCAAAAGACTGTTTTTATATGTTTGACCTGGGATGAACCCAAAGTAATAGCCCCAAATTATGTTTGCAAAATTAAGATAAAAATCCCCACTCCATGAAAATGCAGTTATCGACACCTGTGAAAAATGCATCAAAATAAGCAATTCACTGTTCGTGTAAACATTATTTTAGAAATTATATGTAACACTGCATTACTCATTAATTCTTTATTTAAATGGTTGTTACTGATTTACTGACTTCTATTTTTTGCTAACTTGAACAACCAAAACGCTTCAAACATCATTCTCGCTAAGGCCGATTTGATAGGTATTATGATGGAAACTGTAACATGCTTGTAAATTCAGCAGTAGTACCACAGTATATTGTAAAATTTTGGACCAGGTTTTTGAAGAGTTATTTATATAGCATTTTGAAAACACACAAGATTAATAAAGGCATTAGGGTAAAACAAGGAATAAAAAGTAAATAAAATTCAAAATGTGATTATCAAAATGTGATGGATACATGGAAAAGTAAGAATATTCCTAACTGAATGAAACACACTACACCACTATAGTCCCCTAAATAGGCTATAGGCTTATAGCTCAACATAAGTAGATAAGCCACCCAGACTGGAGAGACTGTTGATAATGCAAGTACTGCGACCAGGAGAGGCAATTATAAGGATCTCTGATTTGAAGTCATTAAAATTCAGGAAAGTTTTAGACCTTATATCAACAAGGCAAGACATAGTATAGGACTTCCAGTAGTACCAGGCTATATTGGGGAATGCAGTTGTGTGTCATCCATTTATCTTTGGATGTAGATATGACTGTATGGCTGAGAAAGTTATGTTCCATTGGTTTAATATAAAAAGGGAATGAAAGGGGGCCAAGGATAGAACCCTGGGGCACTCCACAAAAACAAAAGATCTAGCTTTGACAATGGCTAATGTTCTTGTTTTTCTACTCAACCACTCAGAATCATCTCAGATCATCCTTATTGTGCAGTATCAGCTGTTCTTTCATGCGCACAAGAGGTAGTTCTATGTATACCCTGAAAGGCAATGAGGTTGAACACTTGCTGTGTTTACATCATACGTGATGCCATCTCCTCAGGTGATTGACCCCTACCCTCAAGAACTATGAGCAGCTCTTAAAAAAGCAGGCTGACTGAGTGCAGGGTTATGAGCTGTGCTGTACATTACCAGAGGATTCTTTGCGCGGTGCAGGGTTACCATGTGTAACTACAAAGTGAGGGCCCAGGGCTTCAACCAAGATGAAGACATGTTATCTGCAGCCCTGTGATCTTTTCTCTATGTGTAGATGCACCTTGAAACAAATTGTACTTTGTTCTACACCATAGAGGGGGGAAAAAGAATACAAATTATATATATGTGTGTGTGTATATATATATATATACACACACACACACACACATATATATATACATATAGATATACACATACATACAGTATATACATACAGTGTGTGTATGTATATGTGTATGTGTGTGTGTGTGTATATATATATATATATATATACTGTGTGTATATATATATATATATATATATATATATATAGATATAGATATAGATACTGATATATATAGATATCAGTGATTGTTGACCTCTGATACATTTTCATTTCTTTCACAGCACTACCAAACCATTACACTGAAAGCTCATCCACATATTTTTGAGCATTTTTCTCCTGTCTTATCTGAAGAATTTCCCTCTGGCTACATGAAAAAGAAATAAATGCTTCCTTAGAATTCCTTACAGTTACTTTCTATTTTTACCATAACCGATAAAGTCTTAACAGCATCAGAAAAAAGCAGCCATAAATTCTCACAATGTACCTCAACACTTTTTTTCATTTGCTATTCAAATGCCACCATATTTGAAGGACAAAATCACGATTTCTATTTCTGTATAGCAATTTCTGCCAAATTGACGAAGTAAAGAAAAATGACACCAATAAAAAAAGCTTGTGTGTGTGTATGTGCGCACGCACACATGCAATTTGGGTGAAAGGTGCAAGTATTAAACCTGGAAATATAATTGGAATGTATGCCATGCAGTCGTAGTGATATTTCTTTAAAGCACAATTTAAAACAAAATGAGTCATGATTGTGAAAAAGCACACCGAGTCATATCCATGAAAACTCCAATTACACCTGTGAGCCACTCTGTCCTTTCAACAGTTTCTTTGTTTCTTCTCACACTGTTCAAGAAATCAAGATCATACAAAGAGGCACAAGCAGGCGCTTTGCACTAGGTTCATTATGATTCAGTCTCTCATACAGTTGTCAACATTAATATTACACGTTTACAATATTTACAATACAAATTCAATACAATACGTTTGCAATGTATAGCACATATGTCCATGTTTTTGGTTTACTGTTAATGCGTTTATTTTCTACACAACATAACTTTTACTGCCTCCAAAGCTATGATTTGGATTTAGAGATCATGATCATGATTTTACGGTTCACAATAGAGTTTCCTTGTATCCAAAGTCTTACATTCAGTTTACATTCAGTGCTGCTAACCAGAACACTTGGTTTCCTGAAGGGTTGTAGTCAACCAAAGAAAATCTTTGTCAACTGAATCAATCAATATATTGGTTGATGTAGAGGAGTAGGGGCATTCCACCGCCATGCAAATTCAACACACACGCACCCACACCCACACACCCACATTTTTTTTCTTCTGCTCTGTGTTCTTTTCGGGAGATGTACAGACGGACAAACATTTCTTCCACTGCTACGTTAATTCATTCACTGAAGAGGCAAAAGAAGAACACAGAGCAGAAGAAGAAAACGTGTGTTGACAGTTCAGTGAAAGGATCAGTGTAGTGGTGGAATAATCGTCTGCTTGTCCCCACAAGAGGAAGACGGAGCAGAAGAAGAAGCATGTGTGTAACATGCACATTTTCTTCTTCTTGCGCGCTCTCATATCAGTCACTCCCTTCAATCCAGCACAAATCCTCCACTAGTGGTGAATTACCATAATAAATTGTCCAGCCAATGACAATTTGGCCGGACATGTGCATGTCGGCCAACCAACTGGCCAGCCCTAATATGCTGTATATCCTTGATGCCTAACAAAAGTATTGAATTCTTTTCTGTCATTATAAATCATTTACAGAGCCAATGATTCTGAAATTCTTAAACCTACATTGCTAACATTCATGTTTACGTGCCAGCAATCTTCTTTTTCCATGCTTTTGCTGGCGCATTGATACGTTTGTTGGTGCATTGCCACCTAAACAAACCAGGGACCCTCTCATAGAAGCACTGCTCCATAGTGGTTGAGTACGAAAATAACTCAACAGGGTATCTTTAAGTTGTGGGATCACTGTTGTCAGGGGACTGACAATAAAACCGTTTAGTTTTAATCATGGTAAATAATGCTGTGATTTCTGTGTTTCAGTGTCATGACAGCAACAGAAGTCCATGATAAAAAAAATAAAAAATTAGAAAGTTAACCTTTCAACCTTTCAACATATGTTGATGTTTTTAAAAACATTAACATATGTCATGAGTGGTGATCTCTTTTAAAAAAATATCTCTTTTTCCATGCAGTGAATACCACAGCAGTGGGTCATTCAAGTTGACTGCTCTTGTAAACACAGCAAAAATGACAAAAGCACCATTTTCGATACACACAAACATCATAGATATTTTTTTTAGTGAAAGCTGCAATAGGTCGAGATGTGCATGACAATTTGTTACTGATGTTTCATCGTATCAATAGTATCAATAGTGAAATAGGAAATTTGGGGCTTTAGGGCACAATCTATAAGGTGCAAAGCTTTAGAGACAGGAACCTAAACAGCTCACTGGCTGTTCGTAATTTGATGCATACAGTGTGTCATTATACATTCACACGAAAGATACAACTAATAGTGTAAAGTCTACCATATTCTAATACTGAAATAAAATTTGTGTAAATATTAAGATAAAAATAAAAATCTGGTAGTCATCTGGAAAGGAGTCCAAGCAGAGATGTTGTCACATGCCACAGAAAAAGCCATATGAGGCTGTGAAATCTTCTCACCCTCCCAGCTCACGTCTGTTTGGAATATTAAATCTACTGGCACGTATCAGTTGCCTGACTTAGACCTTGTAACCATGCCGCACACATTCTTCTCAGAGGTCATTACACCTCTTATGCAGGTCAGGCTGTGTGACAGGGATCGGTTGGATTCCTCCAGCACTGCACTTGTACAAGCTACTGTATTTAGTTAGTGCTGTGTCTACAACCTTGTTGTTGAACAACATGGTGTTTGGTGGTGGTTCATGCAGGCTCTGGTTACTGAATGCTTCGTAGACTAAAGGTCAGTCCACTAGACCTGATCCTTGAGGTCAGCGATGGAAGGTGGATCTCCTTATGTTTCATTCTCTCATGCCAACACAACAGTAATGTTCCTTCCAGTATCCGCTTCCAGGCTGTAACAAATCTCAAATGCAAATTTAGCCACAAGCGACAACAAAAACGAATTAGGCCCATTAAGGGTAACAGGGGCATTAGTAGTATTGATAAATGTGGCGGACTGTTAAAGTGATTAATGGTCAAAGCTGTGAACCTTTTGTGACAGGCCTTTGCAAATATGGAAGTAATTGCTTAAAAGTTCTGTCATTTTCCTAGTAATTTATTGTCTTTATGTTTATGGTCAGATACAGTGTGTTTCGGTCACCAGGGTTACAGACTTATTTAAAGGGGATTGATAGAAAGCTTTTCATTGTAAAGCCATTTTGAGTACTGCTAAATTAATAGAGGGATTACAAATTGATAGAGTTTTTTAATAATTCACTAGAATTAATGACAAACTCAGAGTGGACTACAGAACTCGCCATATTTAGTGTAGAAAAGATACATGAAACCAACCGCTGGAGAATTGAAGGTACACTGTGGAGTGATTGACCACTAGATGTGCAGTGGGTCAGTCCATTCAACAGTCAACAGTCAACAGTCCATTCACTGTTGTTTTGTTCGCTTTACTTCATTCGTCAGTGATTCTAGGTTTTCCCAGGAAAAATGCCTGTGGAACAACAGAAGACTTTGGTGAGACTTCCCTGGAAATACCAGAAGCTTGATTCTATTAGTTGTAGTTATGCAATATCTCACATGCACAGATGTCAATTTCCCGTTTTTCACATCACATGAAATCTACCACATAAAGTTTCAGTTTGTAAAGCTAAAGCCCTAATTATCTACAAAAATGAACAAAGCAAATTCATTTGAAATTAAACGAAGACAAGGCCAAAACCTTTAATTAAATAAAGCTCAGTTTTGTACATTAACTTATTGCTTTCACACAAATTAATTGTCTTCATGTAATTTTTGTGTTTGTTGATTGGCTGGTTCACTCAGCCAGTGGTAACCCTCAGTAGATCAGAAGTGTTTGTCACATAACCATTCATAAATAATAGGCCCTGCCACCCTCCTCTCCTCTGGCCCCCTCCGAGACGAACAGCGTGGCTGGTAAATAACTGGCTGGATCAATAACTGTCATTGCAGTTCAGTGAGTCCCGGCAATCTAAAATGTCTGAGCAGTTTGTTTATTTTCTTGCTTTCGACCTCTCCTCACTAGACTGTAGTGGAGTGATGCAGATGTATCCTGCAGTGCTCAGATTACTCTGCAGCGTTAAATGTGGTCAGTTTATCAAACTGTGCCGTTCTGGGTGACAGTTGGTCATATGACGACAACAAATTCAGGAGTCGCAGACAACATTGCTAACGCATTTAAAGTGGTTTTAACCTCTTTTTGTGATCATGTGAAAAGCACAAGAGTTAGGTAAAGAATGAATTTAATTGGTTTAGTTTGGTTTATGACAAAAGCACCGGTGACACTGTGTGACTGTGCCAGGGAACTGATCCACAAGTCCAGTCTACATGAAGGTGTAAAGTTGTCTTGGCTCAGGCAGCCACCTGCATAAACAGTGGCCCCTGCTGGCCCCTTGTGGACATGGTCTCCTTTCAGCTTCACACACCTCCCTGCACATGAACAAGTTTTCTCTGATTTCTGACCAGATCCCTCTCTGGACTCTTGACACTCTCCTCTGTCCACAAAAGGACTCTTATCCTCCCCTGGCTCGGAGTCCATGAGACGTGTTCACTTTCTAAACATTTTTTCTCATCAAGGAAGCGTCCCTCAGCGGACTGGGATTTGTGTGTAGTTGGCTCCAGCATTTAAGTGGTAGTGTTTGGTCAGCGGATATCCTTCAGGGTGTCATTCAGAAAGACCATGTAGTTGTTTAGGTGGAAAGGAGAGGGATATATCATGGTTTTTAGGAGGCCAAATTACACAGGAGATCAACAACACTGTGTATTACAAAAGGGAAGTCCAGGTTGCCAATACATCGATTTGAAGACACAACCTGTATGAAGCTTCATTATGTCCACCACATGTGTTTAAATATAGACCCGTGCTACCACATGAGGAAACAGCAGGGAAATACTTTGAGCTCTCGCCCAAACCAGGGAAACCTGCATCCTGTGTAATATGGTGTTTGCTACATTCACAGGATTGTAATAATATACAAAGAGACGCCAAATAAGTTTTATCTCCATCCCAACAATTTGTGCAGTCATTTGTTGTTGTTGTTTTTTTTTTTCAGATTGCTTGTGGCTCCCCTCTCTACACTCTCAGATTTTCAAATATCTGTTTGCAGGGGGATGTGTCAGTTCCGAACAGATGACCTAGTTTTTACACACGCACAATCTTACAAACATTGAAAGGCCCCTCTACATACATTACATGTCTGTGAACACTCTGAACATCATCCCTTTATATGAATTCAGTTTACAGCAAAGATTTGAGTGGCTGTGGAAAATGTCAATTATGGAATTGGTTAATTTTTAATTATCGCAGGCTGCTCTGTACACAGCTGCTCTACAGTTGACTGTTATTTTTTCTCAGCATTTAATTGGAGCTGAAACAGCATGACCTATTTTGTTTGGAGAGAATGTATACTTTATCTGTGCCTCCTCAGAAGGTGGCCTTGAGCTTAATATGCAGCGCGGTGATGATGCTTCTCAAAAGTGCAATGCATTACAGATTACTCATAACCTGTTTAACATGGCAAGCAGTAAATTCATCAAACGGATTACATAAAGCCACTAACATGTTCTCCCTTTCACGGACTGAACACATTCTTCAATTAAACATGCAGCTGCCAGAAAAATGACAAAGCAACTTTCCCACAACTATTATTTTTGTCAACACAAACCACTTTTATTTGAAGTGGAATACCTGCCGTGTCCTTATGCCGCTCAAAGTGGCATCTTGACATCACCTGTGTAATCAAACAGAGCTGTCCTTTGTATTATCACGAGTATAACACTGTTTGGTCAGTCTCACGAAACACAGTAATGAGGTGCTCTCCAAGGTTTCTATTGAAGTGCGGCGCCTGTCACAGTGACACAAACAATCTCTGGCTTTCAAAGGCAGTGGAGAAAATGGGTCTCTGCAGTATGGAATCAAATAAAGCCATCCATTATAAATTGATGGCTCTTAATACACACATCTTCAAAAAAAGCAGTTTAACCCATATGTTTGATTCTTGACACACGACATACTGTGGCCCCCCTCTCCTCAAATCACACACACACACACACACACACACACACACGCAAACTCCCTGAAAGGATAGTGTGACTGATCCAGCAATCCTTTCATTGTTTTGGTAAAACAGAGTCGCCTAAGCTGCTATAATCACTCATTTAGTGTTGCAGCAACAAATGCTTTTTTTAGATATTCCAATCCAATAAAAAAGATTCAATCCCTCATGAACCCTAACTAATGCAATGGTCCATTTGGTTTTGTTGTTGATATTAATATTACTATTATTTTGTTAAGCCATTTTTCTTTCAAAGGCTCTATGTCCATTTCAAATCCATTGTGATTCAGGGAGCCAGGATGTCAGATTGAGAGATGACTAAAGCTTCTCCTTTAAAACCCGAGTTAAAGCTGCAGCTCCATTGACGCTAAAGAGCGTTTTGTATTGTAAAGTCCATCATCATTTAATCTGTGGATAAATGCGTCTGTGAGTGATTGTCTTCCTTTGGTTTGTGCTGATCATGCAGGAAATGCAAAGCTATTGTAAAAGGTGAAACAATTGTTTTTGGTTTAAGGTGCAGCATCGCGTTTACAGGAAGTAAAGCAGCAGCACACAGCTGATAGATGACTGCAGGTTTAGAGACACAGATTAGTGTTGTTTAGCAGTTGTCTTTCATTGGGCTCTCTCTGCAGCGTTTGTACTTTTCCCCCCTCTGGTTATCACTTTCAGCTCAGTGGTTCGTGTGGTAGCTCTCAATCTCATTGTCTTTGCACACTGCTTTTGAACTGTGCAAAAACATACTGGCCTAAATATGAGGGTACTGCTTGTGATTCCTCAAACGTTGAACAGAAATCTGAAGTCTCCTCATTTTTCGTGTAAGGAAATCTAAACTGTAATGACACTGTAGCTGTAGAGCATATTTTCCATTTGTCAGAAAGAGGTTAAAATCATAGTCGGACATATTTGTTGAAACGCCGTTGAAGCTCCAAGCCTGGGTAGGTATTTCTATGGCAGCTGTTGACTAACATTTGACGTAGATGGGACTACGAGGTGGCAACAACAACAACATCCGATCAGGAATTTGCACCCTCTGGAAAAACACTAATGTAGGGGGGCACTCTCACGGCATTAAATAATAGTATTTAAATGTCTTGTTTTGGTAGTTTTAACCGTTTTAACCAATTAAGTACAGAAGTCAAAACAAGCAGACTTCTGAGAAAAAGTCAATTTTAATTTCAGTTTGACTAATAGTTTGTTGTTCATGCCTGTCAGCTGTCCATATGTCTGGACCCAGACGTCAGCAGGAACAAGCACAGTAAACTATTGACGCCCGTCTCGCGTTAATGTGTAACATTAGTGATGTTGCATCATTATTGTGACAAAGCAGAGCTGACCCACCGATCACACTGCCACGATTTATCCCACAGATCTATACGTCCCCCTTGTCATGTACCATCGTAGGTGGCGATATGTAAATAGTTCCCGCTTCCTAGTTCCTGTTGGACTCCTTTGTTCCGCCTCCCCTAACAAAGGTCTGACGCCCCGAGAACAGTTGTCTCTCCCGTTTACTCTGTATCACTGAAGTGGAAGCGGGAAGGACAGAGCCTGAGGTTTGGTTCTTAGCGGGACACGATGCTGTCAGGGCATCAGGTGAGAGCACGTACTGAGCCCCCTCCACTCACCCCACCCCCCACGCCACTCCTCACTTAATCAGTTCTGACACAATGCCAATTCCACAGTGGGTGGCACACACAGCTTTATTCATAGATGCGGTGGTCGGGCAGTGATCAGCTCCCAGACTCTGCTTTGTCTGCTCACCTCTCACTGTCATGCAGCATCAGGTAGCACGCAACAGTGGTCATCTACAGATGTTATTGTTGTCTTTAAATTTAAGTGAACTGGTGTTTAGCAACACTTTGAAAAAGGTTTATCAAGTGGATTACATTTGATGGTCCATCAGGATGTCTTTCAGGGGTATTACAACTGATGGGATTTTTGCCATTAAAAAGCAGATGGCAGATGACCTGAAACTTTAAGCCTTCCACATACTGGGAAAACAGTGGAAAATAGGTGCAGCTGTTAACCCAGTCACTACTGAATATGAGCACTAACTTCAATGAAACTGCGGCTGAGTGTCCCGAGGGCGTAGGCAAACAATTTACTGAATTGAGCCAGACATAACTGAAAAATCATGTCTGCAGCACGTATAGCTGCTGTATGGTTTCTATTGTTGCCTCTGAAAAGCTGAACAGGAACTGCGAAGCAATCATAAAGCATGCAGGGAAGCAATTTCTTTCTCTTATTCAAGTGAAAAATTATTCCGTGCTGTCACAAAAGACTCCCTAACAAGGTGCTTTAAACTCTCTGGCAGTGCATTGCTGCAGGGTGTCAAAGAGTGGATAAGGTATAAATGAAGCTTAAACTCAAAAGTCTGTTTCTGGTAATAGCAGCATTTCGTTCCCTCTCCAATGTGCTTTTGATGTGGAGCTAAGATTAACAGTGTTAAATCGTCCTCTTCACTGTCTCAAGCTAACAACACAGGCATAATGAGCAGATTGTTGACAACAATAGTGTTTCTTTGAGGTGTACGAATACTGTACAGACTGATTATCTGTTCTTTTAATGCAGGTAGTTATATTAGAATTCAACCACTTCCACAAAGTGAGCTCTAGTTGACCATTGCGTATTATTACCAACAAAAAAAAAACAAACATGTAATTTGAGTCGACAAAAGAGGAATATCCAACCACTGAGGAATGTTCCTTTCATCTTTTCCTAATCCTCCATGATGTGATCCTGGCCGTTTATGGTCGAGTGGACGAGGAGACGCAAGATGCCAAGAATTCCAAGAGCTCCAGCCCAGCTGCTCTCTAGAGACCGCTCTGGCATGGCAGAAAGATTTGCACATTGAACGTGTCGATCCCTCAGAGTTAATGAGGCCTACTGTTTGGGCTTCCATTATCAGCCTGCTGCATCCCGAGCCGGGCCGAACTAAAGTCATGCATCATAAAGTTCTGGGCGCTGTTTTATTACATTGTGGACAATAATCAGAACTCAGCTTTTCTCACCATCTTTGGAAATAAACTCAACACACCATTGAGTGTTCTCATACCAAATCTACTGTGTATTCGCATTACCACCTTCAATATATTGTTATAATTACACCTACTTTGTGTATACTCTTGAAACCCTGAGTGACACATACAAAGAGTCAAATTAATGAGGATTACGTGCATACAAATGGCATCAATAACATCAGATTAGTTGTTTGACACGATCTGTCATTGCTCTTTCATTCTGAATACAAAAACATTTTTTCACTCAAACTCCTATTGACAAATTTGATTCCTTCATGTGACACAGTAAACCTCGGATAAATTAGCACAAAACCAGACCGGTCGCTAACATTCTCCCAGCTCCCAGATGTCACAATTAGGAACACCTCAAAGGTCAGCTCAGATCTCAGCCCGTGTTACAATATTGAAAATCAAATCTACTGTAAAGATCCAGCCGGCCCCAGATCTAGGGAAGGTCATCCGAGTGTCACTGATTTCTGAAAAAGCTCAGCCGCGCAGCACGGAAAGAGTCAGGTTCAGGCCTCCGGGGTGTCTGCAAAGGACACACACACCTGTGACGGGATTGCGCCGTGAGCCGGGGGATGGGGGGAGCTGTGGATGATTGGC
Organism: Pempheris klunzingeri; assembly: GCF_042242105.1. Lineage (NCBI taxonomy): Eukaryota > Metazoa > Chordata > Actinopteri > Acropomatiformes > Pempheridae > Pempheris > Pempheris klunzingeri. Next base: position 6,258,571 of record NC_092017.1, read on the forward strand.
AGAAAATGTCAGGCACAACACGTCAGCCCCATACAGACACGCAGCAGGCAGATGTCAGAGACTGCATGATAAGAGGCAGGGCAGGCCCACAAGGAAAGGAAGGAAGTGGCATCTTCAGAGAGTTATGTCATCCTTCCAAAATCTTTTACAGATTAAGCCTCAGCACAGCTCGCACCTAAAGTCTTTTGTGCTCAGAGTATGACTACATAACTATCTCCTGACCTTTCACCCAAATGGGCAAGACTTCAAAAGTAGCTTTCTTCTAATGTTTGCCTCCTCCTTTCTTGCTGTTATCATTATTTTACAAAATACAAGGATTAGTCAGGGTCACAGTTTTTTCTTCATACTTGTATTGCACAGAAGGATATGCACAACCTTCTGGGCTGCACCACCACTGGGGCCTGAGCCAGGGTCAGATATCACAGAGGGGAAAGTCAGACTCAAGACCATCCACTGCATGTTGATTACAGTGAATGTATTTTGTTTGACCTTGAGACAGCGCTTCATCCTGATTTATTGAAGTCAGGTTTATGTGAATCTTTAAATCGGACCTGCACCCATTTTGCCAAGCAATGCATTCTTGCACTCTCTCTTTGCATTTTAAGCAGCATTGGCATCGCATAGACCCCAGGTGATATTCATCAGTGAGGTGGAAATAAATGCAACAAACTGCTGAAATGTTCCTCATTTCCTTGGTCGGCTTTGTGAATCACAACTATGTTTCCCGGTTCTTAGGGCTGTGCCCCCATCGCCCACCCTGAGGACGAGCTGGAGCGCCTGACCAAGAAGATGCTGTTTGACATGGACAACCCACCATCTGAGGAATATTTTGGTAAGAAAGATCTCTCCCTCTCTCCCTCTCTCCCTCTCTCTCTCTCACACACACACACACACGCACACACAGAGTAGGAAAAACCACAGTATGGTAAATGATGAAATTAATGATCGCTGAATTCCATTTAGCTGCTTTGGTGTAAGGGTCCTGATCCTGCGTCACACTGTCACGGCTTACTGGGACACTTGAATAGAACAGGACCATTATTATTGTTAACAGTAACGTGTGTGTCCCGACATGGACAAGTTAAACTGTCTTCTGTGAGTAAGGCCTGTAGCTTTACTACCACCATAACCACACGTTCTATATTTTTGTCATCACAGAAGCTATAAAATAATGTCCTGTGGCAGTTTAAACCATAATCCTATAAGCTTGTCAAAGTTTTAAGATTTCTGTAGATAGGTAATAAGGCAGAACAGCTAGTTTTCTTTTTTTTTTTTTTTTTTTTACATCTGGCATATTAGCATTGGCTTAGCATAGTTTTAGCACACTAGCTAGGCTGGGACGGATTTTGTTTGATCCTGGGTGCAAGGGGCATCATGCAATTACATTAATTTATTTCACTTCTTTTTCTCACTTGAGTACATTTTGGAATTAAGAAAAATGTTAATGTTTGGCTACGTTCTTCTTTCTACTACAACACATTTCTAGCTAGTAATAAAAAAAAAAATGTTGCAAAGAAATATCAGTTCACGTTACAACGACAGTCATTTCTCTTTGTGGCATTCGTATGTGAGAGTTTCAGAGTGGCTAAAATTAGCCCATGAGTCATTTTTTGATTCTCATGTAACACTAAAATCAGGAAAAGCTTGCAGGCACACACAGTCACACACGTGTGCCAAGTATGCTGAAAAGTAAGGGTTCTGAAGACATTAACACAGGCAGTGTGTTCTCAGTAGGAGCACTCACTCTGTCACTTTTCACTGCAACGTTTTGTGAAACTGAAAGAAGAAACAAACAAGCTCGTCAATTAGTCAAGAGAAATGTGTCCAAAGCTCCTGATTATACTACAAAACCAAAGCCAGGCCACATTTATATTAATTAATTAATAAAACAATGTGGGATAGTGGGTTAACAGAATCAAATTGGCATAAGGTTTCCTAGATTAGCCCACCCAGTGACCCACAAAGTTAGTTTTGTATTGTAAGAACAATGTTTTTGGAAAATGACTGGAGGCTATGGAGTACAGTGCAGGTGCGTATGATGCAGACATGGTAAACCTAGTATTCCTGGTGCTTCTCATCCACTGATTTCCAAGTGTAGACACAGCAGCATATCTGCCAGTCTGGGAAGCAGTCCTCTAGGTAGAGTCTCAAAACTATATCAGTGTGATCAAAGGATAAGCCATGACTTTGGCTCAGGGTCTAATGAGAATGAGATAAAGGCTTTGGACTGATGAAACATCCTGATTTTGATAAAACTTAATATCATGTTTGATTGTCCACCGGTATTTTTTCACTGTATTTCTCTCCCATGTTTTTTCCCTCTAAAGCACTTCATATTTAATTTTGCTCTTATTTGAAAAAAATAAAAAATATAACTGCCAGGATTATACAAAATACCATTTTTAATACTATTTGGCAAAATAGGATTCAAAAGACAAGGATTCTGTGCATTTATATTTCATTTCTATTTTTCCGCCCTCTGTACCCTCTGCTGCCAGCGAGTGCCATCCCTCCGCTGCTCTCTCTTCTCTAGCCTTTAATCCCCTTTGCCCTGGAATTAGTTCCCATGCCCATTAGATACCTCTCTCAATACATTCAATGGGACTCTGGAGCAGGCTTTATATCAGCACATAATCACGCAGCACACCATGATAGCATGTGTAGGTGTATTATAGCTACAGGGACATGTATTTAACTGGTATTAAAGGATATTCGGCTTCACGTTGGTGCGCACTGATGTAAAAACCTTAATTGGTTCACATTAGACATAGGTCAAATGGATCTGCTGGCTTAAGCAAAGTGTAGTCATTTTACAGAGGGATGGCCCTCAAAGCCTTGTTGGCCTAATTTTTGGGTGAATGTGTTTGCGACGCAGACTTGGCATGAACTCTGCGCACTGCTATACCATGCGTGCACTTGCCACTATTTGCCAACTATAAGGCTGACTGGCTGAAGGCTGGTAAAACAAGGACATGGGAGAAATGGGTCATATGTGAGCTGAGGTAGCCAGAACAAGTTAGGGATAGCGTGTGCGTCCTCGGCTGACAGCGGCTGGCTGTTCATGGAGTAGGGGGCAGGGGGGTTGGATGGAGGGATGGAGGGAAGGAGGGAGGGAGGGAGGGTCATCTTGTGGTTAAACAAGGCGACAGCTGAATTAACTGAGAGACAGAAAGAGGATGAGGGCAGGGGCCTGCGACTGAGGTGACTGCAGGGACTCATTAGGAGAGAGTTGAAGCACAGGCACTTGCTGCTCTGCAAATCCACAGAGCCCCCGTCCTCCCCCGCTGAATAATGTACATATAGCCACCACACTAAGGTTAAAATTGACTTTAGTCCGGCATGTTCCTTACTGTATATCAAGGGCTGTTGGAGAATCAGTCCCAGGGCATGAGACTTTTGTAATTAAAAAGAATCTAATGGCACACAAGGCTCTTCTTTTTTCAGTGGGGTACAAGGGGAAGAGGGCTAGCAGTTGTTGAAACCCTAAGGCTAGTAATTAACAAGATTAATCAAAGTGGGGCTGCGATCTCTAGCGCACCACTGGACTGGATCATTGTCTTCCTATAGCAAAGTTTTATTGGTGTCACTAATGTCTTTGATGAGCTTCTTATCTAAAACAGCTACAGTGAGTTTTCATTGGTCCAGAGGGGGTTAATTGAATTGAATTAACGTTACTCTCTGGCGCTGTGATGTCACAAGGAAACTTTTCATCAGACTCAATGGAGCTCCATGTGTAGCTCAGAAGTTACCCAACATTATTGTGATGTTTCACTTCAGTCCAGCAATCGCATTGGTCACATTTTTTAACACTTTTTTTGTGGAACATAAAAAGCAGCCATTCTCAAATGCTAGTGCCCTTTAAACTGTAGAAAACCTGAAAATGATGCACTATAAAAGAGCGGCTTTTCTTGCGAGAAACCCAGTTTGCACGCCAGAAATTCCTCCTATGATTGAAGCCTCTTTGAAAAGCAACTGATTAGTCCTGATTTAGAGTTCCAGATTAGATTTGAGTAATCTGAAAAAGCCTTTTCTCCAAATGTCATCATCCGTCGTATTTAATCCACTTAGGTTGTGCGTAGGTGTACTGTGTTTGTGGAAATCTAATAAGACACAGCTACTCTGCTCGCAGTACAGATGCCTTGGCATTTGTGCATCACAGGAACTTACAATATTTTGTCATCACTACATTTCTGTCAACCAAAACCAGGACATAAAGCTGAATAATTGAAAGGATGAGATGCTTTGCATTATTTACTATTAGTCATGATGATACTTATGCAGTGTATTTCATTCTGCCACAGAGAATCTGTTTTTATTTCTCCTTTAATACCAAAATGACAAGTCGAGAATTCCTTCATGTGATCCCAGACTTTCAGTATTCCACTGTATAGAATTAAGAAAGTTGTGAAATCTTAATATCCGATCAATATTTATACAGAGTGATTTTCCAGAGAGATTTTTGAGCAGTGGCATAAATGTTTTGGTAATGTTACTATCAGATGGTAGAGCGATAGTCATTGGATATATGGAGAGAAATTCATTTGGGCATACTGTACTCCACGCAGGACTCTGAGCTGTCGGAAAAGCCTTTCCTCCTGGTTTGAGCTAGCTTTTGTTTTATGATAAGAGCCAGAGAAGAAAAGGCAGGCTTTGCCATTTTTCCTCATAATGTCAGCTGGAGGAGCCCTCATAATTTATAAGACACCTCGCATGAAATGTTCATGAGGAATCTTGGAAGAGATACAAATGGCAGTGTAGCTTCAGTAACAGTACAGGCCAGAGGAGTCAGAACAGATCAGCTAAGGTAATTGGGTCAGAAAAAGTTTAGGTTCACACAGTGAACAGCTCTTGTGGAGCCGCCTCTCCTCTCTTTTTTTTTTTTCCGTTTTTTTTTCATAACACAACAGAGCATCATAACTTAATGTATTAATAGGCTTCCAGTTTAGACAGCTTTGTGCATTGTCTAAGATACTCTGGTGGAATTAATTTGCATATTACTGAGGTCGCCCTTAGCAACCTCTTAGGAGTTTGCTTTTAGATGTGTCTCTACATGTCATAACAAGTGGGATGTGTGTCAGAGTAAAACCTTTCTGCTGGCTTAAAGAGACGCACCTCCACCCCCCCCACCCGCCACCCCCCAACCCTGCTTCCCCACCACGCTCCACCTCCACAGCCTCCGAATGCCTTTGGCCAACCGTCTCCCCCAATACAGATAACTGTTTCCATTTAGCTTATGAAGGTGTAGAGTCAAGGTGTGCCTCATTTGGCTTGTATACCGAGAAAAACAAAAGCTCTTGTACACATGCAGGTGCAATATGATAATTCTTAAAAAACGGAAGACCTTTGTATACATAAAATGCAAATCGAAGCACTTCCTATAAAATTGAAGAATCCCCCCCAAAAAATGTTGAACCCTTGAGATCTCTCTACATAGTAGTTCTGTAGTTTTCGTTCTTAGTGGCAGGGTCCGCCATTCTTGCCCTCAATTCCACTTGCCTTTCTATGCACAAGAGATTTCATTGGAAATGCAATCCAGTGTTATTGTTTTTAATTTTATGCTGCTGATATCAGCCTCACTGTTTACTCTTCTACAGCCGTATCAGAGTTACTGGTAAAGAACACCCAACATTTCGTACTGCTACTTCACATTAAAAGCATTTTAAAAATGGAGTGGCTTTTATTGGGAACATTGGGGCTGACGTTGCTCGTCAAATACATGTCCACAAACGCACAAACAAAAACAGCAAATGCAGCAGATCACGGTATTAATTGACTGACTTCTTTATTAGAGCAATACGAAACACACCAGTTGTCTTTGTGTTATATTTCTGTCAAAGCAGCTGTTCAAGGAGAGTTCGCTGTGGTGTTAACCTGTACTTGCTGTTACCACAGTAACCTCAGGTTTCACCAGATCGACCACAACTTTCAAATGAATTAAAAGGCTGAAAAAACAAGCAAACACACAATGACATGAAATGAAATAACCAAATAAAAAAGTATGTTATAACTTTAAAACACAAGACTACATTAAGTTACAACATTGCACTGTTAAATGTACTTTTGACTCCATTTTTGACAAATTTTCTAAAATCAATATAATCATTGGATTCACTTTTGTTCTTCATGGCCACAGTTCATTTAAGTTTTAACCTGCCTCCATTTTTTTCTCAACAGTAATCCTTCATAGACCCTTTGGCTTGAAAAGTCTATTTCCTCTTTCACTATCAGAGGATTTCCTCCAATCACAGAGGCGAAGTGTTGCCTCTTTGTTGTGCAGTGTGTGTATGCATGTTGCAGCAATCACTGTGAGACAGAATAGCATAATGCTGCTGGAAGGAGGTCAGCGACCACCCAGGGGCAGGGGGGGCATCAGATGAGGCAGTCTGGTGACATGGCAACTAGTCTAAAGCCCATGCATCACTATACCACCTACAGTGGATTATAGTGTATGACTGAAAAAGACTAGATTATACAACACAATAGCCACGGATGATCCATCATAGCTGCCTTTTGTAAGAAAAATGCAGTAAGTATGTCAGTGGGGGGCTGCGGATTTGACTTCCAAGACCCTTTTTTCTCATGTAAATAATGTTAACTGCTTTCAATCTTTGTCAGATTGAAAAAATTCTACAAAACCTCCCGCTTTTCATTTTGAACTGTTTATAATTCTGTTCTTTTATGAATGAGATCTTGGCAGGTTTTCTGCTATGTCATCACCTCGCTTGTAATTGGTCATATGGTGTTTTCAATACCTCATTTTATATGTCACATTTCTGAGCTGTGAGGGCGGGGTCAAAAGGCATGAAGTAGTTTGTCCAGCATAGTTTATGGGTCCTCACTGCCATTTTTTTCCTCTCATTATCTTGTCCCAGCACTGCTGCTGACCTCACAATGCTGCTTTCTAGTTTCTCAGCTGATGCAGTATGCCAGCATGGGGCTTCTCTTCCCGGCGACAGAAGCCCGCTTTTTGGCAGCGGTTCACGTGAGGTGACCACCCCCTCCCTCCCCTGCCTCCCCTTCCCCCCTCCCCTTCCTCCCCCGCCAGGCTCGGCGCTTGCTATCCTGCCTCGTTGAGACAGCTCCACTGAGGCTTGCAAGATCAGCTGCCGTGCGAGCCCAGCTGAGGCTTCCGGGCACTCACATTGCTAGATTTCATTTGTGAGTGAGCGTTTGACCTCAGGAATGAGTAGACATTCGCATGCTCATGCACGCAAAAGCAGACATAGTTACAAGCACACGGGTGCGCACAGATAAACAGCATATAAACACACAGACATCTTTGAACACAGTTTGCCCACATAGCTGCTGCACACACACGCTCACCTGTCCCCCCGCCTCCTTCTCCCTCTCTCTCTCTTTCGCACGCTCTCTCTTGCTCTCTGTCTTTCACCCCAATCGCCGGCCTTGCTCGCTCCCTGGCACCCCTCCATGTCGCTCCTGCCAACCTGCTTCTAAAACATGTAACCTACACTCAGTCCCCCTCGCTCTGCAGCCGCGGGCCGTGACAGGCCGAGCAGTAATGCTTAGTGGCACAGGCTCGCCTATCCTCCATCCTCCACCATTGCCGCAGCAGTTCTGCAGATTGCTATTTGCTGACATTGGGAATGAGATTAAAGGCAGGGGTTAGGAAAGAGGCATTCAGAGATTGAAATGCGGCGATGACAGCTATTTCCCCCGTCATCCTAAGGCAACCGAAGGCCACAGCATTGTCAGGCTGCATGGAGGGCGAAGCAACAAAGTAGATTAACCTAGAGGGGAAAGAGATGAAACAACGCACAAATCGCCGCCTCTGGCAGTTCAGTAGCTGGCAGTTACACTCCTAATGTGTTCGACAGGCTTATCTTCTGCTGTTAACCGCTCGCTGACCTATTGTTTATGCCTGTAATTAAGTGTGAAGAAGTTATCACAACTTTGTATCGTTGTTTGGCCCACCTTTGTAAGGGTGTCACAATGAGTGGGTGTTTTATTCGAGGTGGAAACACTTCTTCAAAAAATGATGTCCAATAAGAACGTGAAGTGGAGCAAGATAATTTGCTGTAGCCACATTTCTATGAGTTAGTTTTTAATTCATTCCTTTCAGCATTGTTGTGTTGTTAATGTTGAAGCACAAATATTGCAGTAGTTGAATGTGTTTTTGTGTTTTTACCACCATATCTATTGGATATTTTAATCCAAGCGCAAAACTTTAGTTGAAGTCCCAAAATGGATTTTGTGGTTCTTTTATTAGTTTTGGATACGAGCTACAGTTGCTGGCTTTGCCTTTGGGCTTTGCAAGGGTTGCACCAGCAGAATTGTATTCTTTAGTAACATAGTGTGAAAAGTTTGGTCTTCCACAAAAAAGTTCCTTGCGATCCTTCTTTACATGCACGATCTTTGATTTCTGACGATGTAAGATCAAATTGAGCTGCAAGTGTGCTCCCTCTCTGCCTTTCATGCTGCTTCAATATCACGGCGTGAAAAAACAAAGAAGGCAAAGACTGAGGGAAATCTGAAGCGTTCTGCCACTCAACATCCCCCATTCCCAAACAACAGCGTCTCACTGCCACTACAAATACATTAGAAATCAATTATTTATGGAACAGAGTCAGGGCCTCTTTAATCTTTTCCTTTTATCCAATTAAATTGTCTAACCATTCTAAGCCTCTATAGCTCACAGGGAATGTGCTTCTTTAAAAAAGGAAAAGAAGAAAAGATTTTCTCTTCAGTCCTTTTGACTTTCGATGTAACAGAGAAGAGACACTTCTGAGGGTTGAAGAATGAAAGGAAAGAAAGTGAGTAAAGTGTAAATGAACTCCCCCTCCCGCCCCGTCACCATTGCATTGGTTCTACAGGAACTATTTGAAGTTTTGATATTAAGACTCTGGTTCCATTCCCCGCGCAAAGGGACGCTGGGGAGCGGTGAGGCCTTTCATGATTCCTTTATGCCCAGCTGAAATAGTTCGAAAGTATTTGCGATCAACCCCACAGGGGTAAATACGATGTTGCTTCAATTGCTGTCCTGTATTATTCAAGAAGTCAATTGAAGTGGTGTCTCAAAATTGAAAATGCTTACTTCCGACGCTGATGTGTGGAATTATTGATGTGAAGCATTGTAAAACACTGCGTACTTCTCTCTATTATCATACAGTAAGACTGTTAGAGAAGAAAAGTTACAGACTCACTGAAAGGCTCCACATTTTGTGCAATAATTTTCAAACCGCACAATGAAAAACATTAAAGTAGAAGTGTGCTTTAGAAGTTAAGCATGTTTTGGTATATTTAATGGAAAACAAGGACCCTGTTGTGCGCACGTGGGATAACTTTAGTCTTAAAATGTGATGTTTATTAAATGATCAGCTGATGAACAGCAGTTGGGATAATTGATTAATCATTCAAGTCATTCATGAGGGGAAAATGTCACATTCACCCATTCCACCTTCCCAAAAGATATTGAACATCTTTCCAGATTGGACTGGCGCTCAGTCAAATGAAGCATTTTGAAGACATAGTTTCATGGAAATTTTAATGGGCATTTTTTTTTGCTACTTTTTCACATTCACTATACAATCAAGTCAAGCTGTTTGCCAAAATGCACAGAAACGATCCATTAGTCAATTCAGAGGAAATTAAAAATTTTTTATGAATAATGAACTATTAAAGGTTGTCTGATTCGAAATTCTCAAATGTGAATATAGTTTAATATAGGTTTTCTTAGTGTCCTTTGGTGAATGTCTTGTTCTGTTTCATGTTTAGTCTCAGTGCTGGTCAGACAAAACAATATAAAGCGATTATAGGTAATCAAATCAATGACCAATGACCTGGTTCCAGCTTCTCCATTGTGAAATTTAGCTGGTTTGTTTTCCTTACTTGTGAACTGAATATCTTTGGATTTTAGACTTTAGTTCAGAAAAGCACCTGGCTGACTTTTTATTTAATCAAATAATCCTTAAAATAGTCATCAGATTAATTGATAATGAAAGTAATCGTTGATCACAGCCCTAATAGAGATTGCAGTGTGATCTCTGACGTGACATCACATATAATGACGTGTCTGTTTCATCATTTAGTCTCAGTCCTTTACATTTTGGTTAGGAAAAAAAAAGCATATAGCAGTTTCATGGCCAACTGTATCGGCCTCAGATCTGCTCTTTTTCACACATGTGATCATGTGATTTCATGTGAGGGCTGCTGATGTGAGCGCACAGCATGGCTTGACATGTCTGTGGGTATGCATACAGTATGCGATACATGTATCTCGGTTTGTATTTACTCGTCTACATGTGTGGCATGTCTGGCGCAAAGAGATTTTTTTTTTCATTGTGTATTTGCCTCTGTGTCTGTGTGTGTGTGTGTGTGCACGTGCACGTGTGGGTAAAGCTGTGTACACTGTACACGCTGTCGTGCACAAATAGCTCCTGAGGGCCCTCACGATCACAGACTGCCAAAAGGAAAAGGATTTCCGAGAGGTTTCCTTCTCGCTATTTAAAGTGGGAGCCCTGTGGGACATGTTTGGCATTCTCATCCACTCACTGAAGATGGCCTGTGATCTGAAGCCACTAACAGGCTCGGCGTGCTCCGTCTCTGTCTCTCGCTCACTCTCTCTCTATTTCTCTTTCCCTCTGGCTCTCTGAAGTGATTACCCTGCTTGTGATTCCACTGACACCCACATGTCCCCCGAGACGTGCCTTCACTAGTTTGTTTAATCTGCCTTCCTGTACAGTAGGTAACGCAGCCATAATTGAGGTGTGGATAGAGCTGTGGGAACAGATGAAACTGATAGCAGGTTTTATGAAAACTTGTCTGCTCTGTGAGTTGCTAAGGATGACAGCAGACACTAAATTAACGTACAAATTGCTGCCGTGATAAGAATTCAAAATGTTAACATCTAATAGTCTTCAACAGCAATCTGTCACTCGTTTGTTCCCTAATGCGTCCCCAGTCAATAAACAATGAATCCTGTAATTGCAGAGTCACAGATATCAGTGTTTCAATGAGGATTTCCAAATGTTGCTGGAAAAAGTTGTGGATCCAGTCATTCATCAAGCAACTTTTCTCTGTTTCCACCGAGGCTGACAATAAGATAATGAGTTATCTGAGATTAGAGTACCATTAGTGGGCCTCGCAGTCAAGCAGATATTTGATCTCAACAACATATGACTTCCAAAAGTTGTGCTGATACCTGAAACAGATTCCGCTTTACACTCCGTTTGAATTTTTTGATATGAAAACAGAAAGTGGAACTGTGAAAATGCAAGCATCAGATACTCTATCTCCCCCGGTTAGTGTCTCGCCTCTGTCTGTAACACGCTTGAACTGCTCTGTTCAGAACATACACAGTGTCAATCATCGCCTGAATCAGCCTTTAGATGAAGCAAAAAATGAAAAGGAACAAAAATGATCCATACAACTGAACTTGAATTAATTCAATATACTGTATCATACTTCCTCTGAGAGATTGCATCTGTCTTCAGATGTGTAAAAAATAAAACATTCTCAGATATCGTTTTAAACCCTATTATTGTAAGATACCAGTAATTAAATTGACAGTGTCATTAATTGGGTTGAAGATAACTTGCATTGAGTCGAGGACATCTTAAACTCAATTAAAGATATCTCCAGCTCAATTAAAGATATCAAAATGCCATGTCCCGCAATATGCAATCAGCCTCTTTCTGGCGCAACAATATCAGTTCACTTGTGCCCCCTTTTACAAAGACTTAGTTGTACTTCTGAAGTTTTCTTTTTATCACTTGAAGCCTGATTTTTTTTTTTTTAAATAGACGTCTCCCATGTCACACCTTGGTGATGTGTATAGTTTCTTTAATGTCTCAATTATATTTAGTCCTGTCTTATCCAGCGTTTGAAACAGAAATGGAGATTAGGCACTTCTGACATCAGAAAATGAAGCTAACTTTTCTTTTGGAACAAAGTATTTAGAGTTGATGCAGCAACTTAGCTTATGGATCCTGTTCATCACCTGCTTGCAAGCATTTTCAACAATTTTTCAACGTGTTCTAATTTAAAAGGTCATTTGAGAGAAAAATTACAATAAATACCCCACTTGTGGATAATTGAACAGGTCTATAGGTTAATGTGATGGCCAACAGTTTGAATCATTTCACCTTTAAACTATAATACCCATGAGCCTCAGCCACCGCTGCTATGGCGAAATATCAGAGGTGCGAACCAGAGCTGCAGCAAATTCAGAACATTTAATTGTTGCACTTGAGAACAAAACACAGCACCATAGGCACCAAATTTATCCAAAGTTGTTTCAGAATTTGATTGATGATTATTTAACTTAACACGTTTAACACGTTTCTTGGATGTTTCTCACCAAAACAGACCCTGGGAGTCGTGGTTAACTTCTCCCCTTATGTTTTTTATGTACACAGGGTTGTACCTGTGACCTTTTATCAGAGAGCCTGATATTTTTAGCACATCTTTTCCACTGATTAATGGAACAGGAGAATGTTATGTCCATTTGAATCATAGAATTGCTCCAAACATTGTCTATGGAGAGAGGAAGGGGACTTTTATCTGTGGAACCAGGGACACACAAAATTCCTCCTCCAGAGCTGATTATCAAAATAATCACCAGTTGCAGCACGACTTGATTCTCCTCTTTATCTCTTTGTATCATGAAACCATTCAAAAAACAAAATGGTTTCAGGATAATAGATATGTGATCTTTGCCCTTGAGAGGATTATTTTTACACAATTTTAGAAATGTGTCTTGCATGTCTTGGCAAAGCCCGTTTCTTTGACCTGGCTTGGTTTAAGATGTGTTACTGTGCTAAAAGTGTAGTGAGACACATGCAGCACACTGGATGCTCCTATTAGGTCTGGCTGTTTGCTGTTATCAGAGCATCTGCCAGCGCACGAAAAGAATCTTTCTTACAGCTGCTACACATTACAGTATACATGATTGGATAATACCGTTTGATCGTTTTTAGTGTTTTCAGTGAGTGGAAAGTGACTGTTGGTTTCCTGATGAATGTTCGCTGACTTCAAATATCTGCGTAAGTCTGATGAATCTGTTCTTAGCCTCCCCTCCTCTTCCTCTCCTCAGGGCGCTGTGCCAGCTGTGGAGAGAACGTGGTGGGTGAAGGCACCGGCTGCACTGCCATGGACCAGGTCTTCCATGTCGACTGCTTCGTCTGCATGACTTGCAGCACCAAGCTGCGTGGCAAGCCTTTCTTCGCTGTGGAGAAGAAGGCGTACTGTGAGCCTTGCTATATTGTGAGTAACTTTTTTTCCCCTTTAAATCCACCCGCCTCACTGTCTAGTTGTGGTTCACTCCGTATCAGAAGTGCACATCGGTGGTCCTGTGCAGGTAATGTTCATACATGTATATTTACTCTCCAGACAGCCACATTTCGTCTCATCAAAGCTGCCACCTCTCACCACACCTCATTTCCTCTTGTCTGTCTTTCCATTGTTTTTGGTCGCCCAGTAAAGCTGTCACGATATCCTCACCTGAAAGGGGTTGTTTTGTAGTTATACAGTCTTCAATGACAAGTAGAGGTTCGTAGACATACGATGCTAGAAACAACTAAAAAGGTTAGCTCATTTCCCACGGAAAAGCCCTAAAAAGCCTGCTGGATGCTAGCTGCCTAACACGACAGAGAAAATTAGCAATTAGCTGGTGGAACAAACTGGAACATTTAGCAGCTACAGAGTCACATATTGTTCTCTGAAGGTACTGCACTAATGCTGCGTGTCTGCTGGATGTGTAAATAGGCTTTTTATCTGCAAACATGTAAGCCATGTGTGGTGTTTACAGCTTGTTTTGCTGCCCCCAAGTGGCCAAAAAATCAATCAATGCAGGTTTAACATTTGAAATGTTGCCTGTTGATGATGCTAATATCAAAGGCAAATGTGAATAGCTGCTATGAAATGAATTAGCAAAGCTTCAGATTAAACCTTAATGAAATAGACATGGCCTGAGCAAAACTTGTCTTGGCTACCCAATACTACTTTTTCTAGCCCAGGACAACCTGGTAGATTATTCATATGTTCCCCCTGAGTAATGAATCAGAGATGCCGTCATTGTCTTTTTTAATAGCGGATTTTCAGATGTCTGTTCTTTGATGGATTAGATGATGCTCATATTGTTTTCACGTGCACATCATTCAGTGAGCTGATGCATAACTATCTGGAGTCACAGCTGATAAGCAGTCAGATATGGTTTAAATGCATTTTAGTCATTAAATGAGTCAAAATCATGTTAAAATGTATCATGGTGTTAATTCTCTTTGTTGATTAGATAATACAGAAGATTCTGTCTCGTCTGTTTCCTCATTTTTACTTTCCTAAATCAGTCTTCCTATCAAAAGGTGACCAGACTGTGAAGAAATGACTGGCAGTGAGAGATCCCAGAAGGCACCCTAAGTTGTTTTTAATTTAGTTTTTATTCCCTCTTACAAAACTGCGACCTGTTTCCCTGTCGATGTTGTGCAACACACATGAAAGTATTTCTTTGCGCAATATTGTCAGGAAAGACACATCATCTTGCAATACCACAAGGAAATCAGTTTGCAGAAGTGTTTCCCTCATTCAGTTTCATTACAATAGGCTTCAGTTTTGTCATCAGTGTAGTTGCTGGATATGACACGGTCGAAGTTTCTTATTGTCAGCATTACCACGGGACAATTTGAAGGTCATTCCTGGAAGCTGAGACAGGAAGTAAATGTGCACTGCAATGAGCCACTACCATGGAAATCTGGGGTAATAACTTGTAACTCTAATTTTTGTTTTTATGTGTCGAAATAAGTGTCTCCGATTTTTGGATCGATTTGTACAAGTTTAAAACTTGAAATGAAACCAGTAAAGGAAATATCACCAAACAGGAGCACTGCTGATTTTAAACCTCAAAGTCTGTTTACTGGTGTTGGGAAGCACTACTGACTATGTGAAAAAAGTTGTTTAAAGCCTTTCGTGGCTTTGGCGGGAGCTGCACAAGAGCAGATAACTTGCCTCAAGTAATGTCACTTGAGCCAGCGTCTGCTGGGGCTGAAGACCACAAGTTGCATTGTGGGTAATGTGGGCACCACATATTGAATAAGAAATTTAAAAAAGACGATCTCTGGTTCTGCTTCATCAGTTTCGATCCTTCTTCAACAATGCACTGCCAGAGCTAGAATGAGCGAATCACTCCTTTACAACCCAAGATGTGAAAAATTTGAATGTGTCTCTCACAGGCTGTCTTTGTTCCATTCCTGCATCTCATGTGTGGTGATACACACAACAAATGTTGCCAGGTTGCCACACTTTCCAAATTGTAGTTGAGGCATTTCTAAAGAGAGATGATTGGCCTTGGATCAGTACCAATGCAGCTTGCAAGTTAATGAGGAGGTTGCGGTGTTGTTTTTGGTGAATGAAGCATCTTCATCACCAGGGCAGCTTAAAAAACGTTGCTGATATATAGTAGATTCTTTTAAGAAAACCTCCTAGAAATTATGATTAATTGTCCTTAAGAAATAAATTAAAAGACACTCTGATGCTGTTGATTCTTCTGACACAGCACACATTAACACAAACATACATTTTTTCCCGTCTTCAGATCACTTGCAGGAAATGCCTTTATATGCACTTTACCAGTAAAGTCTTGAAGCTGAGTTAAATGACGTTTAAACCAGTGGCAGGCCATCTCTTAAATCATCCCTTTTCAGAGGCACTCACTGTGATTGTAGTTGTCTTGTCTGGAAGTTCTCCAACTCTGATACATGCGCTAAAGAGGAACGGGATAATTTAAGAACTTTATTTATGCATTTCATCAGCATAAATGTTCTTCTGGCACAAGATCAAAAGGATGGGGGAAATCTGAATTTCTTAATGAAAGTAATTTCTTCTTCTTTTATTCCCATCCTCAGGGTCATACGCCTCTGTACGATTAGAGAATGAACGTGAGAGTTGAGTCTCTGAAGAGAAATGTCATATTCCAGAGAGAAAGAGGAAAACTTCAAGTTAGCCTCCAAGTCAGTCAGTCTAGGAATCTCTAAGAGCAAACGAACATTAATGATACATTGTGAATTTCTTTTTCTGACTGAAGATCTGACTGTTCTCCCTCTTCAACGTGCCATGTTATAGTTGAGCATGTAAACTCTCATTAACCCCCTGTTTTCCATCTTGAAGGGGCACTCAAGTGATTTAGTATTGTGCTCCCATTAGGTTTGGGGGCATTTAGGCAATACATTTAAAGAATCTTAAATCTGGTTTAAATGTTGACTTTTATGATCTTACATGAATTTAGGGGAATTCATTATCTTCCTTTCTTGCCAAGAGTTAGATAAGAAGGTTCATACCACTCTCATGTCTGTATGCTAAGTATTAAGCCAGAGCTTGCAGGTTGTTAGCTTAGCTTAGCATAAAGACTGTAAACAAGGGGAACCAGCTGGGAAAGAAATGCAGTCGTCAAAATCAAACCAGCAGATCCTGAGATATCCTGACTTTTTTTCTGAAGTGAAGCTCAAGCACTAAAAACACTGGGCCCTACATTTCCCATAATCCCACACATCAGTGTGTTTGGTTAGATCCTCGCCGCCTTTTAAATAATCCATGCCTGTCCAGTGTGTAACAGGCTTTTTGCTAAAGAGTAGTACTCCCAAAGCAGAGTATTCTTTTAGACTTTTGAAAAGGTCCCTCCAAGGCCACAGAAGACATTATTTAGCTGTTTTCACAGGATGAATAGAACTCTGTTCAGTAAACTGAACTTGATTTGTAAAATTGGTTTCCCTTTAAATTATATGTATGAAAGATAAAGAGCCTGGAATGCTTAAAATGTGTATTCTTGATTAATGCTTTTTGAGTAATTCGCCGTTACATATGTATACATAGGTGGAAAAAACATTTTCTGACACAGAATAAGAAATAAAAAAAACTACATTAGACCAGTTTAACTTTAATTGCACAACTGAAACATGTGAGGTTTCTCAAACGGACTGAACATGGATTTGTAGTGAAAAGACAAACAGAAAAGAAGAGTGTTAACTCAGTGGAAACTCACTTTATATTTTCTTCCCATACCTTATGTACTGTCGAGGTGAAATAGATTTTTGTAATACCCTCTGGCAGTGCATTACATTTGATGTAGAATATCTTACAGGTGTAACAGGTGCCTAAGGAAATTTACTGTGTGTAGAATCTGTATAATAATATGCAAAAATGTAATACTCCCTTTGCCAGGAATTGCAGGGAATACATTTTGTACGCCACACTGATTGCCATCCAATAAAGTATTCTGCCATGTATCAAAGTAGACGATCAGCGGCCCCTTTATCAAGGCTGAGACTTTACATATTCTGTGGAACAATGCTGGCATTTGTATTAACAAGATCCACTTCTTCCACTGGGTGATTTGCCTCATTCAAACTGTTTGTCTAGATATCATTAATTCCTTTCAGTAATGTGCTGGAACTCACCCACATCTGTTATCGTTGCCTGTCTACTTCCTGATTTTACAGCCTGCTATCTCTCTGTCTAACCAGCCTGAGTCACACCACTGGCCTGCAAATTGCAGCGCAGCAGTCAGCCTTTGTCCTCGGCACTTCCCTGGCTTGGCTCCACAGGACTAATCGCTGCCTATTTGAATACACAATGATGTTGATAAACTCTACAGACGTTCAATTAACGTCTCGTTTTGCATGGAGTGCTTCATAATTTTGTTAATGTGACAACATTGGGATTTTTTTTTTTTTGTTTTCTTTTTCCTGTCTGATGTGTCTCAGTCTGAAGTGTCCCACAGCTTTCCCTGTTCCATGTTTGCGCACATGATAGGACTCAAAATATGAGTGTGTGTGCAAACACCACCCAGCGAGCCGTCCATCATTGTTTACCGAGAGAGAGAGAGAGAGTTTTAGTGCCACTAAGTGTTTTCCAAGAAAGCTCTCATGTGAGACATTTTCCAGCAGATTCAAAGTACTGCTGACTGTATGTTTTCTGCAAACTGGAACAAATTAATCACAGGGCATCTGGAAATTCACAAATAGGAGAGAAACCCAGTGGGGCCGGACAACATTACAACAGTATTTTCCACAACAGCCAGACATCTTAACTGGGTCTAGTAATTGGAAATCCAATTATGTAACCAGATCCATGATGACATTTACATTGTATTTTCATGTGTTGACCCTAAACCTGAGGACCTGGGCATGTTGGTTCAAACTAAACCTGTAAAGATAGCCGCAGGTTTCTAACTTCATGTTTGTGTTGTTAATTGAGTCAGTCATCCAACAGCTAGATGCACATTAAAGTGCAGAAAGTTGAGGGTTGGAGGCATTTTTACATTCTTGAGGGATGCAATCTCAGACACGGCTTGCTGAGAGCAGGGATAGGGCATGTAATGATAATACATTTAAGAAGAGTGCTCTACTTTAGAGGAAAAGTGCTGTAATTTGACATGCCAAGAGTACACTCAGTGTGTCAGCTTTTGTGTGAACGCACCAGCTACAGATAGCACCATGTGTTATGATCACGTCCAGGTATGTGGTGAGTCTAATGTGTCCTTTGTATTTGCTGTGTTTTCCCCTGGACCAGTTAACGTGTGATTGTAATGACAGAAATACTCATAATCTTTAAGCTTTTCATGAGGTCAAAGCCTGTTTTGATACTATCCATGGTTGGCATTTTTCCAGAAGCCGTTCACTGTATTTACATTCTCTGTGTAGTTTTCATCGTTAGTGGCGGAGTGCACCACTAATGCGTTGGATTCGCGAGACAGATTCACGGGAAACAATGCATCGTGTAATCCAGTATCACCGTTTGTAATTTTATCTCACTGATGTCAGCCTCACTATTTACTGTTCACTCTGCTGCAGCTGAGTCTGAGCTGTATTAAGTTACTGCAAAGACAAACCAAACACGTCCATTTGCTACTAGTTGAATTCAGAGCGTTGCACTGGCGAAATGCTTTTATTGGGAAGCAGAAGGAACGGCAACGCATTCGTTTTTTCACTAAACGTACTAATTAAAAACTTGACATTTTCACAACTTACATCTAAATACAGTGTAGCAAATGAAGTCATAATGTTAAGTCATAAGTCGTGATGCTACCTTCTAGAGAGTTCTAGCCAAAATGTTCTTAGTCAGTGGGATGGTAGAAGTAGCCACATCTATTTGAAATTGTACTCTTAGAAATGCAGAGTAACTCCCTTCACTTCAGGAAGTCTGCTTCTAACCACGAGAGCATATTAGTTCACGGAGCTGAGAGCAACAGGGACTCTCCCTCTATCTGATAGCTCAGCTGGTCTTTGAAGGGGTTCTGCAGTGGGTTTCAATGTCACAGAGGTTAATTGCTTACACAGGGTACCATGCCTACTGTTCTTCCATTTTATGTCTTCCATATCCACATTGTTACAGGCTCTTGCAAATTTCTGCAGCATTCTCACAGCCAGGTTTTTTTCTCAGGTAAATTACTTGAAAAAGGCTCTTCAGCTGCCCTTTACTTCAGGTTCTAGGCTGGTAAACAGATCCATTCAACCTGCTTAACTGACACCAATGAATGGTAAAAGGGTTGCAGACAATGCTTGGTTCCCTGTTTGAGGCAGAGTCACATACTCACTTTTCTGTTTATACTACCACTTCCCATGAATATAGATCATCCAAAGTGCAGCCAGTTTAAGTGTACGGTAATGAGACTGATGTAAGTAACACAAGGTCACACCAGGAGCGGAGCTTCATATTGAAAGAGCAGTAATAAAGAGATAGGGATTTGCCCACACAAAAACCTTAATCTATTTCTGCCTCTTTTGACAGAATTTCAGAGACCACCAAGGTCACGGACGCCAAGTTACTTGAATGTAATTATGTTCATTATCTGGTGTTGTACTATGGCTCTGTTATTTAAAATAAATGGGCTTTGGTCTCATTGGCTACACTCTCCGAAAGATTTTCCATTCTGCTATTGTAAAGGAAGGACGGCACACAGCAGCCCTGACCTGCCAGTCACCAGGAAACGTTCATGATTGACTGATGAGCTTTTACCCTCTGTGTCTGTTTGTCTGTCTTAGAAAGTAGTGATGTCCATTCATGGCGCGTTTTTTTATGGCTTAACTGTCGGGTGGCTTCTTTTCAGTGTAATTTTCACACACCTTTTCAGCACAAACTCTTAATGTCAATCTTTTATTTGATTAATATGAATTTCTATCATCAGCTAGGAATTTTATTGAAAACAAAAGCTCTCTTTCTGTGGGACTCAATTTACCGATCCACTTGTAGAATAAAACTAATTATCCAATTAACAAGTGCTGACCCAATAAAGTAATTGTGTAGGAAAACCGGATGTTTTTCCAAGTCAAATTTAATTTCCTTCCTTCTCCTTTTCAAAGAACATCTTATGTTTGAATGTGTGAATTGTGACTTTTTAATGATTCTACTTTTTCTAAGCACACCTAAAGCAATATTCAAATGTAGTCTGACACGATTTCATTACTGTCTCAATTTTGTGATACAGTAAAATGCCAAATCAGACTCTTATTTTGAAAGTGTCCAATGTGAGATTAATTTAGGTCTTATATTTTTGACAAGTTTTCCAATGAAAATGAAAGAAGTTTATTTCCCCACAGAGACTTGGCACTTCCCTCTTCTATACAATCAGCTTTGATGATGGGAATGGTTCTCGCCAAAATACTAATTCTCAAACAATAAACAACAACAATCCCACCTTGTTTCTAAAGATGGTTACAAGAATTGAATTCCATCATGTATTTGGGTAAACTTGTGTTGAGACAAGATGAAAATGACTATTGGCCTTTTTATCACTATAAACAAAGGATACTCAGCTTTATTAATGTAAAATGTATTTCACACAAATAATTGTCTAAATTAGCTTGTATTATTTTATTTGTTTATCTTATTTAAAGCAGCTGCTTATGCGGTTGCCAGGGGACCTGTGGACAGATTAATCAGCGAGCGACCATCTACAATAGGTGTCTGCACAGCGCACACCTCCCACCAACCCGTAACACCCCATGCTGCATAACACATGGGGGCCAAAGCCCTGAGCAGCAAGTCCTGGGTTCGATTCCGAGCCGGCCAGATTGTTGGCTTCATTCCCCTACTCTCTTTCCTCATAATGTCTGCCTCTCTCCACTATCACCATCAAATAAATGCACAAAAAAAAATCTTTTTATAAATAAAAAAAGATCCCACTCCTCCTAGTTGTAGTAATAAGAATTCAGACTTGACCAAACTGACCTGAACATTGACAATTCAGAAGATTATTGTAAGAATATCCAGTTTTGAGGTGTTACTGAAAATGCACTTAGAAATCAGATGAAATAAAAACATGACGAGACGTGTTGCTGTTGACTGAGGGGCACTTGAGTTAAGCTGATAACGATGTAAAGGTATGTCAGACGTAAAAGGTTGGGAAACGCTGCTCTTATTGTGTTTGCTGAATTTTATAAGTGAGTTCAGATGCACCCTACTCATACAGTCTAGATAGCAAAGGGAAGTTTCCAAGGGTGTCATAGCACCCAGAGGCGACTGGCATAGTGTCAGCTGTATTGGGGCTCCTGGTGATGGATGTCCTCCACAGTACTTTTTACCAGACTGCTCTCCCACCTAACAATGGGATATCCCCAAGAGCTCCCCTAAAGCCCCTGCTGTCATTGAGAGAGGGGGTACACGATACAATGCATCCAATCACACTCGGATCTCCCCCCTCACATCCACTCACAGTGATATAAACAGCACAACACAGACAAAGAAAGTTTGGAAATTTGCTTCCCTGACAGTAATATGGCTCTAATTAGAAATGACTGCACACCACCCACACACCTGTCACTTCTCTGTGATGGGTATCCAGGTAGTCAGATCCAGAGGCTTGCAGCCAGCGTGGTGAGTTCAGGGCCCCCATATGCTCGTAGTTGTGGCGCCGCAGCTCGCTGTTTGCAGCTCTGCACGTCTGCGAGCGGGCTGCACAGCTGCTGCTCACGCTGGTAGAGCTGCCACGTACGTGGAGAGCGGCGACGGCAGGTATACACCCATCCTGTTTATACTTGTCGTCAGAGGCACGAACACAGAGCAGCTCAGCTTTCTGCTGACTTCGTCATCAAATATTCATGGCTGTCTGCATTAGCTTGCAGAGTTCTAATTGAGTTCTGTATATTCAGACGTGATTAACTCGGTCTAATTCCTCAAAGGAGTGAGCCAATTAGATAGCACTTGCATGAATAGGATTTCACATCTTAGTACGTCTCCAGACTTGCCAAGACAATTATGTGTGTGTATAATTGCGCTGTACAGTGGGTGTGAGCTTACTAAACTCAAGCAGGTCATTATTTCTTATTACTGATCCACACTACAGGAAATGCAGCTGTCCTATCCATTACAAGCAAGTAAATGAAAAGCATGAGTGTTGTTATTAGAATACACTGTTTGGACAAGAGAGGGGAGAGCGATTCCAAACACCGGGCCCTCTAAACCATCCTCATGTTTTTTGTCTAAGCACATTTCCTCCCCCCAGGAGCGGGCAGGAGAAAAATATCCGTGACCCAGTGCTGACCCACCACAATGTCACTCTAACTCATGGCATGAGAGAACTACTGCCGGGGTCTTTGTCAGTTTCTCTCTGTAACCAGAGCAGGAGACATTGCCCAAAGTCCAGAGGGGTCACATTCTGCTGCAGAGCTGAATTTAAGGCAGAGAGGCAGACAGGCAGGCCGGCCACTTTGCCTGAGCTGGAGAGAGAGATCGGGGCCCCCACTGCCACCTTTTATTCTTTAAAGAAAGGCCTGAGCAAGGCACGAACTGCGTTGGCCCTGTCCCTTCACGTTGGCTGTAGCCTGATATTATCACTCAGCTAAAATAAGAAATGTGCGTGAACAAACAAAGCCGCACAGCTCAGTGTAAAAGAATGTATGAATATTTAAATCCCATTTGACGCCTGCAGTTTTTTGTTGCTTTGTCAAAACTCGTGTTCTGAAGTGAAAGAAGTGAAACCTGCACAGGCGGAGCATCTGCTGGTGGAAAGGATCTCAGGGCTGAGGCCGCTCATAAACCGTCCGGCCAGAGCTATAAACTAAATGTAAAAAAACAAATCAGGACAGGAGGCTCTGGCTGGATGCCACCCCATTCCTGCACGCAGGGTCATCCATAACCCAGTGTGAATTTATCTCAGAGACAGACAGACAGACAGACAGACAGACAGACAGACAGACAGACAGACAGACAGAGCTAAGCAGGGCAGGCCTACACTCAGAGGATGCAGGGCCGTTCCAGGTCAGAGGCAGCGAAACCTCAGAGCATGGGTCCTGACTGACTGGCGTGCACACAGATGAGTGTCACAAACGCTGTGCTTTATACATCTGATAGTTTTAAGGTCACTGATCCTCGCAGTTACCAAACCATCAGGAGAATCTCCTTCCATTGCGTGACATGCTCGCTCACACCCACACGTAAACAAAAAAAAACACACACACACCTCAGTCATCTGCATCCGGGCAGCAGAAAAGACACTCGTGGGTTATTTACTTAACATGCTCATGAATGGCAGGAATTTGTAAAGAAGTCAAGTCATGTTAATAAATCTCCATGTGCTCATACTGTGGGCCTGATGCTTAGAAACTGCACAGACAGATGGACAGAGAGGATGCCAGAGAGCGCCAGTCACTGGAAAGCAAACACTGATATATAAAATTAGGTTTAAGTTGGATGTCAAGGGCTGGGGATGGGATCGCGTCTGTGCTCCTGGGTGAATTGAAGCGCAGGGAGGGGGAATGGCAGGGGGCTGTTCACTTGTTAACCTTCGGTAGGAGGTGGGAGAGATGATCATGATCATCTGAGTCCAGCCAGCTGAATGGAAACTCAGTTCTCCACACACACAGTTACACACAGACCCTCTCCACCTCTGTGGCCTGGACGGACCACAGATCAGGGCAGGGTGGTGCTCCCACAATCCCTTCGCATGTGTGTGGAGATTTAAATGAGCTCCCATCCTCCCTCAACCAAAGCAGATTTCTGGCATTTTCTGCAGGCCAAGACCTCCGTGATTTGGCTTAAGAATGTGGAAAACAAGTTTTTTTTCCCTCTAACCCCAGCCACCATAATCCTATCTATTGCTTTGTCAGAGGGTTTTCCAGCTGTCTAAAGGTAGCTACCAAAACCACTTAATTACTCTAAATTTGAATACATGTGCTTCATTTTTCTTTGACTTTAACAAATATCAGTGATGTTGCTGCATGAATCCACAATTAGGACTTACACCGCAGCATCAGTGTCTGTGAACACTGACATGGGGACAGTTTTGCCAAATGTGCTTTTTAAATATGCATGAACAGAAGCTGGCGCCAAGTCAGCTGTGAGGGAAGGAACTTTTCTCCTTCCTTGTGAAAGTACTTCAAATAATAGAAGACCCACACAAATTACACTGTTAATTGAACACCATTGAGAGCTTTTTAGTGCTGTCCGTTGCATTCACAGTCTGGTGTGGAGTCATTTATTCCTAGTATGAGGGACATTAAGTGAGATTTTGTAAGTAAATAGGTAGACATTGGAAAATGGTAAAACAAATAAATAAAGTGAAATATCCCTAATGTATTTCAGGCATCTTAATGGAAGTTAAGTGGGGCTTAGCAGATCTTAAATAGCCCTCTTTATGGTCAGCGAGCAGCAGGTGTTTCACTTTAAAAGATGGAGTGTAGTATTTTTAGGATGAACAATAAAACAGGAACAGGAACACCTGACAATGTGAGGCAACCCAATAAAATAGCAGTGAAATAATACTACCTGCGTGATGCTCATGGGTTGTTGTTGTTGAGACTGTACAGTATTTACTCTGTCTTATCACCGTGAGGTTGCCAGACAGGAAAGAAGTCACTGTAGCCGACTAAGACGCTAATTAGCTGCTGGGGCTAGCTTCAGATTTGCGACTTCAGGGATCATCACATGATGCATACTGGCTCAAAAAGCTCTTTTTCTTCACCCAATCAATAGAAAAGGAGCGTCTGTAAAACTGAATTTCTCTGAGCGTCACAAAAATGACTTTGGTCAGAATTTGATCCATTTGGTCGAAAAATATGTGGAAATTCTAAGTGATTAAATTATTTGATGCCGTTCTTATGTACGGCGAGTCAACAGGAAGTTGGTAGTCTGTGACGCACAGGCTCTCAACAGGCTCAATTGAAGAAAGACTGCTCTATTGGCGCAAAAATAAGGAAGGTAGCGGAGCGGATTTTTGTGTGTGTGTGTGTGTGTGTGTGTGTGTGTGTGTGTGTGTGTGTGTGTGTGGATGTGTGTGTGTGTGGATGTGTGTGTATGCACCCAGTGAGCAGCTTTGATAGAAATCTTTGAACATAGTATCCAGCTCTCCTTAACACATCCAGGGTACAGACATGAGAGTGGAGTCAATCTTCTCACCTAACTCTGCAAGAATAATCAGATTTCCCCAAAAACTGCTCTTATAAAGCCATAGTTTGTGTTGGATTAGCCCGCATTATACTGTGACATTGTTTTTGTTGACCCATGCAGTTTGTAACTTTCTCACTTTCTTTAGTATCACCTCACTTTGAGTCATACTCCCTTCATCTCTATTATTATTTCCCACCTCTTCAGGCTTCTCTCATCTCAACTTCCTGTGGAAAAATAAGCTTCTTGACGACATAATTGTGTATATGTTGGCAAGATGATGTCCCGCTTGATTGACCCATGTCAACCAATAAAAGGGAGGGAGGCCGCTTGAAAAGGTTCATTAAGTCAGCAGACACCTTCCCTCCGCAAGCAGGAGGGTCAGTGATTTGACTCAGTTCAGTGTGCCTTCTTCACTGCACAGGATCCCAAACACAGCAGCGGCGCTCAGATCTTTCTTTCGAACAAGTTCTCGTCCGAGCTTCAGCAGGGTGTAGTTAATTCACACAGCATGGCCTGGCACCGACCGGCACATTCTGTGAGGGTCTGGGCACACACACTGAATCAGATCATCTGTAAATTTGGCCCACTCTGAGTTCAGTGTGCCAGGTCATAAATCGCGTGCGTTCTCCCTGAACTCCAGCCTGCCTCCTGTCAGCCCGACGTGGCCATGTGAAGAAAACAAAAAGAACAGAGAGGTGTAAAATTTGTGCTGATACCGTCGGGTGAGATGGTCAACAGCTTAAAGTTAGCAACACGCCACCTTAGATTTCCAACTGTTTAGTGTTTGATCTGCAAACATCGACAATGCATCTTTGTTCCAGCATATTTTACCTGCAGCTGCGTTCTGCATTGAAAAGTACAAACCACTCTCATTGTTTGTGATGTTTTCATTGTGTGTGAAACAGTGATGCAGATATTGACTTATGTTACTTAGTTAATAAAACCGTCTAAATAGTTGAGACTACAGTGGCATTCAAATACCATGAATAATAATGAGGAGAGAGCAACTGTTCAGATGATCGATGAACGGTCCATTTTCAAGCAAAAATGCCAAACATTTGATGGTGCCAGCTTCTAAAATGTGAGGATTTTTAAATGATGAAATGAGTAAAATGATCCCACATCATTAACATTTTTTACATTAGAAACTCAAATGTGTGGTTTGACTAAATCTGCTCCCTGCCTCACTCTCACTCTGTCAGACCCGTGTCTCATGTTCGGAGCAGAACACATGGGACCTCTTAACTCCCTGTTACATGCTTTGTTTGCCATCTCACTTTTCATTCCAGCAGACAGCTGTGTCGAACGTTGTTTAGGAGCCCGTTGCTAAATAGTGGGAAGCTGGGCCGGAATGCGGGCATCAGTGTGTTCGGTGTGAGGCCGTGATAAGGTGGTTACAATGAGGAAAAGGGGGCCACAATTGACTTGAACGCACTCCACTCACCCCTCAGTTCAGCAAGAGGCTGTCTGACCTAAATTCACTTTACCTCATCTGCCTAGACATTTGTTTAGCCTTCTGGGCAAACACTTAGAGAAATGTATGAGGGAGAGGGGGAAAAAAAGAATACATATGCTTGAATATATCACATTTAGACAGGGGAAAAGCAAAACCCGGACATCTGCAGACATATACAGCCCTCTAGTGGCAAACTGCAAAGGACCTGGATGTCTGACAGAGAGGGCATGAAGTGATTTATGCAGAATTTCCTAAACCATCTGTGGAGGTTGTACCAAAACATGCAGACCAAAGCTCATGTACATTCTCTGTTTTGACATCAGGCCCACATTTGTGTAACAGGCCTAATAAATGTTACCTAATACCAAATAAAAGGAGTCACGAGTGAATAAAAAAAACAACGCAGGCTGCGCAGAATGAATGAATTGAGGTCATAGAATCTTACCATCAGAGAGAAAGAGAGAAATTTTGTCTTTTGAGTACTGTACTCATTACAATGGCCCGGAGGAACTGTGTGCTGTGAAATCATATGCTCTAGTTAAGCTAAACAAGGGCAAGGTATTCCCACATGAAGGGCAGATGAGAATAAGTAAGTGGAAATGCAGACAGATGAGTAAGAGCTGAGGACGGTTTAGTGCTGTTTGGCCCCGGTATCTTACTCAGATTCTCAGGTTGCAAATATATTCTCCCTCTCTCTCTCTCTCTCTCTCTCCCTCTTTACCTCTACCACTCTCTGCCTCTTTGTGCGTGTGTGAGGCAAACCTCAAGGGCTCAGTGCAGCGAGCTCATTAAAGGCTTCATTCCACTTCCAGGATTGAGCAGGATTGCAATATGGACATTGTTTATACACAAATGTTGCCCTGGGAATAATGTTTATTTCTATTACCGTCTTGGAGGGGGGGAAAAAAGACAAATAAGAATGTGGAGCTTGTCTGCACACATTGCTTTTCATGAAATAATGCCTCTCCAGGAGTGCTTTGAAGAAACAGCCATTTTTCATACCATACTCTTTCCAGCTTCAGGTCGTACATCAGCAGCTCTCATCTCTTGCCCTCTAACCCTCCTGTGACACAGGATCGTGTTGTGAGGAGGCCGAGAAGCAAAAGTCAGATACCTCACGGAATCATGTCAGGAACATTTAACGTGGTAGTTTCAATGAACCTCATCCCGTAAAGCGTCTTTGCTCATTAGCATAAAGACTATAAATGTCACTGCACGTGCTCCGCGGTCGGACAGCGGATGGTTGGGAGTTTACCTCGGCCGAGCGGTCACAGAAGTGTCATCTTAAACGGCAGGGCCCAGCGGTGCGTCTGGGAGGCAGCCGATGACGCAGCGCAGTGTTGCTACACACCCCGAGCTGTGTTTGGAAACACTGAGGGAGCTTGCTACTACAGTGGGAGCCAATGGGAACAGCTGAACCGTGCACTCTTTAGCCCAGCCAAGCGCAGAAAGAGGGGGAGGACAGAGAGAGACACAGAAATCCAGGAAATGCCTGAGCGGGAGGCAGTGACAGCGAGGCCTATCGGCTCGCATGCGGCCACATCAGGCCACACATTGATCACCCTCACATGATATATCCATCCCCCCGTAATTGCATCGCTGTTTAGAGAGGCAGTCGTTATTTATGAAATATTGGAATAACAAATGGCGTCTCCCAGCAGATATTAAGAAGAGAGATGCCACAGATAAGTCAGAGGCAGGCGGCTGCCACGTCCCCCCGTGGGCCGCTTGCCCAGTCGCCTGGCTGCAGAAAACCTGCAGTCATCACAAAGTGGAAATATTTACTGCTCACACTCTTGCATATGGGAGGATGGAGTGTGGGTGAGGGCAGCTGAAAAATGACTGTGTTTGTGTTTCGAGAGGAGTGCTAATCAGATTCCCTCTGAGGCATTCGAGGACAGCCGAGCTAAAGGTCCTGAGTGAGGATTTATACGTCGCACAGACATGAATGGAAGCCGACCTACCTGAAGTTTAACGTGAAGCTAAAAATCACAATTTCAAAACTGGAGGAAATGTTGAAAAACTTTTCTAAATTTGTCGTGCTGGTTAAAATGTGTTAGCAGACTGACTGACTGAAGTGCTAATTGTAAACCAGCTCTCAAAGGGCCTCTGGAAGTGAATCATCACAATCGCTCTGTTCATCATCAGGTTTGTTGTGTAATCATGTGGGTGTCTGTGGTTTTGTGCGTTTGTTTCTTCAGAACACCCTTGAGACCTGCACCATCTGCAGTAAGCCCATCATGGAGCGCATCCTGCGGGCCACAGGGAAAGCCTACCACCCTCACTGCTTCACCTGTGTGGTGTGCCACCGCAGCCTGGACGGCATCCCTTTCACTGTGGACGCTTCCAACCACATCCACTGCATCGAGGACTTTCACAAGTACGTATCTTAGGTTATCATTCAATTATAAAGATATGTACTGACAGAGGATCAAATGGTTTTACATAATGTGTACATAATGTGACAAACCCAAAGAAAATGATCATCAAACCCATCAGTTCCACTCAGCTCTTCATCGCATTGCAGCACCTTTCAGCTCATTGTTTTGGTTTTATGGCATGCAACATTTCTGTGTGATTGAGTCCCAATGTTCTCTCTTCTGGGTACAAAAGGCAGCAGTCTTTGGTGGAAAAAGCTCTGTACTTTTCACTACCTTCCCAGCACCAAATTTCAGATAAAGTTAGCAACTAGCTAGTAAACATAATGGAGCAGCTAAGGAGCCCAATGTTTTCCTCAGGAGTAGGTGGAGACCAAAACTGTGTTAAAAGGAGAGTTAATATTTGATGTACATTAGTCATGAATATTGAAGTTTTCTCTTCCAGTTTCCAAGACTTCAAATATATTAAAGTTTCTCTCATTTACTGTATCCAGGATAGTGTAACCTGTTAGCTAGCAAACTACTCGAAATCCCATCCAATCCAAAAAAATGCCTTGATTTTGTTTTCTCAGTTACAACATTAAGCAAAGCTGACAACCCCACAATGAGCACAGGATGTCTGAGGTGCTGCATACAGGTACTATGTCCAACTGTTGGAAAGAGCTTCAATTTGTAAGCTAACGCTCCTTCAACCTCAGTGTCATAGTAACATGATAAACTAATGGACATGCATTTTAATAAAGCTGAATGGAGTATTGAACAGGTCATTGATAGATGGTAGAGGCAAGTAGTTTTACCCTGATAGTGTTTTTGTGAGGCTAAGCTAAACAAATCCTCCCATCTATCCTCCAGTAAAACAGGATATGTCAGAAGTCACGGACTACTGCTTTTGAAGCTGTACATATCATATTAACATATTAACACTTGCTCAAATGATGAAGTATTATGTGAAAGCTGTGGCTCATAGTGCCTCAGAAAGAATTATTACTGGGCTTTGCCAATCATCCCAGCTCTAAGAACCACTTCAGCATCTTTCAGCGCGGCTCACAGCTTAACTGTTTTGGTTCACTCTTATCAACCTCATTCACAGGGGGCAACTGTTTCTGAAGATAAAAACGTAACTTAAAACATTACCTACCAGATAGTTTGTCAGGAATTGGTTGATATCAAACCAGAGCTTAAAGGAGACTGAATATTTGATTTACATTTGACACGAGGATAGAAACGTAACTCCAAATGAATGATTATGTTGATCCATTTTTACTGGATAAAAGCTCTGCAAGGTGATAATATGTCAGTGTTGTGTTTACAGCTTGTTCTAGGGCTCCCAAGTGGCTAAAATTAACTATTGCTACTTTAAAATCCTGTACTCACCTAAGAAATTTAGCTACAAGCCTCATCAGTAGTGGATCTTAGGGTTTCCTTTTTGCAAAGTGTTGCATGCTATGTCACAAGCCTAATGACCTTATGAGATTCAGCTGTAGACATGTTTTTAATAGTAAATTCCTGTCATTGTGTCACAGCTCTCCGATTGCATAACGGCTACCTTACCAGAAATGTTCTTTTGTTCAGTGACCAGAAGAGAAACAGAAGTAAACAGCTGGCTCTTGGTGTGAGCACATAGCTTTTGGTGCGTGGAGTAGCTGCACTGGGCCGTTGTTTAATTCCACATGACAAGTGTGACCTCAACAGCGCAGCCCGTTGTGTCGAGGAATAGTCACACCCGGGCCTCAGCTCTTTCTCTGGCTAATACTGTACGGCCGTGGTTCCCCAAAGCCAGCCACCCTCCATCACTTCCTCATTCTCAGGCATTCAGTCACCATGTGAAATAGAAGTGTTCACCCGGCCTTCAAGCACCTGACAGGACCTGAGATCTCAGTATGCTTTTCATATCCTCATTGATCCTATTGTTAGAGAGGCCACTTCCTGCTGAAGACATTTCCAGACTTACTGATTTGAACACATGAAAATGTTACTGTGAGAGTCAGTTATATTATTTGTCCTGCTATGGTTAGACTTGGCAAGGCCAATTTTAGCTTTTAGTGCCACCTCAGTGGTTGGGTCAATAGATAATTAAATAAAGGAAAAAAATGCACAAGCTGTGCCTTTTCCTTTATTTAAATGTAATTGTTTCATAATGTGCATTTGTGTGACAGAAAATTATTTGGAAACAGTGTTGGTCCGTGACACCACAAGCAAACCAAGCAAAGTGACACATCCTCTCTTATTCCGCCTGCTTTATTAGGTTGTTGGGTTTTTTTTTTCCCGTTTTAGTTTTCTAAATTATATATTTTTGCATGTGTCACCTTGGGCTCTGGTGGGCGTATTTCGTAATTTTCCGACATTTTATAAACCAAACGATTAACCAATTAATCAAGAAAGCAACTGGCTGATTAATCGATAATGAAGGTCATTGTTTGTTGCAGCCCTACTCGAGTGTACACAGTCTCAGAGAGCATTACTGTGCAAATCAGTGAATGATGACAGGTCACCTGCTTCAACTGTTTCACTAGAGGTCACATTATGTCACAATATTTTTCTGTCGCTGTGAGCTTTTCTTCTGTTTTTCGTGGTCATCTCTTCCAGGAAGTTTGCTCCACGCTGCTGTGTGTGCTCTGACCCTATAATGCCAGCGCCGGGCCAGGAGGAGACCGTCCGTATTGTGGCCCTGGACCGTGACTTCCACGTGCAGTGTTACCGCTGTGAGGTATGTTTCCTGTGCGTTATCTCCTCTGGTATGTGAGCTATCTATAATTAGCAGTGGTAGTTATGAGCCATGTTGCACAGCTCCAGGTAACAGTCATTACAGCGTGAAGGTATAAGGCCTAACGCACATGCCCGTCCCCCGAGTCACCTTTTCAGTGAGATGACTGAATCATCCCTCCCTTACCTGCCTCAAAATAGCTTTCCATCTCTCCTGTGTAAAGTTCACGGACTTACATAGTAACCAATCTGTCAGCCGCTGCTCGCTGGCTGATAAGCGGCACTGAGACACTACGTGCCCGGCTAAAAGAGAAGTAATGTGTCACATCGTTAAAGAGCCGTGCCAGTGTGAGTACACAGAGCGTTTGGCAGACATAAAAGGTCAAAGCAAAGCAAAGCAGATTAGTTCAGCTGAAGGGGCTCAACAACAGAAGAATTTTGTCACCAGGGAGACACGAGTAGACAAAGTTGTATATCTCAGTGTGTGTGTGTGTGTGTGTGTGTGTGTGTGAGGTGTTGAGAGTGGAACCCCAAGTCACAGACAATTACAAAATAATTGAAAAAC
This sequence comes from Pempheris klunzingeri, assembly GCF_042242105.1. Classification (NCBI taxonomy): domain Eukaryota; kingdom Metazoa; phylum Chordata; class Actinopteri; order Acropomatiformes; family Pempheridae; genus Pempheris; species Pempheris klunzingeri. Next base: position 6,291,002 of record NC_092017.1, read on the forward strand.
AGCGTGTGTACATGTATTTTGGTGTGTACTATCGTCCACATGGTTTGTGTGGTTATAACAGAGTGAAGAGCGCACAGCTCCCAGACTGGTCTACGGGCTAATGATCAAAAAACAAGAGGTCTTTTTATTAATTTAAGAGGTCTTTTTCACACTCAACAACTCACTCACAAGTAAACAGTGCAGAGCAAGCAATATATATATTGCACCAGTCATATTGTGTTTATGTGTGTGTGTCTATACATACATACATACATACATACCTCCAGACTCCTCCATACCTCCAGTTTTTAAACAGCAGTAAATGTCTCATTTAGGGTGTGAGCACAGAGCGCGTATGAATGTGCCTGATCGGTGAGCGTGGCTAATGTCTCTGTTTGTGTTTTGCGGACTAACAGAGTATCTGTGTCCTGCAGGACTGTGGCTCCCTGCTCTCAGAGGGGGATAACCAGGGCTGCTACCCTCTGGACGGACACGTTCTCTGCAAAAACTGTAACACCAGCCGCATCCAGGCCCTCACTGCCAAGGCCACCACTGACCTCTGAACAGCCCGCCGCCCGGTCACCTCCACTGTGATAAGCCAACGCGCTCTCTCTCTCTCTCTATCTATCTCTCTCTCTTTCTTGTTTCTCATGCAAACCTACTCATCCACAGAAGCTTGCATTCCTCAGCATAAACATATATATCCCTCTCTATATATATTCACTTGAATTAAAAAGAAATGGCATCAAGCGTTCCCTGCACACATGTATCTATTGACTCGATACAATCACAGCAGAATAGGTTGTGTGTGGATTGTTGTGGTTAAAGGAGGAGTTTGGGAAACATTTTGGGAAATGCACGCCCATCATTTTTTGCTGTGAGTTAGTTGAGAAGATTGAGGCCACTTTCATGCCCACATGCTACACATGAAGCTACAGTTAGCAGGCACTTAGCTTAGCATAGCATGAAAACTGCTATCTCTGTCGAAAGTTGAAAAGATTCCACCCCAGAATGAACAGGTTGTTGAATCTCATTTGTGTTTCTAAGGGGGGGAGACTGCTGGTTTTAGACACGATATGTAACATGAGCATTAGAGGTGCTGGTAGGTGGTTTCTGTTATTTTTAGACAGAACCAGGCCGGCTGTTTCACCCTGTTTCCCGTGTTTAGAAGCTAAGCTTGAGATGTAGTCTTCTATTGATCACGCAGAAGTAAAAGTAGCATTCATCTTCTCACCTGACTCAACAAGAGAGCAAATTTCCCAAAATGTCAAACTGCTTAAAAACACTCCAAACAGTCATAGTCGCACAGTCGTTAACAGTCACAGCATACATCCTTATAATATAATAATCATCTTACCCCAGCATGTTCTCGCCACGGTGCACATGCATGAATGCACGCAGGCCCAAATATTTCTTGCTGACGGGTTCTTGTGATCGGAAAATGGAGCCTGACTCCATCAAAACATGCAAAATGCTTGACATATCTGCCCTGCAGGTGTGTCAAACATGGCTGGATGTGTGTGTGTGACTGCAGCTTTAGCAGAGTGTAGGATAACCATGAGCATGCAGTATGCTGGTGAGAGTATTCATTTCATTCCTTGGTGTTTACTTCAGTGCAAATCTACAGACGGTACTAAAAAGCTCATTATTGCAAAACAGTTGTACACAACCAAACACCAAAGAGCTGCATTTAACCTGCCATATTTACTGTGTACTTACTTTGTATGCAACTATATTAAACATTACTTACATTATAGTGATTGGGACCACAGGAATCACAAATATTAACTCTCACTGTCAAACACAACATCCTCAATAGGCAGCTGTTGAATGCAATTCCCTTTTCAACATGATATTTTCTTTGTACTTTCCAAATGAATTTGCTTTCAGAGCATTTATACAATAGATTATTTTCTGTTGGCCTGAACAGTACAATCATAGCATTCCATTCATATCGATACGGCCTTATATTTCACTTTAATGATATACTTTTTGAGCAGGTAAATATGTAACTTTTGCTCTCATTTATAATTAACTAGATTAGATTAGAGATTGTAGTGTAAGCAGTCTGGTAGAGATAACCGATTTGAGATGGCTATGCAATTTTTAATGTTAATTGCATCGACACTTTATAAGAAATTTTATGAATAAGGAAATATTTTACCTGTACAGATTCAAGCACAAGTGTCCTTATAGTAATCCTTTAATCCAAACTATGCTGGTGGTACTGTGTGGCTTTGTGTGTCACTGTGCTGTATGTCTGCATCGATTGTATCATTGACTTGGCTTGTCTTTTATATTTAGTGTTTGTTTAAAGGCTGAAGAAGGGACCGTAAAAGTTTCCCCAAAATAACTGATTTTTATTATCCGTTCCATCCAAAAGTCCAATAGTTTGACTGTTTGATACTTATTTCAGTATAATTATTAGAGGTCTTTGATGATGATGACTTGAAGGTACCCTGTGGAGTTTTTGAATCTTGGGAACACATTCAGACCTAAATTCAGAAGCGGGGGCAAAGGGGTCACTTCAGGCACAGCCCCACCCTGACTGACCACCCCTGGAGCCCCCCTACCAGTGATGAGGTGATAGGTAGCCCCTTGGCTTATTAGTACCAGATCTTCTGTATGAAGTGACGCTGGCATTCAAATCAATTTTTTTTGGTTTACAAAAACCCCCCTCAGGGTACCTTTAAACTACAAAGACAATGTAATTAAATTGTACTAGTTTTCCTGTTTATTAGGTGGATTGGTTTACAGTCCTCCACACAGCGTAAGACAGAGTATTTCCCAAGCTCCAGTTCTAGATGTCTTGTGTGTGTGGATGGATTTATTATGAACAAAGTGATTAATTATAATGTTCACAGAATTGTCTTTATTTCCCTTGACTGTTCTCCTCACACATTAGGAAGTAGTGTTTAGTGCCATTTGGATATCAGAAAGTGATCATACACAGAAAACCGCTCTATATACTGTATCTACTGTAATCACTACGCCTGGTTACATCACAGTTGTTGAGATCAAGTTGACTGTGGCAGTGTTTTAACCATGGTACCGCACTGAAAACACCTGCTAAAAAGCCCATGAATGAATAAGTAATTTAGTCATAATTTGACGTTCATCTGGCCTTTCCTCAAACACCTTTTCTACATAAAAGTATTTACATTCCAATCGTCTTTTACTGGTAGTATTATTAGTCAAATAAGACTATTAAGAGTATTAAAGGGGACATACGATGCACTTTTTAATGTGTTTTCAACATAAATATGCGTCCGTGGCATGAGGTGCTGGGTGGTGCCTGCTTCAGGGAGCTGACCAAGCAGAGCAGACTGGGCGTTTTGGGACGGGGGGGCCTAAAACAGCAGTATGCAGCACGCACGGTATGAGAAGAAGAATGCGTTACAGCATGTAAACAGTTTCTAGTAGGACACTCAAATACAAGTATGAACCTGAAAATGAGCAGAATGTGTCTCAAAATAACATTTAAATCTGCGTCTCGCTAGTCACAGAAGGCATTTACTCTCCTCATTGTATTTGTGCTACTTTGAAAAAAGGCATACAATGTATCATACCAGCTACATTAGGTCCATACTTAGAACCATCACTTTGAGCATTTTACATCTGAGTGAATCAGTGATTGCCGTGGTTGTTAGGCAACAGAGGACAAAAATACACTCTATATATTATATACATATATATATATATATATATATATATATGTGTGTGTGTTATTATGTTATGTGTCTTGATGGGTTTCAGCTCACAGGAATGCTGTCAGCGTCTCATGTTGGTGAAAGGTCAGATATAGGGCCCTCTGAATGTCATATGTGGTGATGAAGACACAAATGAAGACTTCAAAGTGAGGTAGAGTCCAAGTCGTCCAACCTACAGTAGATGGAGTTAAAAACAGCACTGGAGCAACAGTGGTGCAGTGATGCTCATTTCAAATTCTAATTCAGCTACTTCACAGCCAATCGTCTAAAAATAATACTGGCTCGGAAGTTACTGAGTGGACCTTTGTGCTTTGGCTTTCCTCAATAGTTTTCAAGTTTTTTGAAGCCAAAATGGTATCCATTATTCAGATCCGCCTCTGGTTCTCACATGTCATTGCAACACTGTAGCAATACGTAGCAGGAACGTTTGCTTTGCTCTCAGGCATGACCACTGCGCAGTTGAATCATTCCATTGCTGTGTTTAACATAATTAGTGGCAGTGTGAGGAAGCATACAGTAATTATGAGCTACAAACATCAACATCTAAACACCAAAAGTAGCCTCTCCCTGTGGACTTCCTTTATGCAACATACAATACAGCCACCAATTACAACTGCTGTTTAAATCACATATTCGCACCTTGTGCATGTTGGAAAACATATGCCAATGTTTGACGCCAGAATAAGAGCTGTTGTTGTTAGAGTTTGGTACAGAGAAGGTTATGCAGTTGATAAAAAAAAAAAAAAAGCACATTGTTGAGTTGGAGTCATTTTTACTAATACACAGGACGTGGGATTATTTAAAGCTTCACTAATCAATATTAACCATGGATCGAATGACTGCGTGTAATGTAAATAGTATCGGTCATAGTGACGAACCCAAAGGGAATAATCACCTGATTCCCTCATCACTCACTGTTTTGGTTTTACAGCCCACGACTTTACTGTTTTGGTTCCTTCCTTTGGCCCAGCCTTGTTTCTAGTCATAACAACCACAAGCTGTTTTCAGTGACAGAAGTTCACTGATGTCTTTTTCTGGTTTTCCATTTTTTAAATGAAGTGTTTTAAGATATTGTATGGCTTGCTTATTATATTATTATTATAGCACATGTTTTCTACAAGGCGGACCCTGGTTAAACCTCTGCTGCTGCTGTAGGTTGTGGATGTGCCATAAAAGCTGCATTAAACTCTCCTGTTTACCGTATTGGTTTGGACAGTCTGCGTACACATCACACATCTTTGTCTGACATACATCTTCTCAAAAAGATTGATGCTGCAAGTATAAAGAAACGACCGTTTAATGATTTTTTTATTTGTTCAGTGTATTCGTGTTGTCTGCTGTCTTTGTTCTACCCATGTGTGTAAAAGTGCCTTTGGCAGAGCGGTATTGAATCACCATACTGTTGCTGTGTATTTCATAGTTCGCCGAGCCTTGCTCAAAGATTTTGCCATGTTTGCGTGTTGTTACCAAAGTACATTAAGAAGATCCCTTTGTTTGGGCTGACTCTGGATCCATACAGTGGATGTTTCCATCAGGTGCGGCGCTCAAGGCTGCAGCAGCGGAGTCTTAAATGGATTTGAGAGTGAAACTCACCTCAAAGAGCTTGACCCTCTGTTGTTAAAGTTAAGTATCTGATCTGTTCTTGATCTTTGGAAAGGGCATGTAGTCAACTGTTGTTTTTTTTCTTCAATAAAAGCTTTGCAATAGCACTGTGTCTCCGTCTCTTTGTTTGCTGTTAGTCTCTTACAGTACAGTATTCTCATTACATGAGAAATTATTAAACTCTCTCTCTGATTCAGGTCAATCCCGCCCTCCCTGTGTGCGCGCCCCACTTGCCCTTTGACTCCCAGTCCGTCAGCTCACCCAGGTAAGGAGCACCCTCTCTCTGTCCTTCTCATGCTCCTCTGAAACCCAGAGCTACTTTTCTCTCTTCAAGAGCCATTTAAAAGCCCTTCAGTGGCAGCCAATGCCCCGTGCTTCCACAGCTCCGATTCATTTCCCCCTGCCTCATGCTGTGAGGCCCCAACCGCTCTTTAGCTGAATTGGAATCACCTGCTTAATAGAAATGCTGCCCTCGAATAGTCTTTTGAGTGTACATCTGGGACAACGGTTTAATTACACAGAGATACAGAGTGCAGTCTCCTTTTTTTTCTCCTTCTTGTGGCCACGCACTCAGCTATGAAGTATGCTTACTGCTGGGATCAGCTTGATGGAGTTGTTAGAATAATTTAAAGACCTCCTGAAAGTCCTTTTTTTCCCCCCACTGTCGCCTTACCAAGACCCGCTTGATTTAATCCTTTCCATTTGTCATCTTTACTTGTGTGCCGTGTATCAGCAGTAAGTCACTGAGCATTTCCCTTCCTGCAGATTGCTAAATTGAAGCAGCAATCAGAGGTGAACAGTGAGAGCGGGCAGAGTGATCTCTGTGGACACAACTAGAAAACTGAAATGTCAGGAACAAAGCAGCAGCAGGAGGGTTTTTCCTCTGGTCACAGAGAGGTTGAAATCAAACAGAAATATTTATCCACGGCCGGGCTGATGCTTACTGTAAATGGTTATGTCATCAGCTTGTTGCTCTCCAGCCGCTGAAGTGAACGGTGAACCGGAGAGCATGCATCCATCCCCGGGTTTATCATCATTTCTCTGCTCGTAAACTGAAGATTTTGGATTGGCAGCAATGCAGAGGTTTTTCCTAGTAATTTTTTCCTAAATGTGCTGGAGGCGATGCTGTGTGTGTGTGTGTGTGTGTGTACGTCTGCGTGTGTGTCTCAGAGAGAGAGAGACAGAAGCCCTCCAGCAGTTTAGCCGAGGACTTGCTTTACTGCACATAAATCTGGTGTTTACAAACAAATTGATGAGTGATGGGCCCTCCAGCCAACATGATGTACCCTCCAATTTCTTCCTCTGCATAAAATTCCAGCGCCGAGTCTCCGGGGGCCTGCTTCGGCATTTTTGAATGTCTTCTTCTAATACGCAGAATTATGGGCTGAATTATTTACCGGGAAGCAGAGATGAGCACGAGGGAGCAAAATGGGCCACTATCGTGCATAATCTCGCGCACTCCGATTTAAATGAAGCTGTCATATGGTCAGATTTACATAACATTACAATGTGGGCCGACATTGCACTGCTCTGAGCTTAATGTTATTAGCTTTAAAGTGAATTCCCACTGTGCATTCACATCAAGTGCATTGATTTTGTGCGTCCTTGAGTTGGCTAAAGGCAGTGATGTAATCACTGAGTCAGTGTTGCTCTTTGTAGAATTTAGACCGATTACTCTGAGACAAATCTAAGCCATCCTAATGTGTACGTTGCATGAAACCAGTATTAGTGCCTTTTCTTGTTCTACAACTGGCTGTGAGCATTCAAGGACTGGCCAAGGTGCCCTCAGAGTTTAAGGCTGACTTACTGTTAGCAGACATGGAAACATTTTAAAGAGTGAGTACAGTTTGGAGTAATAATGTAACAGATCTGAAGCTTTAACAGACTTCATCAGTGTTGCCCGGAAACCAAACTTTTTTTCCTCCGTTAATGTGCCTACGTTACAGACTGATGCAAAAGTCTGAATTTTGCATGATTCATTCATGACTGCACTCTAAACATTTTAAGTGCCATTATCCATGCGGCAGAGTCTCTCAAACAACCGCAATCATGTAAAATGAAGATTCTGTCTCTGGCGGTCACTCAGCGTCCTTCAGACTGGTTCATGTGAACTGCATTTGGTTTGTCCAGTGTTCTGCCGCAGGAGACTATGAATCTCAGTCTGTTGTTATTTTTGTTAGTCCATTGACATTTAATAATGCACACTAAGCACTATTTTCACTAACAACGAACAATAGCCTACTTCTATCCAATAAAAAATCACAAGGATTTATTGGATATGTTGCTTGCAGTATGTTCATGCTCGTACTTAAAACAGTATTTTACTGACCTGAACTCATCTTTTCCATGACTTATTAATTTAACCACTTCAGAATCATTTAAGTCACCTTTCTACAATGTGCACTGTCAAAAGTACAATCGTGTTCATCAAGTTACCAAATTGTATCTACAGTGTTTTTTTTAACTACACTGACAGCCAAGCTCTGTGTATAGCAACTATAGATGTAGGCTGTATAGTGAAGCCGATACTGGTGGACCTTAACCCTGCATAGCAGGGGGCAGCTCCAGTGGCTCCAAAAAGAAGTCTAATTGGATGGAAGTCAATGAGAAAAAGAGCCGACTTCTCACTTGATTTATTCCCTCAGTTAAAATTTCCCTAATGAGTTTATGGTCTCAGTCGCTAGTTTCAGGTCCTCTTTAACACATAACACATTCATTTAGTAAATGATGGTCCTATTTAGATTAGAATAGATGATAATACAGGCTACGCTTTAGGGAGGGTCTACCTGGTGACTAACCAATCAGAAGCGGGTCAGGTGTGGGACTGAAGTGTTCCAGGAACTTCTTTGTACACTCGTGTTAGACCAGAAGGTGCACATGTGGTGCCCATTTTGTCCTTTGGGCACCATTATGTGCCCTGAGTTCGTGCAGAGCTGCAGCAGAAGTTGTCTTCAGGGGATGTTTCTTTTCAGAAGAGGAACATGGTTTTTAGAGACTCTGTGTCGCACCCTCACACTCATCAGGGTGGTGAAAGGCCGTGGCTTGCTTGAAGATAATTACCCAGTGCAGTGACTAATAACAGTCTGTTGGAGGCTCAGTTTGAGCTTGTAAAGGTGAAATGTATGAAGTGAAGCCAGAAGAGAAGCCAGAACTCGTGGACTACAGGATGTGCTTGGGATGATGTATGGCTGGTGCCAGAGCCAGCCCGAACACACAGGTTAGAAATGTAGTGAGTGTCATTTACATAAGAACCAGCAGCAACCATGGAGACGCATTGGACATGGTGACACACTGTATGTTATCACAGAAAGACTTGAAGCAGACTCCACTATCTACAGTCTGGCACAGATTACTAAATGAATGGTAATTGATTTAATACGGGGCGTGTGAACTGTGGTGTGAGCTCTTATTAAACTAGCAGTCATACTAAAGGCTTCGCTTCAGTGGAATAAAACACAGCGTGCTCCTGTAGTGATGCTAATTACTGCAGTTCGTTTGTCTTAAGAGCAAACTGTCAATACGTCTTTCCAAAAATGTGAAATGACACAGTCAGCTCTCCTCATCGGACATGTAGGACCACACCGATAAGGTTTGTGTGAACTGCTGCTCCAGCAGACAGTGCTCACAGAGAACTGCGTTCCCATATTGTTATTTCATTCACATACTCCCACACACAGCCAGAGACAATGGGGAACATAAATACCAGTTTGATTCATTTTCCTCTTTCAGATTATAGTCATTTTGTTAATGTTGGATGCTTCTGTCTGTGTGTTTCCACGGTTACCTCTGATGCTGTTTGGGCTGCTTCTCCTCAGGCATCCAGCCCCACTAACTGAGCCAAGGGTCCAGAGAGGCCATGTATTCACAGGGAATTTTGTTTACAGCGAAAGGTACTCCGTAAACACCAATCTGCTATTAAATACAGTTTGCCCTCTTCGAACAGCAATAACAAGCAGCTGCAACGATGAAGATCACATGTAAATCACATCTGGGACATCGTCCATGTAAACTGTTTCCAATGGAAACTGTTTGTGAATGGTCAGGCACATTCAAAACACAAGAAGGTTAAAAGAAGAACGTTTGCTTTGTCTTTGCTCTTCTTTCAATGAAGAGATACTTTCCAGTTCAGATATGACTGATGCTTTAGCAGCATGTGCACTAATCTCTTCAGGAGCCACCTTTCAAACGTTTTTCCATCACACCTAATCCCACACGTAGCTTACACTGATTGGAAGCACACGCGAATCACTTCGAGTCTGGCAAGATGGACATTTGCGTGATAGTGATCTCCTGAATGCAACTGCTTGTCAAGACAACAGAGGCAGCAGAAGAAGTACAAAACACAAATTCACATTTACACTCACACTGTACTGTGCGATCAATGTAAGAAAGCAATTGCAGCAGACTCAATAGATTTGGATGTGTTCTGCTAGTAGCAGCTAATGCAGCAGAACAGTCGAACATCATTCTTGTCTGGCAAGAGCGGTGATCAGCCTCAGCTGCGCTAGCATTTAGCGCTAACTGGCAAATGTTAGCATGCTAAGGTGGTGAACATGGTAAACATACATAAAGTGTGAACTCGTTAGCTTTGTCACTATGAGACAGTTGGCATGTTGACGTTAGTATTTAGCTCCGACTAAGCAAACAAAGCTGCTAACATAAATGTAGCCTCAAAATGATAAAATCCTCCCTCAAGGCACCTTGTTTTGGTTAGAATAGCATTACATTCACACAGACTATTAAAAAGGTGGGCGTAGCTTCCAGTCTGAAAATGTAAGCTAATGTGCCTTAAACCTGCATTCATTCTGGTGGCCAGCAGGGGGCGACTCCACTGGCCCCCAAAAGGAAGTCAGATTGAGTGGAAGTCAATGACATCACTGATCCCAATGAGTTCACAGGTCTCAATCGCTAGTTTTAAGTCTTCTTCAATACAGCAGGATGTTCAGTATGTAAATAACGGCCCCATTTACAGTAGAATAGACGATAAGACAGTGAATGCTTTAGGGCAGAACTACCTTGCGTCTAACCAGTCGGGGGTGTGGTCTGTGCAGTGTAAATGTCACTTCCAGTTCCAAGATGGCAACAGCCAAAATGCCAAACTCTGTGATTCAAAATGTCACTTCTTTTACAAAGTCTATGCATACTCACCTGTTTAGATTATTTTGCAATTAGCGATTCTTGCATATTAAGCTGAAGCAGAGAGGTCACCATGTTTCATTAAAATGTAGGCCACATTAAAACTTTAGATTACTTTACGTATATAGCAATACATACTGTCTGTTATATTATATCACACACATTGGTACTCCTGTCCAGCTACAGCTTGTGTCTTCATTAGGCTGAGTGTTACTTTCATCCCAGTTGTTGGAGCTTGTGAGCCTCTGTGTCTCAACTCTTCACCAATTCTAATTTTCTAAATTAAATTAGACCTCTCTTGTATTTGTCAGCCAAACAGCGTCAACAGCTCTGAATGGTAGAAACAGAGAGGTTTAATTTGAAATGGCTGGTTTGAATGTGAACTTGTAACTGTGTCTGGGAGAGAATTTCCTTACTGTTACTTCAAACTCTGACACGATATGAGAGGTGTGAACCTGGGCTGTTTGTTTGTGTATGTTTTACTCTCTAAAAGGTTGATAATGTGGTGCTGCTTGTTGCCCTTTGCCTCTCCCCACGTCCCACCCATCACCCACCCTCACCCCTCTTGCCACAGTCTGACTGTCAGGCTCACACTGCACCCACTGAGTCGAACCAGATGATGGCTGATTTATATGCAACACAGGGGAAGGGTTCAGCTCCGCATAAATCCACAGACTTTACTGACTTAGTGTAGGTGCGTCTCTCCGGCTCCACTGAAAGGTAAAGCAGTTCTCATGATTTAAGGCGCTCTTTGAGCTGTCACCCCTTGACCTAAGGGTAAGAGGCAGAGAGTCGTCCGTGGATTTAATGCAAAACCTTGTGTTTCAGTGTGAACTCTCATTCTCACACTAAAGCAGGCCGACTGATTAAGCCGACTGAGGTTATCTGAATGCTAGAACAGTGGGCGCAAAATGAATACCACTTTCTTGTTTCCTTGACAGTTGGTGGGATTGTTGAGCACTACCAATTATACCTGAACCTCCACAGAGGAGATTTAAATAGGTATAGAGCCAAGTGTTTCCATGTGAACCAGACTGCTTCTTTATGCCTACAAACAGGAATGGGTTATATCATAGCGTAAACAACAACAACAGTTTCATGTGGGGAAAAAATTCCACCCCATGATAGGCCAGTGTGTCCACCACGTGTGTCTGACGTACCCCCACATCCCCTCCGTCCACAGCGCCTGTCAACTGTGATCATTTCAACTGATTTGGATGTTAAGGAACGTTGTAAGACGTGGATATAGTGGGTGTTTCATACAGCTGAATTGTCGATGTTTAGCTCTGTTTGGCAACACTTGAGGTGGCAGAAGCTGGACATTCCTCCTAGCTAATTAGTTCTCTCAGTTACTTTAGCGATCTGTTTTAGCTGTTCATCCGTTACCTATAGACCCCTCTGCTGTACAAGTAGTTTTTGTGCTGTGGTGTTAAGGTGTGCACTGTGCAGTAGGCCTATTAGCTAAAAAAATCAGAGTAATACCAATCTTTCAAATTTCAAATGAGTCGAGCTCCCTCCCTGTTTCAGGCAGCAGGTGCTGCTCAGTTCTGCTCAATGATGCGTAAAGTGTTGCTTCAGATTTGGTCGTCAGCCTCTCCACATACCAATTTTGGAAAGAGATCATTTGTTTTAAGTGAGCAGTAGTACAGATCGCTGCGTTTCCTCACAGAACATTATGTTAAAGACTTCTGTTTACTGATGAAAACTGATCCTCCACAATGATGCCAAAGCTCAAGACAGCTGTGGAAGTGAGGCGTGTTTTTCTTCCTCTGTCTTTCTGTCTATTTCTTCAGAGGAGGTTGTATATTTGAAATTTTGCCTTGGGGATAAAAGCCAGAGAAGTTACCCTTTTCACTGAGGCGAATATCCGTCCAGCAATCTTTGTCTTAGCCGATGAGCTTTTAATGAATGTGCGTTTGAGGTGTCTCAGTTCCCTCAGAGGCACAGAATTCAAACAGTGTTGGAAACTCCACACATCACACAGTTCAACTGTTAACCCCAGATGATGAAATGAGACGCGTCTTGATCACTGCGTCTTCATTTTCGTGTTTGGGTTTCTCTCTTAACATATCACCCTTGTGATAATTGCTCTTAAACCAGATAACATCAATTTTCTAAATTATCTCAAATGCCAGATCCCATACCGAGGTCTTTTTTCTTTAGCTGTAGTAAGAAGCTGTTCTATCTCTGTAGAATAAGCTTCTGCAGCCACTGTCATTGTTGCATTAGAATGGCTTTTGGAGTACAATCTATACGCGGACTGTGCATGAGATTGCGTAAGGGTGGATCAGCTTTAAACAAAGGAGTCTAGTGAGACAGATTGTAACATCCTGCCTTAGTGGATCCATCCGTTGTTTCCAGTTAGGTTTGATAATGTGAACTTTTACCAAAGTAAATGTTTAAATCAATGAATGATTGAACAACTTTGATGTGTACGCGCAGTCATTGAAACGCCAGCGACACATCTGTATGTTTTGCAATATTAAAGTCTGAGGGTGAAGGGTAGACAGAAATGGGCTATACCCATGTGGCCTCAATTACTTACATTGCTAGAAAAAAAGAGGAAAAGAACACTTATTTTTTTAATCCCAGGACTGAGAATTATTTGATCACACATAATAAGTCCAGCCACAAATGCTATTAAAACTTAAAACCCGGATCCTTTGGACCCAGAACAAAGGCAGCGGAAACATCAGTGATAAATTATTCACATCAAACTTGTCGCCCCTCCCTCCCCCATCACTGTTTTGCAAAGACACTCCAAACTAATCCAACTCCGCCTCTTTGGCCTGAATTACTGGAGAAGAGACTTCAGATGGCTGAACTTGTGCACCTCTGCTCTGCCATGAAGTCCACATGCTGTTCCCTGTGCCTTCTGTCTCTGGGTTTTTATAACTGATCTTAATAGCCTCACGCACTGTGTTGCAACGTCTGTTTTTGTCACGCTTCTTTCTTGGCTGGGTGCACAGCTCTGACAAGTTTCCAGTTTGCCTCCATTACCCAGATTTTAACCACTCCAGCTGCTCGGCCGGACCCTAACCCACCTCCATCCTGACTGAAATATCGCAAAAACTACTGGGTGGAATGCCATCAAACTTGGTTCAGACAATCATGGTCCCCAGAGGATTCTGGCACTTTAAAGTTTCCATTCATCCAGTGGAATATTTCAACATCCTCATGAAGGATGGGCACAAATTTTCTACGTGTATGACTCTGACTGCAGATGCGGTGATTTCCTCTACAGCTGCACTAAAGTAACTGTCCTCCCTCCACACACCTGGTCAGCCACGATATGAGCGTTTTTTAAATCAGCGGACTGAGCCTGACCCCGTGCACATCTTCCTGAACATAGCGAAAGTACAGCTAAGGGATAATTTGATTATCCGTCTATAAGCACCAGGATGTTGTGTCACAGTACATTGATGATTCGACCCTCCATGACATAAAACAGCGTTAAGCCGTTCCATTAACCTGCTCTAGCCAACTCCCTGCATGCTCTCTCAGGCTGAGGTCTCCAGTTTATCAAACGCCCCTGAGTGAGTGATTTAGACAGTATTTCATTCAGGATCAACCAGCTGTGATTAAGGGGATTTGGGGGGGATTTTGTGGATTACCACTCCAACATTTGTGCATGAACAGCTGAATGTCACAGGTTGTGTGTACTATCGTGACCGAGTCAATTCACTTCACAGAGTGGATTAAGGTAAAAAAAAAAAAGGTATCAACACAATGCTGCTGCCACAGAAAACAGCTCCTCTCTGCAATTTATAATTCTAATTTTACACTTTTCCTTTGTTGTTCAGGGGGGTTCTTTTGCCAGAGCTGCAGAAAAATATTCAGCATTTCCAATTATGGTTGAATGCAATAAAAAAGCAGCAACAAACAAATATTGGATTCAGTCAATGACTGTGCACACATGCTTGTTCTTACAGTTGGTACCACATTATATCTAATATGTTTGTCTTTTTAAGCAAACAGATAATCAAGCAAAGGAGCTGTTTTGATATGAATGGTGTCCTTGTTTCTTTGGGGGGTTAAAGTGTGGGACTGTTTTCTTTCTTTCCTTGTTCCTCTGTGCTTTATGGTGTAATCAACACTATTGATTATGTCTCCAAGGCTGCATGTGAGTGCACCAAAACTCAGTGAACAGCCGTTTGTGCTCTCAGATCTTTGATAGACAAAGTCATTGTTCCCTCGGAGATTGGAAATATGGTGTTGTGACATCGAAGGTTGTTAATGACTCGCTCACATTTGAAAACACCGTTGGGTCTCGTTGTGCAGCCCATGATAGTTTATTCTGAATATGTATTCAGTTCATATTTAATACATGTGTGACTATGACTATGCATGGGTTAATATATGAATTAATGTATGACACAATGTAAACTCACGTGACATACAAGGTTATATTTAGTTCAGTGAAATGACATGCAACATGAACATAATTAACTTTTTTTTAATTACTATTTTATAGTCAATCATTAATGCAGTGTGTATTTATATTTATGTATGTGATTATGAAAGTATTGGTGACACTTAAGGTCTCTGTACAATTACTGTTATTGTATAGTATCTTTGGCCACTCCCATTTTAAAGGTAATGTGAAGACATAATAATGGCTCAGTAACATGTTGCTGCTTATGGTTGAAAACCGCATCTTCTCCACTTTTAGATTAAGCTTCTCTGTGGGTTGTGACAAATCTCTGATCCTGCAGATGTAGGAAACCTTTACAACTACATTCCAACAAAGAAACATTCTTTGTTTCAGCTAAAACGCTCCGACTGTCCTCGGCTCGGCTGGCGTTTCAGAGATTCTTTTACCAGAGAACAACAATAATTTGGTTAAAGGACATTAAAGGAATAATTAAATAATTAAGGATAAATTTTATTATTTTTTGCATAAGTAGACTGATATCAGTCTCATGTCTGTGCATTACAAGCTTTAGCCAGCTGTTAATTAGCTTAGTTAAAATGCAAAAAATTACACTTTAGTCTTTTTATGGAGAGTTGCATGCTGGAACTATTTCTTGCTCCCTGTGAAACTTGTGAATTTCTACATGTCCGTTTTTGTGCCATTTTTCCCACCTAGGAATGACCTGTTCTCTCTACAGTGCAGTCCTTGTTGCTACGTACCTCCTGTTGTCCTGCTGAGAATGTGACATGTGACTCCTCTTAAATATATATGCAGTGATCAGTCGCTTCTTTTCTCCTGCCAGCCCAGAGATTCACTGAGTTAGACGCCGACTTTACCACATGTCCATGCAGCACTTCCTACATACTCAAGGCTAAAGGACTCAAACAATATCAGAAGTCTCAGGAAACAAACAGATTCCTGGAAGCAGCAGAGTGATCAGATGTTGGAATTAATGCTCGCTGAGTGGCTGAAATGTCAAACATCAATCACCAGATTATAGGCCAGGGGAAAATATTTAGACCTCTCATCAGCAAAGTAGCAAATTGACACCCTCACAGCTGCAGCGCTACTAAATCCTACTTGTCTTGTTCTTTATCGCTCCATCAAAAAAATCCATCTGAGGGTGTGAAGCAAAGTTTGCTCCTCACATGAACACAACAGTTCCACCAGCAACCCTGTGGCCCTCACGGACGTGCGTGTGCCTCTCACGTCACCACATGTCTCTGAGACAGATAAATGAATACATTCTTGACCAGACTGAGGGTTTGGGAACACCACTGACTCATGTTAGAAGCACATGTGCACACGCTTCAGCTGATGAGCCCACACACACGACTGGTGCGTGTAGATGGAAACTCTCCTGCTATTTCAAATATGATGCTGCTTCTGTGGTCCACAGCAGCGGCCGTTAAAATTCACACCAGAATTCGGGGAACTTAAATCAAACTTTCAGCATCAGTAACTGAGAAACAATGCACTGGTGTCTAACACATATGTTAGTCCCACTTCATGAAGTGTTCCATACCATGAGTCATGGAAACTGTGTGTTTGCAGCCTCTGTTTCATTGATTCTCCACCATTTGTGAATGAAGAGTGTTTTTTCAAATCTAAAAAAACAATGATTAATTTCTGTGATCTTACTTTTTTAAATCCCTGATGCATGGCACGAACAATGTGATACATCATTTTCATTTTCTTACCTTGTCCTCTGCTAAAGGTCAGCATTAATGCCTTCCTTTGGCTCTTTCTGCAACAGTCTCCTAGCAACCTGTCATTCTTTGACTGTCCTTATTCAAGGTAATTACAGCGAGGAAGGTGTCCAGCTGTTCTCTGAATTATAAGTCATCTCTCGCATGTTAGTACAGCCATGTAAAGCTGGTAGAAGGTGTTTGATAAAGTGACATGTGTCTAAAATCAGTAGCTTAACTCTTTGCGTTGATCCCAACAGTTGATGCCCCATAAAAGCTTATCTCAGAAACAGATGACGTCTCTCTGAATGTCACTTTTTGTGGTTTGGGTGATCTTTAGTGAAGGAATGCATGATGCACCCCATCATCTGAACACAACCGTGTTCAGAGAAATTCAGCATGTTAGCATCAGTTTATGCAATTTCATCTCATTTTCTTTGGCAAGATAATCTTCTACTGGAGTTTCCTGCATTTTAGGAATTTCCCTTTTCTGCTGTCTCACCAAAGATTAGATGTGTTTGTTCCTTCATTGTCTTCAAAAAGCTGCTGAATGCTCTTGTTTATATGTCGCACCTTGTTAGCTTACAATCTACTTGATCCAAGAAACACCTTGACTTTGTCTCCTCGCCGTCAAGTCATTGTGCGAAGCCCACAAACCTGTTCTTAACACTTAAGAACGAGTACTGTTATAAATAACTGCTAGAAGTGGCTCCAGTGTGTTCGCTGCCCCCTGAGTCCTGTTAATACACTAAATAAACAAGATACAGCATTTCAGTTTAAAGCAATGGAGCTTCTAAAAGATGCTGATAGAGGCTAACAGTTTTACCCTGATGTCACATGTTCTCACGTTCTCGCGTAACTCCGTCTTAGACAAGAAACTACAAAAAAAGAAATAGGGCGCGACAGTTAAGGTCTGCAGAGCCCACCGCTCTCACCGCTCTCATTGACCTAATTCACGTAAAGGTTTGGATTATGGCAATTTTCTGATTTAAATGTGTGTTGAATATGTGTTTTGATGTTTGGTGGCATTTTGATGACAATATTTCCACATTAAACAGGTTCTACAGAATCATTTCTTCAGATCTGTGTGTCTGATTAGAAGCCCTTCCCTCCTCCTCCTTAAACTTTAATCAGCCCTTTTGAGGATAACCATGCTTTCCGTGTTTTTGGCATTAGCCCCCCCAACGCTCGGCGGCCACGCGTGTTTCGCATGTTCTCCATCTCACTGGTTAATGATTCAGAACTACATGATCAAAGTCTGTGGCTCAGGTTTGCATGGCAGACGGCACACTCTGATGCTCCTCGCACGCTCTCCCATTCTCACAATATCTACGCAGACTGCCGGCGGAAACATAATTTGTGGATTAACCTTGGATTCGCATCTTGGAATGTGACACCTTCCGAGGGAAAGTGTGAGCGATACCGCCTTGCATTTGAAGAAATCATTAACAATTAAGAGCAGGAGTAAGGGATGACTCAAAATGGTTGCAGAGCAG
The DNA here is from genome assembly GCF_042242105.1 of Pempheris klunzingeri. NCBI lineage: Eukaryota > Metazoa > Chordata > Actinopteri > Acropomatiformes > Pempheridae > Pempheris > Pempheris klunzingeri. The sequence goes on from NC_092017.1 coordinate 6,309,027, forward strand.
CACGGAAGCGGCAATGCCAGCTGAAATAGTAATGTGTTTTCCTGTGTAGCTGTCAGCTCTCTTATCTCGTATCCTTTGAGTGGCAAAGACTTGACGTGGGATGCCAACAATGCAGATAATGTTCTGTTCCTGCTCTCAGAAACAGTTAACGGGAAATCCTAACACAGATTTCGCATAATGTTATTCCTGTGTTATTTCTTATATGCATCTAATGTAGCTTTTTGAAAAATGTTCCTATTGTACCCGTAGAACAAGAACAATGGGGGGTGTTCCTCTCTCTTGCTGAACTCATACTGTATGTTGTACAGTATCAGCGTAGAAAGCGTAGAAAAATCAGGATGAGCAGATGCAAGCAAACTGGAGTCTTTTTTTGAATTATTTGAAATACACTGTAGCAGCTTAAAATCTTCAGGTTAAAAGGTTAGAGGGTCATAAATCAGACATACACTTTATATTTAGTCTTTTCTCCAAGGCAGTGCTCAGTGCTCACCTCGCACTCCCAATCTGCTCATGTTTTATACATGTCACCCTTCACACTGTGTCTTCATCTCGCATGTTCCCGAGGCATACATTGAAAAACTGGAGAGATCTATGTGTTGTTTCTGTCAAATGTTTGTCTCCAGGGCAGAATTTGGGCAGCCTGATGATTTAGGATATGAGGAAGAGAGACGTTGGGTCCTTGAGCACCCTCAGTATGTCTCCACAGGCCTGTGGTGATGCCGTAGAGACGCTGTGGAGACTCTGTGACCTGCAAGCAACTCAAAAATTGAATAGAGTTGCTGCAGCGCTGCTTTTAAATATAATGTAAGGATCTGTCCCTGCAGAACCCTTAAATGCGTTTCGCAACCATTTGGTCAGACTTTTCAGGTGGTTACCTTCCAGGAAGTAAGCAGCAGAAATCGCACTCGGCATGTAATCATGTTTTTTTAATTTGGTTTAGTTTCAGAGGGCTTACGGAACAAAATGATGTAAATGAAACCCCCCAAAGTCTGACGAATTTTAAATAATTTTTTAACAAGACCAAGAGTCTACAGCCATGCTCGCAGCTCTGTGAGGTTGGTCTCAAGCACGGCGCTGCTTTGAGCCAAATGCTAATGTTAGCATGCTAAGCTGCAGGTTATGCTGGAGCAGGAATAGATTCTAAGTGGCCCTGTCCAACCACGGCAGAGATCAAAAGCATTGTACTGTTTTCTGAACAGCCACACTTCATAGTGTTGTACATAAGTGCTGCAAATAGTTGGGTATCACATGGAAAAAGAGAAGCTTGAGATGCGTTCAAAGCCCTGCGAGGACAGGAGTATCTCTCCCCCACACAGCTGACCAATCAGGCCATGACGTGATAGTGACAATGTCGGACTGTTGGTTTCAGAAAGTTTAGAGGATGTTCCAACTCAGCCTTTCCTAATCTGCCACCGGAAAGGTGTATTCATCAAACAGACAGTTTACTGCCCGCTTAACATGCTCATTTAGCATGTTTACCATGTTCATTGTCTTGGTTTAGTATGTTAGCAGAGGCTGATGGGAATATGATTAGTTTACCAGGTATTCAGCCCTAAACCACCATGATTGGACAAATTGCCATGGTGACAGGTGAGAATAACCAGAGGATCAACAAAGTACTTCCTTCTTGATGGGAGATTGACGCCTGTACTAAGTTGCATGGCAGTCCATCCAACAGTTGAGAGAAACCACAAATGTGAACCTCATGGTGGCGCTAGAGGAAAAGTCAGGGGATCAGTAAAATCAATGGGTCACATCCTCTGGAGACTATGCATGTCTGTACAAAATTTCTTATCAATTCATGTTGACATATTTCAATCTGGACCAAAGTGATAGACAAACCAACAATGGCTGACAGAGCTGAACATTGCCATGGAAAACACAATAGCACAGTAACAGCAGTGGACAATGGCCAACTCAGTCTGATGACGGGGGGGTGGTGCAACTTCCAGCCACCCATACAAAGTGTGTAGGAAATACTTTGTTTTCTTGTGTTTGAATAGTCACCAATGGTTTGTAGAAGACCAGAGAAGGAGGATCCGTTGCCAAACAAAGCCGTTGTGCTGTTTTGCCACCACACAGATGGTCCAGTCTGATTTAGTACTACACACTGCGTATATGACTTGTTCATATGCTTGCCGTGACCATTAGTGACCTTTTAGCCATGGCTGGGCCATGCTTCTAGGGACTGCAATGGCTGTCTGCCAGGTTTTTGCCACTGCTGTCTCACTCTCAGAGAATTAACAATATTTTTTCAATTTACATTATGGGAATTTTAATGGTGGTTTTGTTTTGTATTCGGAATGGATTTTTTTTTTTTTTTTACAGTCATGATTTGCATACAACACTGCTCACAGTGTGATGCTTTCATTCTGTAAGCAATCTCAAAATTACATATTACCATTTAGTTGTTGTTTTGGGCCAAGGGTGCATGTGCTTCCAAAACCATCAGCCCCCAGGCCGGGATCCCAGAGGAGATAAGGGATGAAGAATAGATGGCATCCTGAGCTCTCAAGCCTCACGCACATGTTTTTATTTTTACCTCCAGACTTCTTGGGAGCCATCTGTTCAAACATTTAAAAGAATACCTTGCTCATGCCAGCCAGACTGAGTAGAACAGCTTGACCAGCAAACATTTACGAATGTGCTGTCGAGTAAATGTAGTTCCCAAGATAGAAGGGCAAAGAGATTTGTTTGTGAAGAAACCAGGAAATGAGAATCAACTGCTACTAGGAATTCAACACAGAGTAACAGTGGACCTGAGGATGTTGCTCAAGAGCATGTTAGCAAATGTTTTACGTGTGTGCGCCTCCCAACTGGATTAACTTTATGCCAATTTAGGGTTTGATCAACTTCCTGCTGTTTTAACTGCAGAAGCCTCCACTGCGCATATTTGTGGGCTGCTCAGGGAACAGCTTGTTCTTGGCGTTGTGTCTTAGGACCAGTTGTGACATTCAAACATTGTGGGGAAGATCCAGTAAACCAGGGAGACAGTGGACTGGACTGATTACACTAAAAAAAAAACTTCATGTTTCAGTTCATGTTCTTCTGATACATTCACCACTTAACCACTGTTATGCTGTAACCAATGCATTCTGTACAATAGGTCAGATATGTAAGCTAGAGAAAGAGCCCCAAAGTCACAGCATCTGTGTTTCTCAGATATGAGGGGACATCATTGAAGCTCATTTTCTGCAGAATGTTATCAGATTTAAACTTCCAGTTTAGAAGACACTTTTTTTCTGCTTTCCCGTCACTCTGTTCATAATTGGCTTCCTTAAGCAGATGGCAGCTTTTACAAAAACCCGAATTGTGACACTGAGTGCCTCCCTCAAGACTTCTCCACCATTTTCTGAGAAAGCCTCTGAATAGATCCCGACAATCCATTACTGTTCTTCACTTCCCCCTGTTTATTTCTATTTACAGCAGTTAATACAATTATTCCCAGTCGTGACCTATTTAACCGGTGCATGCTACGAGCCATTAGCATTCAGCGAGTCTACAAAGTTACCACATTGATGGATTTGTGAAAGGAGGTTGTGTTTTTTAGTGCGCGCGTAGGTGGAGGTTCAGAGGCCTCCTGTTTGTCTTCATTTAACTGATTTTCTGTTGCCATAGGAGCAGGCCTCTTTTTTTCTCCCATGAAAGTGCAGCACTTCAGAGCGCACTGTCTGGATTCAGATCTACAAGAAGGTGTCAGGGGAGTTGTCCAGGATTTTACACTTATCATTGCTTCCATTAGATGACTTGCAGCTCACTTTGGAGAAAGTGTTTAGTTCAGAGTGTCTTTATTATTGCAGAGCCATTCATGAGTACATAGTAATGTGGATTTAGCGGATCTTTAAACATTTTCTATATGTACTGCAGCGTGATTCACTGCAGGAAGAGATTATAATAAAGAGCAAATGTGGGGTTTTGTTTTGTCAGCCTAGATTTCTTTTGGAAGATTTTCTAAGCTCCCTTTTGTTGCTTTCTGATTTGTCACTCCACCCAAGAAAAGACTTCAAAGTAAATCAAGCAGAAGAAAGAAAAGTCAGCAGACTCTCCTGGATACATGCCATCCTCTGCCCTCTGCTGCTCTGGACTTTTCCTCAGCTGCAAAGCTAGTCAACCAAACGGCTCTCACACGTCCCTACGGGCTCTTGTGGGTCGGGGTACCTGACGTAACCCCGCTTGTCATGTTCCAAATGTGTTTTTTTCGCTTCGCTTTAAAGTGGATGTTAAGCAACACTGTAAAAAAAAGTGGGTGTTGTTACAACAATTTAGCAAATGTTACCACCTCTGTAGGACATCTCCCACCGGAGAGCATCATCAAAGACTCCACCCACCCCCAGCACAGGTTTTTCACACTTCTGGCCTCTGGTCGGAGGCACAGAGGAGAGAAATGCAGGACCTCCAGGCTGAGGGACAGTTTTTATCCTCAGGCCATCAGACTGATCAATAGATGTAGTGCAGTGCACCCCCCACCCCCTGCTCACAAGACAGGAGGCTTCACTCTGCGCACGCACGCACACACACACACACACACGGTACACTCAAAGATATTATCCACTGTCTGCATATAGAGTGATACTGTATATTGTACATAGTGTTCTTTGGATTTGGATTTTCTCTGATGATACTTATTCAGTTTCTCGTATTTGAAATGACATTCAGAGAAAAAGGCAAAGGAAGAATTTCAGTATACAAGGAAACATGTTTTTAACTGCATATGACAAGAAATATTTGACTTCACATCACTGATCAGTCAGTTATTAACTCGGTTTAGTCAAGTGAGCATTCTACTGCGACCGCTAACTCTTTCACCTGCTTTTCTGTTTATTTTGGCAAATTGTTTCAAATGTTTTCCTCTCTTAGCTAACTATTTCAACCATTTCTCTGTTACTTTTATATAATGTTTGACTTCTCCATTCGCTTGCTGATTAGTTTTCATGCACTCATAGTGTGAAGGCATTACAGCTGACTCAGGTTGGTGGGGGGGTTGTGCGGGGCAGTAGCCTATTGTAGCTGGTAGTAGTTTATTGCTTATTGTGACAATAAATTTACCTCTCTAACACATGTATGTCTGTACAAGTGTGAACTAGTAGCCGTGGGACTAGTACCCACTACTGTAGGTCCCTGAGTCTACCTAGAGACTGGGCGTCACTACTGTGGTGAAAAAGGGTAAAAAGCAATAAAAATGTCTTGTGTTGATCCACAGACCGCTGCTAGCTGGTTTAGCAAGCACTGCTTCCCAAGGCAGTCCTGTCCGTCTTCAGATAGATCATTGCCGGTGGAGAAACCACAGTAATGTGCGGCCTTCATAGCAAACTGACTGAAACCAGAGACTGTCCTTGCTGAGCATTTAAATAAAAGAGAAGCGTGCTGTGGGTGATGTCATTATAACCTCAAGATTATACTGAAAAGCTGATGACTGGATGTTTCTATTAAAGGTCTTGTCTGGTGTGATCTATCCCTCTCAACAATGCCAGTGAGTCCTATTGAAAAAGTGGGTCAATGGAGCTATTTTTAGTAGCCACTGCACACCCGTTTTTTTACAAACAAGCAAAGGCACAAATTCTGGATGAAACCTCAGCCAGCTCCACTGAACAAATATTCGGGGGAAATGAAGGTGCTCGACTTGCAGGTAAATGGGGTGAACTATTTTATCTGGTTTCAAACTTCACCTCTCTGCGGAGATGAGAAGCTGCGTGAGGGCATGAAATGAATGAGCAGGGAGGATGGGGTTGGGGGGGCGGTTGGCTTTGCCTCCTGGATTGGCTTTGATAAACTGGGGACTTGTAAGATTTGTAGGGCTCTCTGTTCTAAAGTGGGCTTCTGTTTCATCATCTCCAAGTCCCGGTGCCTTGCGTGGCTACCTTGTTGTAATTCCTCCTCATTTTCTGTGTTTCTCTCTCACATCGCCTTTCATTCTCAGCGAAATCTCTTGAAAAGGAAGTGTTTGCTGCCTCCTCCTCTGTTAGAAGTGACACTGTGGGCGATGATGTGATGGAGGCATACCAGAGACAACATCCTCACATGCACCTTACTGGTTTAATGTTCCGCAATTGCACACAAAAGTTTGTCAACTAAACAGAGCATAGAGTGGCATATGTGGAAGCTAGAGTCTGAGCTGTGCGGGAAAAGCCATTTGCTCTGCAAGAAACCAGGGAATGAACGGTAAAAATTAGGCCTGTTTCAGGATTATACACTGTTAATGACGGCAGGGAAGCAGTGAAATGCAGCTCATCTTGCAATCAAGCCCAATAAATCACATGAGGCTGTGCACTGCCCCAACAAACGGCAAGAGAATATCAGTGGAGCAGAAAGAGATTTCGCGGCAGAGCAGAAAATGCACTGTATTCCTACAGGCATTGCATGACAAATCTGTGAACTTCTCCTAAGTAGAGGTACAGCATTGTTTGCAGGAATTCCTGAATGGCTGTTTCACCTCAGGCAAACCAGAGACAAAGGAAACATAAGCAACACAAATTATCGCTCCTTTTGCCCTTCAACTCGAGTTTTACTTTGACATCAAATTAATGTGAAATGCTGCTGATGCTTGAAGGAAGTGTTCACTCTGCATAGCAGGCTTCTCCAGGAGAGACTGTGTGTGTTTACAGGTGCCGCATTCATGCCAGTGACACCTCAGCACCACGAAGGGAAACATGTAAAGCCATTAGTTACTAAAAGGGAAATCACTGATGTTGATGTTCACCACAGCAGCAGTGGGTTTATGAGAAAACCCTCAACCGTGTAATACCTTCATCCTGCCAGTCACCCTGCAGTGTGTGTGTGTGTGTGTGTGTGTCAGTGGCCGAGGTTTGTTTCCAGGAAACTCCGCTAATATTACTCACCTCGGGCGAATACCCATGATGTAACATCCAGTAAACCTCAGAATTTGTGTGTACATGTTTCAGGTTTCTCTTGTAAGATGAGTAGTAAGAAAAAAATGCTGATGCTTGTCTTGTAGAAATGAAACTCTAACAACAAGTTTGCTATAGAGTTCTTTGAGGTTATGTAATATCAAATGAGCATGACAGCAAAGTGATAAATCCCCAAAATATACTGCCTTGCTCAAAGGCACGAGTTAAGAATAATATGTGTTACTTGCCACCCTTAATTCATCAGCTCCGATTTGGCTTTCATCCTCCTCCTGTTAGCACCACATATCAAAGCAATCATTTTCTGGCTACTTTTCAGTGCCAGTCTCACTGGAGCTCAAGGCTCAAGTGCAACTCAGATGAGTCAGAAACATCACAATTTATGAGGAATTCTATGATATGTGATCTGTGCCTCCTGCTGCGTGGATGGGCCGAAGTGGGAGCAGTCAGCGTGTCCACAGTATGTCACAGAGGAACAGTTTGGATTGGTGATGACATGTGCCAGGAGGGCTTGTCTGCTTTCCAGTCAGAGGTGATGTGAGAAAGATGAGACAGAATCAGGATGGCAAGAGAGGGAGGACAGAGAGCACAGGCATGTTGACATGAATGCATTTATTCACAAGTGCACAGTAAGCTGGGCTGATCGCATCTATATTAATCACGCTCTATTCTCTGTCAGGTTGCTGGCTAATAAGCAAAGGTTGGCTGCTGAGTTAATACATGTTAAACATGTTGTAATCGCACATGTAGAACATGAATCTGCTCCCTGTAGTCTCGCTCTCCATGTTCTGCTGGTGTCGTACCATCGCTGGAACAACACTGCCACTCAGTGGCTGCATCGTCTCTCCCTCTGGACAAAACTCATAGCAAGGTTGGCTGAAGTACACTCACACAGCTCTCAGCCCCCTGTGATATTTGCACTATAACTGAACTCATGAGGATCACTTGAGGTTTAACCCCCCGTGGGGAGAAACACTTTGCATGTTTAAATGTGGGGCACGGGGAGGGAATTTGGGGTGAAAGTCTTGTTTGAACTGCTTGTATCCCTTCTGCTGTTTTGCTGTAATACCATGCCATCTATTATTACCTAAGTGTTATTTACAGTGCTGCACCACCAATATCTGCAAAGCCTACTGTTAACTTTGTATGCTTAACTGTAGCCAGGTTTCAGCCTTAGGAGCTGTGTAAACAGTTTAAAATACTCTTATGCATCTCATTGTCCCTGCTCTGACACTGATTTAACCTCTTCTTACAGCAACACTGTATGACTGTCTTGGTGTTGTACAGTAACCATGCACTGTTTGTAGCTGATGCTGCTCTACACCAGTGCCCCCCTGGATTAACCTGCGAGGAGGGGGCGGAAACTGACTGCTCTCTGTGCATTGTGCTCCTGTGCAGGAGGACTACATCATCCCACATTTGCTCTATGGTAATTAGAGTACATTTATTTAGGAATGTGGAATTTTTTACGCAAAATATAGAAATGGTCAAGGTCTAACAACTAGAAGACAGAAAACATCACACTGACTGACTCACAGTGAACAACAGGCCGTCAGACCCCCGGTGGTCTGGGGTCCCGTGGCAGTCGCTCACTTGGGGACCATATAGTGATTCTGATTAATCTTTTCAGGGAATAGTTTGATATTTTGGAAAACAAGATACTTTCGAAAGTAGCAAATGTAAGCGAACTGGTACAAGGCTAACAGCGAGGAGTTTTTTCTATGTGTATTGTGTGATGACAGAATTAGGTTGTGGTTGCGGTTGTCTGAATTCCCAATGTCCGTATGTGTTTACACCGTCCAGTTGCCCTTGTTGTCTTTTTCTTAAAATACATTGCACCACTAAAAGGGGGTGGGGGTGAAGCATTGGGCTGCTGCAAACAAACATTTTGTGGAGTTTTGAACTTAAGCCAGAGCCGGGATAACTGCTCAACCTTGTCTGACTCTCAAATTCAACAACATACAGACATTAGGACATCCAGACGTGCAACCTACTGTCTTCACACAATACAGGAGGAGCAGAAAAACCTCCCGTTACTCTGACTTTGGAGCGTTCACGCATTTTTCCAAGACAGTTTTCCCCGCTGATGGCCTTATACCAGTTAGTTTAAATTAGCTACTTTTCATTAACAAGTGAATCCAGATGCAAACAAGCACTGTAGGCTAAAAGCCCCCCCCCCTTTCATTTTTTATGCTAAATTAATCTCACTGCCTCCTCGCTCTGTCTTCAAACTTAGCAGAGACATGAGAGCACTATTGATCTCCTCATCAGCTCTCAACAAAAAAGCAAATAAGTCTAACTATTCTTTTAAACAAAACAAACTTTTGAAAATACAGTTTTATTTTCCTAGTTGCAGCTTTTAAAACATGTGTACTACCAGTTGCACTCGGCTGTAGTTTTTCATGCCATCTCTTAACCCCAAATGTGAGCCTATGAACCACGAGCCAATCAGGCGTAGCTTTGTCTTAGATCTGAACGCAGAGGGTCAGGGCCTTGATCCTTTAATCTTTGAGAAATGACAGCCACGTGTCACAGCGATTTATGCGCGTACTATCACTCTCAGGCACACCTGGCACCAAACGGGCTCTGCTGCAACGCTCCATCATTGACCTAAAACGTCCCTGTGAACCGTACCTGACAGGTCAGGTCCTGGCCTGCTGGTCCTAACGGCCAAGATCAAGTGAAACAGTTGTCTGCAGTCATCTGGAAGTGGAGCCTCTGGGCAGTAAACACTGTGGTCAGCTCGCGGTCAATATGTGCAGCTCTCCCACGCCACATCATTGTCAACTCAAGACAACATACAGTGGTCCTGAGACGCACATTACTGTCAGAGAGAATCAAGTGTACTTCAGTTGAAATGCAGAAGTTAACTCCACATTAAAACTATGAGAACTGCTCCAAAAGGTTTATTAATCTGAGCTATTTTCTTCTAAATAGTCGAGCAAGGAAGTGTTTTCCCCTCATACAATTATATGGGCTGTGCTGTCTTCCTGTCATGTAACCTGATGGAGCTTTGCATAATATCCAAATGATGGGACTCGAATAGATGCGCTGACAACCATGCACCTTAGTTCTCGGCTTGTTTTTCTATTATCTGGTAATCGATGGTCATACGTGAAAGGCGGCCTTAGCAGAAACTCAGGCCATTTGCCACGCTGGGCAAAATGAAAGTCCTCTGAGGAGCTCTTCCTGGGCTGAAACATTGAAGGTTAGGAGTTTTCCAGCTCATCGGGCTTCAGCTAAGTTAATGAACCCTCATGGCCCAGCCCCCACGCTCTGGTCTGAGCATTACTCATGGGCTAAGCAGGGGAAAAAGAAGCTGCCAGTGTTGCTACGCCTCAGCAAGCCACTGCACACACACAGATCATGAGTGTGGAAGTTACAGGGTCACCGAGATCTACGAACATCTGCTGATCCCGTGTGATATCTCAGGAGAGTTAAATCAGGCTTCGCTGCAATATGGATAAACAAACACAAACATGCTGGGACATAACTGAATTACTTCCATCCACCAAGAACATTAAAGATGAAGGGTGGATGCCCCTGGACATGTTTGTGTGTTTGTTTGAGCTGTAAAGTCAACTGATGTCATCTCACCGAGGATTCTCTGGCCCAGATTCAACCGAGTCACGTTGGTCTCCAGAAGTGTACAAACATGCTCATCATGAAGGAACAGAATCTCAATTTATCAATCCTTTCTTTCTTTCTTTCTTCTTAAGTTATATACAAGAAAGTATCCTTGAAGAAAGTTACAGTAAGAAAGAAAACAAATACACAAAGGGAAACATTACTGATACACCTCATTAACAAGATCTTAATTATTTTATATATATTTTTATATTTCTGAATTTTTATATGTTTTTTACATATATTTTGGGAAATACAGTTATGTATACATATAACTTCTGTTTGTTTTTAGTCTCCTCCGACTCTTGAGAGAAATATCTGGCTCTCTGGGGGCTGAATGCTCCGATGTGTCCGCCAGCTAGTTGCTAACTGTGTCTGTCTGCTGTTTGTGCTGAGCAGGTAGCATACAGTGTTTTTTTTTTTATTTTTTAGGGCTTTTATTCTGAAAACATCGGCCTGCTGTTGCTGAAAATTCCACTAAGAGAGCAGTGAGAGAGACCCTCACAAGAAAAGATGCTAATTGATGAGCTGAAAGACCCCTTTACAGTCATTTGACTCATTGTTCGAATATAAATATTAGTCATCGCAGCTCTAAGGTACAATGAAGTGTCAGTAGGTGTATTTTCTCTCTTATGTGAAAAGGTATTGTACTGATTTTTAATGAAACTCCTCCGTTTTTGGATGTATAAATTTTACATGTACTGTACACACAGCGCATACATAACGTAATACACTACCTTCCTGCCACAGCAAACACACACAAACAGTCTGGGATACGCTGCAAACTATGCAAGATGATATTAAATTACTGGCGAACATTAACTCCACTTTGCTACAAAGGAGAACACATGCTGCACTACTCCCAGTGCCATTATAGTGCAGTGCATGCAGCACCGTTTCATCTAAAACATCCAGCAGAAATATGACATGCATTATTTAAACTATTATTAATTCATGGTAAATTCCATCGGTGATAAACATGTATGTCTTTGGAGAGCACCAAAAAAACTGCATGGGGAGACTGAAGCATAAACTTGAGGAGATACAGCACCAACTGAAAGGCGCACAGCCCGGCAACAGTGAACACCTCCAGTTATGCAGTGTTGATTGCTTGGCCTAGATACAACAATATGGATTATTCTTATCCTCGCTTCTCCGAATGATGTGATGCATCACGGGGCAAAGGGTTTCTAAGTTCACTGGTTTACGTGAAGCGTGCAGCATCAGAACCTCAATGTTATGGTGCATTCGTGCTGAGATATTTCCAAATCAGTATTACTACAACCAGGTCTGCGATTCAATTATGCTCCGGTCTTTAGTTTGCAGCTATCACACAATCAAATAAAGGAACAACGGCGAGGAGATTTGCAGATTTAATCGAGATTTTAAAGAAATTCCAGCCTCTTGCACCAGTGCTTCTATTTGGGTGGAAGAAAATATCTGAAAATTCATTATTAACCCATCACTGAAGCAAAGAAGCTCTGGATTGATTAGAAGTAATTACGTGTCTGGAGGCCAAAAACAAAAAAAAAAAAATAACCTAAATGAGATCTGGACTGAAAGCCACTGGCCATTCACACA